>NW_027468674.1:30015791-30105791 GCF_046254945.1 Alosa pseudoharengus | reverse complement strand
GACACACACACACACACACACACACACACAGGCCAGGGATGCTGGAGAGAGAGAGGATTCAGCTGAGGTTAGCACAGTGGCAAGGAGACACTATATAAAAAGGTCTGACGTGTGACACTGACGGTTGCGCTGACTGACTGACGCCAAGCCAGATGACGGGAAACGGGTCTATACATCACATCATAGGTGACAAAGTAATCAGGCATGGATGTAGTGGGTGGAAAGAGAGAGAGGGCTGACTAAGAGCCCTCTACACACACATACACACACACACAATCCAGATTTACAACCGTGCATCTTCATCTCATTCATGCCACACTCCCCTTCATCACAAAGGGTTCCCTCAAGTCAGCAACTCCAAGCAGGCTAACCCCACTGTCCACACCAACATAGACCCAAACTCACATCCAGACTGGTGTATCTAATAGGGGAGTATTGAGTATTGTTTTGGGGGGGGGGGGGGGGGGCATGCTAAGTATAACGAATGGCTCAATGACTTGGCACATGCATTATGTGTATGTGGATATTGGCAAGCTTAACATCTTACTCTGTTCATCTTGACAGAGACAGGTGTATGTGTACATGTATGTGTATATGAGTGTATGTATGCATGTGTGTGTGTGTGAGAAAGAGACAGAGAGAGAGAGAGAGAGAAAGAGAGAGACAGAGAGAGAGAGAGGCAGACAGAGAGACAGAGAGTGTGTGTGTGAAACACAGACATCTGAGGCTGTTTGTCATGAGGCAGGGTGCCGTTCATTAGAGATGCCACTCCAGGATAAATCCATATTCAATGCCAGTGCCAATGGCCATCCTTTGTCCATCCTGTTAGTCAACAATTCTTGCAATCTGTCAATCCAAGCCAACAACTCCTTAACCTCACCGTCAATCACCAAAGGTGTAAATGAAACAAACCAAAATGAACTATTTATTCTGCCCAAAGAGTGGCCGTGTCTGATGTCAACAGTTCCTGCCTGTCCTTCCAAAGACTCCGAGATGAAAAGTGTAGACAAGCCACGCAAATCCAGGGCAAGTGGCCTACGTTTTGGGTGCTAAACAAAAGGCAAAAGTCCCAGCAACACAAAATAAAGTCCTCACACCAGACATAGCTCCCCAAATCTTTAATGACACATCGTTTCGGGTCAAGCCACGTCATTAGAGATTTGCTTGGGAGATACATCTGGTGTGCGGACTTGTTATTGCACTACTTTGCGATGACCTGACAATCTCTGGAGATGCATTTAAACCATGATCAGACAAGGTGTCTTACATGTTAGGACCCTGGAGATGTTATCACACTGTGGAGTCAAAATTCGAAGTGTAAATAATATGCTTTAGATGCGTTAACATATCAACTGTAATTTGCATAGAACACATCTTCAGGCTGCCAGTTAAGTGTACTGTTGAATTAACTTCTAAAGCACCACAGTATATAGAAGTAGAGGAGTCTATGTCTACCTTGTGAAAGATGCTTTATTTGTGTGTCAGCAACTGCTAATATTTCTCAGAGTAAAAAAACAACTTTTACTTTTATCCAGTATGCAGCTTGGACTTCCCTCACTTGATCTAGGCATTGAGGCAGCTTTGTGGACGGGATTTAGGACAAGACTGAGGGGCTATCAGCCTGATAATGGGAGGGAAAACGTGTTTTGAGTCTCTGTGTTGGAGCGCCCAGCCATTATCACCTGTAAGCTTGAATTATAGCCTTCGCTCGGCCTGACTAGATAATCCGTTTGCAGCTATTGTGTGCCAGCTCAGGGCCACCTCGAGTGCAGCAAACACTTTCAACTGCATCTCTATGTCAGCAATCACATCATCTGTAAACTGACATGTACTGAGTACAACATTTGTACCCAAATCTAATCCAGCAAAACAGTGAAATCCACACTGAGGTGTGTCATTATGTAGATTATAGGTTTATTATAAGCTTATTTGTAAACAGACACAGAGTATAGGGATCCCACTCAAAGTCAGATGTAAAAATTCCATGACTTTTCCCTGACGAAAAACCTTAATTTCCATTACGTACCACAGAATGAATCATACAATATACCGACCAAAGATTTTAGAGTAGCCGCATAGCGTTCAACAATCTTTGACTTTTTTTAGAATGAGAGATGAATAAATGAGCTTTGAATAAACAAACACAAATGATACAATTCCCTGACTTTCCATGTCTGGAATAGACTTCATCAAATTTTCATGATATTCCAGAAATTCCATGACCCGAGAGTGTGACACCTTCTGAACACTCCAGTTCCTCCTAGCTCAACCATAGAGCCTGACACATCCAGGAGATGAATTAATGCAGGCGTTCAGTGAGGCCCCTCAGGCAGGGATGAAGAGGTGTATTAAGACATGTTTATGTACCTGTGGATATGTACCTGAGTATGTTTGAGTCTGTGTGTTTGTATGCATATTTGTGCTTGTGTGTGTGTGTGTGTGTGTGTGTGTGTGTGTGTGTGTACACAGGTGCACTGTATGGCGTCAGAGCTTCGGCAGTGGCGCTGACATTTATCAGAGAGCTCTGAACCCTGACACATTCATTTTAAAGAACCATTGGGTCCCTTAACTAGACACACACACAAACGCTGTTTTACGGCCCTTACACCAAAGCTGTGTGTGTGCGTTTGTGTGTCTGTGCTTGTGTGCTTGTGTGTGTCTATGTCTGTCTGTTTTTCTCTCTCTCCCTCTCTCTCTCTCTCTCTCTCTCTCTCTCTCTCTCTGTGTGTGTGTGTGTGTGTGTGTGTGTGTGATGCTTCTGTCTGCCTCTTACATCTTTTCAGAAAGAAAAAAAACGTCACCGACGGGCCAATTTTGGAAGGGTATCCAATTAGGTGTGCGGACTTTTATGAGTTGGTGAGCTGTCATGGTAAAATATACACACAATTTCACCCACCAACCCCCTACAGACTATTGGGAGATGGTTATTTATTGTTTGTGAAGGGGCTGGAAAATGCTTCTCCACTTTATGTAATGAGTCACGCTAATAAATTAAGACATTAAGGAAAAGATATACAATAGCATTTAACAAAAGCCCTAATACTTTCCCCAACCACACCGATTGACATTGAAACAGCCCCAATCAATCACTTTCCCACTCTAAATGTTTTGAAGATGAATGCATTAACTATTAAGAAAAGGAAACCACTTAATTAAAATAAGAATCACTGAGAAGATGAAAAAAGGGATAAATTGGTATCATACATAATTCTTGTCATTCATTCATCATTAATCTTAGCATAATTGTATTTGAAATACTTAAGTCAAATAAAAATAGATATTTGAAGGCACAGTAAGTGATGGTGACATGTCAGGGTAGTTTTGCTGATTCACTGCCATCAGAACCCCAACTAAATGAAGTTAAATACTAAATAGGATATAAAATAGAGACTGTGAATAGAAGCCAAGAGCGTGTGGGGGAGTGGTGCTGTTAGGAGAGCTGATTCAGTGCTGTCGTAGTCACTTTGGCTGCAACGTGCAGGAGAGATGCTTCACTGCTTTGAAAGAGCCCCAGGTCACAGAGGAAGTTCCTTTGCAGACAGACTAAGAAGATAATGGCTCTTCAGTCAGTGTGTGTGTGTGTGTGTGTGTGTGTGTGTGTGTGTGTGTGTGTGTCTTTGAAGGCCTAAATGTAGGACTGGTGAATTGTGTGCAGCACCCTCCACATTTATTGGCAACCCAGGTAAAGTTGAGTAAAAGGAGCTATTAGCAATTTATCTATTAATCTCACTATGAAAACAAAGAGGAAAAATTCAACCTTATGGTGAGGCATCTATTCTGAGAAAAAACAATGAATCATGAAGAAATATTTTTTAACAAAAAACATGTGCCACAATTATTGGTACCACTGTATTTAATGCATTGTTAAGCCTCTTTGCCAATAAAACAGGTATTAGACTTCTCCTATGACATGCCATAAAGTTGGAAAATAGAAAGCAAGGGATTTGAGATCATTCATCTTTACAGAATCTCTCCAGATAGTCCATATAACTAGGTCCTCTCTTTGCATTATCCTCTTTAGCTCAACACACGGGTGTTCGAAGGAGCTCAGATCAGGGGACTGAGATACAGTAACCATGGCAGGAGCTTAATTTGTGTTCAGTAAGCCATTTTTGTGTTAATCTAGACATGTTTTTACAGTGCCTGATGATTGGAATTGCTTAATTACTGTAAATAGGTCATTTTCAGGCAAGTACCTATTTTTCAGCCATTCCCTTTAACAGAGGTCAATTTATTTCCCCATATAATTTTGAATTGTGAATTATGATGATAAAGCATTACAAGGGCATCCGACCTCTGTTTCACTTTGTTTTTATACCTTAATAAAACAGGAAGTCATGGAATACCGCTTGAAAGTTCAGTCATATATACTTTTATTAACTTAAATAAGTTGAATATAAATGGAAAAAAAGATTCAGTTACATTTTGTTTATAATATGTATTAAGGGTACCAAGAATTGTAGGCCATGTGCTTTTGTTAATAACATTTATGTCTTTATGATGGTTTTGTCTAAGATTAATCAGCATAAACATTTTTGCTTGTTTCATTCCTTTTTATAAAATTTTACCAGTAAATGTGGGGGGCACTGTGTATGTGTGTTTGTATAAGGTGCGTGTGTGAGAGGTTTGTGAGGAGGCTGCATGATCTGAATGTGTGTGTGTGTGTGTGTGTGTGTGTGTGTGTGTGTGTGTGCATGTGTGTGTGTGTGTGTCTGGGTGTGTGTGCACGTGTTTAAGTGAGTGCTGGCCATGTTCCTCTGACTACTGATAGCTCCTGACGTGCTTGTCTCTATTGGAGCCTGTGCAATTACAATAAGTGACCAGCCTTCCGCACTCTCCCCATCCGACAGGCATTTACAAGACATCTCTGGAACAGAATACCTCTTCCTTACACTCATAAAAATAAAATGGTTTTCATGCCCATTCATAGTGGGAAAACTTACTGGTTCTTATAAAAACCCTCCAGTGAACGGTTCCATGTGGATTTGATCCCTTTTGTAAGCTTTTCCTGCACGGGCACCTAGGTTTAGTAAAGCTAACGTAAATACAGGGAAAATGACTGATTAATAATGTGGTCCTTGTGGTCAAATCACCATGATGAAAGCACTCAGTGTGTGCGTGTGTGTGTGTGTGTGTGTGTGTGTGTGTGTGTGTGTGTTCTGATGATTAGCCTGATATAAAACACTCCAGAAATCGTGACTGTCCTTACGTAACATTCTGTAAAGCCAAATACAGGGGGAAAGTAGCCTGAAGAGAGTAAAGAGCACGTACTGAGGTCAGGAAATAAAAAAAGAGAAGGAAGAAAAAACAAAGAGACAGAGAGACGAGCAGAAATAAAGACAGACAGACAGACAGACAGACAGACAGACAGAAAACAATAATGCTGAAACACATTTAAGGAGACTGAGGAGTACATGGGGAAAAAAGAGACCAGGAGGAAGAGGAGCCGAGAGGAGGGGTAGAGAGGATGAGGACGGCAGCCCTGTGACAGCATAGAGAAAGACTGCCTGATTAGGGACTCTGCACTCTAGCTAATGGCCGACATTAGTCCCCATATAGATTGGCCGACTCGCGGTAATTCAATTAGAGTAAGCATAAATATTCCACCGGCAGATACTGACCCAGCAAAAGAGGAGGAATAGTTTGCAAAATAAGAAATTATGTTGTCAGTTTAAAAGGGTGGTCAAACTGAAAAATGAAATGAAAGAAATGTTGGGATATTTCTGTAGAGTGTCTACATTACAGCAGCAGTTAGAGTGGTGGTGGGGTAGGGTCAAGCCTAGCCAAAGCTTTTCTTCTTATAGCAAATGGAGATGCCAAAGCCAGTGAATCAATTTTACACAATCTACACAAATCAATTTCACCACCTCATGTATGATATATCGGAACAGTTACTATGAAAAGCATCAAGTGCAGATTCCAATTTTCAATCTGACTCTTTGACAATCTGCTTTCTGATGCCTTGCTCCGTGCTGAGAGTGAGAGCAAGGGCCTTGTGTTGTCAGAAGCGTTAATGGAACAGACCCAGTGACCATGGAAACAGCGCCTTTCTGACAGGCCGCTAAACGTGACCTTTGAATGGCAGATTGCTTTGTTTTTACACCACCTTCACTGAACAGAGAACCCACCTAAAATATATATATATAAAAAATACTGGCCTGGCATTTATATGTTAATATTGACTGGAATTAACTAGAATTCCATCAGAAAAAGGTTTGCACAATTCCCTGTGACGTGTATGTGACTGGCTTTGACAACAGCGAATTTATGCCTGATTTCTATTACAAGGAGTTAGGGGTCCACAGGTCTTCAATGATGAGGCCAACCGAGAGGGAAAGACCCTTTCTGTGCCCTTTTCATCTGCACCCCTTCAATATAGAGATGTTGTTCCAAATATTCGTCCAACAATTAACCCTCTTGTTTCAAATTATGAACAACGGGCACAGTAATCGATTGGTAAGCCCTACAAAAACGTAATTGAGTTCTGACTACATACCGATGACTGAGATCAGCACATGCAGGAGAACAAAGCATAGAGAGCAGTTGATAAACCTGTCACAAAAGTAATGACAGTGTATGAGCATACCCCTATAAGAATTTATTTCAGCTATAACAGCCCAAATCAAATCATCAAAAGTTACAAATCATCTCACTTTACATTTACAGACTGTTCTGTATTTCTTATCATGAGAAAATATTATAACCTCCATTTCCTCTCCATCTCTTCTGTTGGGTGAATACAGCCCTGTCTGCTATGTCATGATTGCTACTTTATGGAGTAGTGCTCCAACGGCACATTGCCAACTCTATGTCAGTCACTTTCGGTGTGACCGACAAGGTCAAATCTCAGCTTGGTAATGGTGTGATTGCTTGGGTGATGGGCCAATGTTGTGGCTTGTAGCGACCTCTTGAGGATAGAGGTGGTAATGCAAACTGAACTGAGGTGAGTTTCTGCCACCCAAGCCCTGCCAGTATAGTCTGGCACTCTAGATTAAGCAGGAATCCTAAAACAAGGCCTCCCATGAAGCAGTGAGCAGAGAGTTGCATCGAGAGACAAGCACACCCTTTTACAACTAGACTAAATTCAAATACCAAATCATTTTTGTGGCTTCTTTTAATTTCATAGGTTGCGTGTATTCCTACAGAGCAACCATATTTCAACTACAAAAAGGCTCACACTCTATCTAACTAAATAATTCATGCAGATACACAATTTACATACCAAATCAACACAGAAGAACCATGACAGCATTCAACAGAATACATCATTGACAGTGACCAGTTACAGCAGTTTAGTATTTACCTTCACAAACGAGTGGAGAGCAGTGAAGTCCCATTTCTTGGCATGAGCAGCATTGTACTTCAGTATCGCATCCTAGAGGAAAAAGGGTGTGCACACATTAAGTGACAAGAAACTGGTGGCAAAATACAAAACTTCTCATATAAAAATGGTACTTCCACCGTGATAAAAATCTGTGCTCTCCGGTGATCCCTTCCTTTTTACTATAAAACTTCTCATGTCCCTGTATAGCATCAGCACTTGTTATGATCATTTACGTTTCAAATGAGGATATGGCAGGTCATAAATGGAGTGGATTATAAGATGCTTTGTCGCCATCTCTTGGACCGCACACTTGTAATAATATGACACTTTGCACCAATACCATACAACAGTCTACCAACTAGTCATTTTGTGTATTGTATGTATAACTTCGCATTTCAGTCTTACAGACTATTTCAATCTATTTGAGTTTACGGCTTCAACTCCTTATTAAAACTTTGCTGATAGTTCAGCCTGCAGTAGTGACTGAGTTGCCATTACAGAAAATTGCTTTGGATAAAAGCGTCTAATGAATAAATGTAAAAATCACCTTCACATCACGAGAGCTGCGGAACGACTGACTGAGAGTTTTCTCAATCAGGGCCCATCTGCTTTGAACTCCATCCTATAAAACAAGCACAGCCATCAGCTTAATCAGACATCCATGATGTTGATTTTCACACAACAAAAAGTGCTTTCAATGAGCAACTGACTTGACTTGACGACATTAATGTCCTTTGTACTGTCTCAGCTGTCACAGACACTCTGATTTCCATTGATAGTAGAGCCCGACCGATAAAGGATTTTGAAGGCCGATACCAATACAAATATTTGTTGATTTAAAAATCCGATATTCCGATATATCGGCCGATATATATATATATATTTTCAGAAACGCGCAACAAAACATTAACAGATTTCCCTAACATTAGTTATTTGTAGTTATTTATGAGTATTGACTAAAATAATATGATAATGCATTTCAAAAACAAACTTGTTTATTTTTAAATAATATTGTCACAGTGGAACAGTTGCTGCCTGCCTTCTAAAACCTACTATTTAGTGATCTAAATCCATTATGTAACGCGTTAATGCTGCGGCTGAACGACAGTCTGAAACGCACACTTGGCGTCATTGGATTTCACACACGTGTAAAAGAAAAGCTAACTTTAATGCACAAGCTACGTTTTGCACAAGCTTGATACTTTTTCTCTATGTCTAAATGTTCACTCCTCGCACGTGGTGCAAACAAAAGTATGTTGTTTATGTGGATTGACAGTTTCTGAGCTGGAAGCATGAGCCAATCCACATGGACGACATAATTTGTAACGTAGTTAGCCTATCAACAGCCACTGAAATGAATGGGCCGGTACTTTCTCACTCTCTCCAGGTCTGACATACCTTCATGGTCCAAACATATAGTTAGTGAATTGAATAGAATATGCACTGCATGATTGGGCGGTGGTAGTGTAGTGGTTAAGGAGCTGGGCTAGCGTGCAGTAGCCTGAAAGTTGTCGGTTCCTTGTAATATAGCTGACATGTAAGTCACTTTGGTCAAGAAGTGTCTGCTAAATGTAATGTAATGTAATGTAAAATGTAAATGTAATGTAATGTAATGTAATGTAATGCATGAGGACAAATTGACATCAAAAGTACATAAGCTATGACGTTCAGACTGCTATGCATTGTGGGTGCACATTACCTCAACTGGAAAGAGGTTCTTCTCTGAGCATGGCATCTTGACATTAACGTCATCCCAGGCATCTTTGAACCTGGTGGGATATGGCACGGGCACCTCACCAAGCCTAAGGAGATCTGTCTGAGGGAAACAAAACATACTAATGTAAAATCAGGCCCATGGTACAAAAACTTTAAGAAGGGAACAGTGTAGAAAGCACCTGATTCTACTTCTTGCCTGAAGAATAGCATTCTGTAACACTTGGCAAAAATTCTAAAAGGTTGTGGTTTAAATTTTTCCAGGGGAGATGTTCAGATAAGATAATCCTCAGAGGCATTTTTACATTGACGAAATCATACAATATTTGGGCATTATAATTGGGCATGTCGATAACTCGACAGCTCCATGGCACATTCATGACTGTAATATGAGAGAGCGAATGACATGTCACTTGAGTACTCAAAAACAAAAATACCAATTACAACAGCAGTGTGTGCAACATGTATGCTGGGAACAGAGGCACATACAAATAAGCCAATAATTATTCATACATGAACGTCATTATTCACAGAAGATATGCAACTCTGGTCTGTCAAAAACATGCTCAGATGCTCAGATGGGGGCGATGATCAGAAGGATTGGTTTGGGTCACGGTCTGTATGTGCTTCACAGTCTGTCTTTGTTTAGATTCACCAGTATTTTTAGTGGTCTTTCAAAGTCTGAGATTTTCACATGAAGGATATAAACGGTTCACGGTAGCTTTGTGGCCATGCACTGAACTCTCCTTAATCAACAGAGCCAGGGTCAAACGGTTTTCCATTCTATGTCATCTTTAATATGATGTCTTATTTGATTAAGATTTCTGCACAATTTATGTCTTGTGCTTAAGCCATTTGCATATAGAAAATTTGAATAAAAATGTGCTATTAATCAAAATTAGGCATAGGTCTGAATACTTAACAATATATCCTGTAGGACCTGCGGTGTTCATCCTTACCCTTATGGCAACCGTGTGCGTGTCGGAGGCCCTCAGGGGAGGTAGTAGGGGGCTGCAGGCAGGGGTCCTCCTCAACTCAGAGATGGGGGTCCCCAGCCAAGTGACCCTAACATCACCACCATCCTCATCTTCCTCCGAGGGTCCCTCGCTGCCACTGTCACTGACTCCATCCCCCTGAACATTCCGCCGCAGGCACTGAGCACTGCTCAAGGAGAGGGAAGAGGAAGAGAGAAGTGAATGTGTTAACCACCACCACTGTCATTCCTAACACAAAGCACTACGAATGCAGATACAAACTACACCGATAAATGTGCAGTCAGTTTTGTGTTTCATTCATATATATATATATATATATATATATATAAAGACAATCAAAAATGATTGACAAAAGAGTGAAATGACTGACTGTAAAATCATTACAAATATACTGAGAGAGCAGTAAGCCTATACATTCATGACGATAACATCGACGGAAGATGATGCACATTCACTTTTATGAATTACTCACAGTAAATGTGGGGTGAACCTCCCGATGGAGTGAAACCAATCGCTTCTACGATGTGACCTCTCTGTGCCATTATGCCAAAGCCGGGATGAGCACACAGACAGCCCCATTACAGACAATCCAAACAGTAACCTCATACTCTGTTACAAACACATACAAACCAATGGCACAGCACACTAATAGAGGTCAATTCCACCACTGATAGAGGTCAATGCCACTAAGAATACACAGCTATCATAAAAACTGCTCAGGTATTTATTGCATCACTAGTGGGGTATAGCCAACAACAACACAAGCTTTAGCTTAAAGTAGTCACCTATTTAAGGTATAACACAGCAAAGACTTAGACTATCATCACAGACCTTCAGAAATCCGAAACATACAGATTTGACAACTGCAACAGCAAAGAGTGAAACCTTTGGCCTTCCACCTGCAGAACTGGTATCCATTTAACACAGGCTTTTGGTAATACCTGCTACAAAAACCATTACAGTCAATAGCATGCCTCACCTGAACACTAAAGCATGAAGACTTTCACTTTCATTTCATACAAGACCTAAATATGAAACT
This sequence comes from Alosa pseudoharengus, assembly GCF_046254945.1. Taxonomy (NCBI): domain Eukaryota; kingdom Metazoa; phylum Chordata; class Actinopteri; order Clupeiformes; family Clupeidae; genus Alosa; species Alosa pseudoharengus. Next base: position 30,094,720 of record NW_027468674.1, on the reverse strand, counting down.
CGCTATACCAGCTTTCCGGTCTACTAGCTACAAGCAAGCAACCGTAACCTGAGTAGCATAGGAATATCTAACCTAGCCTGCTGGTAGATAATTCAAACGCAGCCGCTTGTCAAAACTCTCAAAACAACATGCGACCCAGCGCGTGCTCCTACACGTCACGTCAACACTTGGTGATTGCTATTCTCGGTACTACCACCTGGAGTCACTATTAGCGCATTTTGCGCGGCAAACAGCTTCAAAGGGATTTGGGTACAAGTACAGAATGGTCACCTTACTAAAATACTAATAATTATAATAATTTAAACAAAGAAACAATCAAACTAACAAAAAACCCAGCAAAACCACTCACACCTAAAAAAATAATCTTAAAAAGAACTCAGATTCTCAAAACAAATTCACAAAACAAACCATGCTGGAACAGCATATTATGTGGAGAGTTGGTCATCATAGGACAATTTTCCATTTAGCCCTAGAATATCAGAATGACTTACCTAGTAGAAGGGGTCACAGATAATGGTTTGCAGAAGTAGTCTGTGATTTTGGGCCCTGATTTATGACTGCCTTTCTGCCCAGCAGAGCTCAGCTCCGGCTTGTCTGACTCTGTGCTGCTCTGGGTCTCCATCATGGCATCCACCCCTGCCTGGTACAGCTCCTCCAGGGTGAGGTCAGGCTGAGATCTAGTCAGGATCTCAGCCTGGGCCTTGGCCTCCACTGGCTGGGCTGATCTGACAGCAGCCTCGCCGGTGTTCTGGGAGATTGCCTGAGTCTGGTTGGACTCCTCTCTCTCCTCATGGGTGGTTGACTGGAGGAGGGGCACGTCAGGACTCTCTGGGCCCATCATGTCAGTGTCCACCTGGGCTTCGGGATCTGTGGCGCTAGACTGGGTCTGGGGCTCTGAGGACAAGTTGGGCCTCTTCTTCACCAACCATCCTTCCAGGGAGTTCCTGTGCCGCTGTTGCTGGAAACTCTTCCCTCTTCGAGCCACCTGGCTCCGGGGTTGTCCCTGGGACGCCTCTGGCAACGAAGGCTTCCTCACACCCAGTTTACCAGGTGGACTAGACCTCACTGGCTTCTCTGTCTCTGCATGTATCTTGGAGCTGTAAGAAACATAGGCTAGCGTCAGTCAAAGCACACTTCCTCCCAGTAAGGCAATGCAAATAATTTACATCAGAGACTTTAAACAGATTGATTCCAAAAATTGCTCACCTGTCCTCATTGTTCCTATCTCTGTCCATAATAGCAACACTTGTAAAGGCACCTTCTTTCCTGGTTGCTGAAATAGCTAGAGAAAACAGCTGCATTTAATTGTTTTAGTTCAACTTGATGGCTGTGTATGTGAAATGGGGTAGGAAAGTAGAGATCAAAAGAATTACTGGTGCAATTAGAGTAATTTTAAAGAAATTATTATAAAGAAGCCGTGTGCCCTTGCCTTTGTCTTGGGCGCCCTCTCTCACGGCGGTGGGGGATTTGTTCTGGAGTGCTGGTTTGACACTTTCAGGAGAAGAGGTGTCAAGCCTCAGTTTTTTTCTAACCGGCTCGATATCAGACAGCGTAGTCATGCTTTACACAACATTAAAGCATCAGAACAAAATGTCTGATATTGACAACTGTTAAAAGTTATTAAGTTCTTAGCAAATAATACTCACAAAGTGAGATTCGTAAGGAGTAGTGTTGAAGCGGTGAAGTATTGATGATGAGCCGGGTAGTGCTGAAAATAAAGTTTTCTCAATAGTCGGGCGAGTAATCCTGGCATAAAACCGGCAGCCATATGATAACGGTAACGGGGAAAGTTACTGATTTTCGACAGTACGATTAAGAAATAGAACTAAAGCAAATGAACAAAACGTTTATTGTTGTTTTCAGAACTGCACACAGGCTAACTGACATGCTAGATAGCTAATGTTTGAAATCAGCATCCTCTGACATTTTGTCGGTACACCTTGGGAACTTTCAGTTGTCTTTTCAAAGGCTAAATCTGTTAGTACAGCTACTCAAATGCGTATTCATATAAATAATTTACTAAGTACACTCCATGCTCTATTTTGCTAAAAACATGCAGCAATTACATTAGCTGAATGCTCAAAGCTTTGTGTTGCTTCATGACCCCCTACGATAATTTACACTTCCGGGTGATTTTGATTTGTCTTTATCAAAATAAAGGTCTTAAATGTTTGCCCCTAAAACCTATACAGTCTATGCTTATTATTTTCGTTTGCTTATTTGTTTCAACTAGACTATATATGAAACAGCTCAAAATTGGTAACAACAAATGACAAACAGGTTACCACAAAATAGCAATAGGCTACTTTTGAGTGTTTTGAGATCAAATCGACCAAATGTGCATGGCAGTGAAATCAGTTCCTGCCATTCTTGGCAAATATGTACAAATTCATGTACATATGGGGTCATGTCTGTTTTCCTTTTAAAAATAATGTCTATTGTTTTTGTGGGTTTTTTTTTTCTTTTCATTTTTACGTCCCATTTCAAATGATGTCATTGAGGGTTGAACAAATTACAACCATACCTATAATCATGAATATAAATCTGTGCAATGTTATTGGAAAGTAACTTCATATTGTGGTCATAGTTGTATTTGCATGATCTGCTTTCTGGGTTTCTTTCTAGCAAGCTGAAAGAAAGATCTAGCTGATCTGCTTTCTTTCTAGCTATTATACCATGATATATTATTATATTGTTATAGTATATATTATTACATTTTTACATTATGCAACCCCAAATCAGAAAAGGTTGGGATGTTGTAAATGCAAATAAAAACAGAATGTTATAATCTGCAAATACTAAAGCTGCAAAAAGGACATAGACAACAACATACAGTATAATATATTTAAAATTACATAAATGACTATTTCATGGAAGATATAAGTTGATTTTGAATTTGACCAGCATCTACAGTACATTATATCATTAAAATATTCAGAGAATCTATATAAATTGCAAACAAGGGACAAAGCTGAAAGACAATATTGGATGGTTGTGGTCTTTTGAACCTCAGATGGCACTGCATTAAAAACCAGACCTGTTTCTGTTGAAATTCATTGTATGGGTTTAGGTAAACCTCTGATATGTTTATGAGCACAGTTTGATACTCAATTCACAAATGCTAGTGTAAACTTTGCCATGCAAAATAATAAATCATATTTAGAGGCAGGGGCTAAAGTGGAGGGGAATGGGGATGAACACAGTTCCGCCACCTCACCTAAATTAATAATAAATATATTCTTTCATACCAAGGATATAGCATGATGATATTGTTAAAATAAATGTTGAGTTCATTTTTCGCGTGTACAGAGGTGACCAAGAAGCTAGCAATTCTTATCCAAAAAGTATTGCTACACCACGATAATCAATATGTGTTCCAACGGTGACTCATTTTTTCCTGTTGCACCGACACTGGATTTTAGGGTTCCCCAACCTGCCAAATCCCACTTTAACCACTGTTTAAAGGTGATACAGAAATCCCACCGTTTTATGGACCTGACCTGGTTTAAAATAGACAGAGGTAAAGTGGAAAAAGGAGATCAATCAACATTTGCCATTCTTTGTGGTGTAACGTGACTAAAACCGGGCCAGAAAAAAAGGCCTTCAATCACGGCAGCTTACTTTTGTGGACTCCTCTGGGCTAAAGAGGAGAGGGCCTAAGCAACTATCCAACTTGTTATAGTGCACAGTTCAAAACCCAGCATCTATAATGGTGTGGAGGTGCATTAGTCCCTACAGCATGGGCATCTTGCACATCTGGCCTGGCACAATCAATTCTGAATGATGTATACAGGTTTTGAGCAACATTTACTGCCATCCAGGCGATGCCTTTTTTGGGAAAGACCTTGAATATTTCAGGAAAACAATTCCAACATGAATTCTTCACATATTTCCCCATAGAGGAAGAGTCCAGATGCTAAAAATGGCCTGTCTGCAGTCCAGACCTGTCAAATTAGGTGCATCATGGAATGAAAATGATTAAGATAACCCCATACTGACCAACTGAAATATCGGGCAGGAATGGGACAACATTTCATTCTCAAAACACTATCAAATGGTCTCCTCAGTTCCTAAACATTTTTCAGAAAGTAGTGTAGTGACTGTTATTGTATGTATAGAATGAATAACAACAAATATGCATGAAATGACAAGTTTAATGGACATTTGGAGTTGAACAATTTTGAGTTTACGATTTTGAGTTGTAAAAAACATTGAAGGACATGGCCAGTTTTAGGTGGAAAAAAATCAGATGATCCAAAAGATTATTTGGTTGTGTTTGACTTAAACATTTGGGACAGATCTCTGGAGAAGATGTGTTGGCAAGCCCAGATGCAGTCTACTGCTTAGTGAGACCGTCAGAAGCAGCCAACTCAGCGGACGGCTCCTCACTCAGCTCCAGCTCACAGGAGGATGGTGCACAGGCTGGAAAAAACAGAACAAAAACAACACTTGCCATGTATCAAAGAATGTCATCAGAACTAAAATGAATGAATACATGAATGTGTCCAGGCTTTGATCACATGTTTTAGCTGTTTTATTTACCTGGCACATTACTGTTCATCTCTTCAAATGAGGTAACATTGGAGTAATGGCCAACTTTAGCTCCTCTCATTTTTTTCTGATGAAGAAAGAGAAGGATTATTTCAAATTCAATTATTGATTAATGAAGAAATATTCCATCTGCATACTCACATCATACTGAACCGATTTGTCCGTCACTCACTAATCTGTGAGATCACAATTAGTCCACATAATAGACACATTACAATGACGCGTTACACATAAACAGAACTCCACCTTGAAGGAGAACTTGAATTTGGGCATCCTGAAGAAACAGCACCCTGCGGTCTCTTCCTCCTGGGCCATCTCCAGACGGCCGGCTGCACACGCAGGAGCCTTGGTGACCTCAGCCAGAGTCTTCATGGCCTGTACCTGAGAGGAACCTGCGAATAACAGAGTGTTCTATCTATATTGTTCTACTCTTCCTTCAAAACTGGTTACGTTAGGGCAGGTTAAAGATTACTTTATACTGTGGGTTTGAAACGTGAAAATAGTTAGATCTAGTTGAGGTGATGCTTTAGATACCATCATGAACTTACTTGTGCTTGGAACAAGAGAGCCCTCACTGTCAAGGAGACTGTGTGCTCCATTCTTTGATTTCTGAAGAACACATAGCTACATCATGACTAAAAGTTATACCCTGTGCAGTACTGTATATTGTATAGTGCAACACTCCATGACCAAATTAGCTCAATTATAAGCATCATACTTTACCTTCCAATTGAATGTTGGCATCTTCAGCCAGGATGGAGTCATTTTCTTTTTGGTCTTTTCCTTATTATTTCCCTGTAGTCCAGTTACAGCTTGAATTGGTGGGAGGGCTGCAGAAGCTGCTAAGTTGGTTTGGCTACAAGTCTTTATTATCTCTCCTGTCAATTTGTCCACCAGGAAGGACTCAAAAGATGGATCTTGTGATTCCAGTGCAGAACACAGGACATCTTCAGACCCAAACTCTCTAGTAAGATCCTTGTAAACATTTCGGTACATCAGGTGAAAATTCACTTGCTGCGGATGTCTTTCATCGCTTGTGATACCAAAACATGTTTCAAGCTCACACAGAATCCTTTGAATCAATTCTCTGGAGATATCCAGAACTTTATCCGGAACTCCGTCCTGACGGGTGCCGATGGACGGGCATAAGCTATCAACTTTCTTCAGAAGTCGAATGACCAACATGGAGACTAGGGAGGCATAGTCATTCTTGTTAGACTCTGAAAGACGGAGGTGTGAAAAGATGACTGCTTCACACTCACTATTTTGTGGCAAATCAAAAATATGAGGGAGCACAACTTTTGAGTTAGTGGTGGATGACGTCATTTCAGTGTCTTGCGGCTGTTTGTCTAAGAGTTTCTGATCCTCCCTGACTAGTTTCTTGAAGTCGTCACTGTTGGCAGATGCAGCGTTTCCCTCAAACTCTGTGGAGAGAGTCACCATGACCTCTTTGACCATCACTTCTGTGAACATGTTGAGGATACAGGATGATGTTGAGGTCTCTAGGTTCTGCTGGGAACGTTCTTGGTCCTCAGAAGATGCTGAGGGGAACAAACATGATGACACTAGTCGCTTCACAGCCTCTTCTACATAACCGTAAATAAATCCAGATGGAGCTTCATTCTGTCTCTCAGCTCTGGCTGGTAACTTGCAGAGAATGGAGTCTGAAAGGCTCTTCCCCACTGGCAAAGAAATAGTCTGGAGGCCATGAGAACATTTTATGATCTTTTGGACTTGATCCGCAATATCATGGGAGAATGCCCTCATTTTTGATTCAGAGATCAATTTCTCCAGTCTGATGGGGACGGGAACAAGTCTTTCACATTCTAAGACGGTGTCCACCACTTGGGCGATGGCATCGTTGGCACATGCAGGAGACAATGAAGAGCCTTCCATGTTGACCATGACTTCAGGGGGAACAGGAGTGCCATGAAGTTTGGTTGGGTCTTCAATTTCTGCGTCAGCTGATCTTAAGAAGTGAGGCGACGGCAGTTGAGGGCTTTGGGACCTGTCCTTTTTTGTTTCCGTGCCAATCATTCTGACTTCACTCAACAAAGCACTGAGGATCTTCTGAATCAGTGCGGTTTGCTCTAAATCTTCTGCACTCTTAAGATCAGAAAGTTCACACTGCATGGACAAAATCACTTGGCTAATGACATGTCTGGCAGAAGCCATTGTTGTCTCCTCTTTACTGTTAGAGTAAACAGATCTGGAAAACAATTTCCTCACAGCATTCTGAATGGCACTGAACATTGTTTGTGATGTTGCGTAGATCCTTCTCATAGAGAAACCTCCCATGACTCGTGTTGTCTCCACAAGATCTTTCATCCCCGCAACGACATATCCAACGACGTCATACGCTGCTGAGTGAACGTTTTGGCCTGAGTCCTCGTTCATGGAGTCGATAACATCACCGACAAGATCATCAGCAACAGACTGTGAGTGAGTGCCAGGTGGATAGAAGGCAGGAAGCTCACAGAGGTCTGTCTGGCTCTCTGCTTTGGTGTTTGACTCATAGTCATCTTTGGCAAATACCTCAGCTGGAGATTCAGGGCAGGAATCACTGTCAAGAGTGTTGAGCAAAACCTCACTCACTTGCTCGGTTGCCCTTTTTCTAAATTCAGTACCGGTCAACTGATCCAGCAGAGGAATGGACAACTCTCTAGCCTTCTTGGCATCCGACGTGCTTACCCTGTTCCAAGGCATAAACACATGTAGATATCTAGCAAAAACATTTACTGCAAAGGTAAACTACACACAAATTAAAAAATAAGAGCTAATTTCACACAAGGATTATATTTGCGCATGATTTACAATCAGGATGCTCTACTTTAGGGATGCACTAGATGATCGATGTCATAAATATTAAATGCTTGTGTTTTATAAAAAATAAAAAAAAGGTTAGTCATTCCAGTGATTACTGCCCGTACTGAGGGGTGAGTTGCCCTGACCTTGCTGTTCCACATGGAATCACGTATGTGACAGGAACACCCAGAACTTTTCTAAGGGCTGGGATCAGGTAATAATGAGTCGTCCGGACCACTTTCGCAACTATGCAGGCACAAAGCTGGCTAACGTCTTCTTTGGTCCCCTGAGTAAACAAAAAAAGGCCATAAGCTATTTCATTAGCGTGTTAAAGGATAAAGCATACTACAGAGTTTGTTTTGTTCTCTACACATCATGCCATTGATGACTAATATATGCATGACATTGTGAGGATGAATGTAGTCTCACAGGCACATGTAGAGCCTCACGGACAATTCTCCAATGCCTGAAAAAAAAAAGGGGGGAGAGAATTTTAGAACCCAGAACATCACTATCAGACAAGTAAAGAACATTTAGAGGGTTTTTTTCTTCATTATTATTATTCTCTCTTACTCTTCCGTCATGTTTTCCACGAGGTGGCGTACCATGGGGGACAAGTTCACATGATCCTGATCTGAAAAAGCAGTGGCCTCAAGCTATTTTTAACATGTATGGAAGGGCATGTAAAACCTAACTGATTGTGAGACATTTAACACAACTTTCTCTATTCTTTTTGACCATTTCTGTTGACATATTTTAATTTGGCACAGACTAACCTGCATCAATATTTGTGGTCCTCCTTGTAGAGCCACATTCAGCCCTTGGTTCCACAGAATTTGTTTTCTTTGGCTAAAGCACAAAAAAATAGTCATAACCATCAAATCATTCTCAGCAGTAGAAGTCTGAAGACTATGCACCAGCTGTATTGGGATACACCCAGGCGACAGTGGCCATTAGCCTACATCCAGTTATCCCTTTAGCAATGAGGTAAACGTTCACTCATTGCGACAAATAAAACAAGTACTGCGATGCACATCTGGCAGGCCCAATGGTATTGCATGCCGACAAGGTAGTATTCTAAGACATTCCCAATACCAGTTATAAGAAGTTTCTTTTTGCATTTATTCAGACAGGTTCTGGCCAACTACAACTGTTTGTAAAAATGTTTTGTTCAAAATTCAATTAGCCTTCACTTAAAGAAACAGTAATACCTTTAACTGCAGTAGCTAACGGAGATAGACATTTGATCTCAGACTTAGGACAACATTTCAAATCCATAAATAGCTTATATTTTAAAAAACGTAAGCCTGTAATAGCTCTTGTGTCAGACTATTCCTGAGCTTACCTCGTTTCCTTCAGACATTGTGAGGTCGGGAATAGGGAATTAGACCGCAAATAGGAAATTAGACTTATTAAAAGTAAGCCTAGTCCAAGTTATAGACCTAACATTGAGGAATTGCAATGTCGACCTGCTCAAATGAGGTTACGTTTTGTCTGAGAGTATTTCAAACATCACCACGAGAACTAGGGCCTAGGCTATTATGACCTAATGAAACAGCTGTTTTGCGTCACAATGCCCTGACCTGCCTGCAGAGAACAAACGCTAGTGAGAGCGTACGGCTCTGACGCTAGTGATTTCCCCAAATAGACCTCTGAAGTTCGCCTACAAAAAAGATCCAAAACGGCCATCTTTGCCCATATAAGGAGATCCGGTTGTTAATTGAAGCTAACTACCTATGGCAAATTGCATTGCAAGTTAGCTCTGGAGTAGCAAAAATCTAAGTGTGCCGCCTTCACTTACCGGAGATCACAGTATCCACTCGAAGGCAGAGGACAGAAGTGTGTTCAGGAAAACGTCTGCATTTCAGACTTTTTCATCCCCACGAGACTTTAACAGGTGCGATTATTCAAAATCCCCATGTTATTTTCCCATAGGAAAAATCGCCAGATACCGGATGTCAAAGATGGCAGCTTTTTTGTAGGCGAACTTCAGAGGTCTATAACAAAATTGTTTTAAATCGTCCTGGAATTATAAGGTTCTATGTGCGTTCAAAGTAGTTCTGAGATATTGAGCTTCACGTTTTAGAATTCCAGTTATAGCCTACTAATAATTGGAACAAACCTTTCCAAAAATGCAAATACCTCACCTCACCTAAAGGCTGTCACGGAACAGAATATGTGTGTCCATCTCAATTTGGACGGAAATGTCCGATAGAACCGCATAATTCTAGAGTGACGATATGTTACAGCCAGCAGACTTTTAAATATTGCTTTATTTTCTTAGCAAAATTCTCCATAAGCATGATTTATCTTTACGGTATGTGAGCGCCCTCTGCAGACCTTAGGGGGATTGTGAGGTGATGAGCGCCGCTAAAATAGTTGGACAAATGTGTTGATCGGGATCATATGTACAGTTGATGCATACATACGGGAGGTATCAGATTCAATATTAAAGACTATTTTTGTTTTGTTCTCTTTCGTTGTATGGTAAATGGTAAAGATCACCATGTTGTGGTAGCAGCTTGCTAGGCTGGTTTTAGCCTAACAGTAGCTCATATAGCCTAGCAGCTAACTCATGGTAGATAAGTCACAATGAGCTGAACGATTTCTGTCTTCGTTTAGCTACCTGGAACTCTTTTACGAACCTGTGAGACACTGTTGATTTTGTTTTCAGGTAAAGTTTTCTGCCTTCGTGTTTTTGTACTGTGTTCTGTATAATACTCACCATTACCCGTCTGCAGTAGCCGATGCTACCTGGAGCTCTTTTACGAACCTGTGAGACACTGTTGATTCCGGACCGTTATCAGAATAACCGGCTGCAGCCAAAGACAAGTGACGGCTTTGCATGATGTTCATTACACAACGAAAGAGAGAAAACACTACACAATGTAGTTTTCAATGTTTCCTGCATGAACAAGCACACTCCTAAAAGAGAGCGGCTCGGAGGCCCACAAAACCCATAGACAGAGGGCCAATCTTTCTTGGATGAGGCAGGCCAACCGACCAAACACAGTGCAAACAAAAAATAAGAAAAGGGAACGTTTTTAGAGTATCTTTAGAGTTTACAGTTCTTTTCTTCATTAAAGGACAGAAAAAAAGGGCAAACTGATTGTTGCTTCAAGCAGATGACTGCATCAGAGACTGTCCAGACAGGGGAAAACTGAGGCACATACATTAATCAATATAAAGAGATACCTAGATTTTCCAGGTACGGCAGAATGATGGAGAAGGACGCATCAGATTCATGAGGGGCCAAAGGCAGAGAGAAAGAGAGAGAGAGAGAGAGAGAGAGAGGGAATAAAAGACAGAGATTGATATGGTGAAAGGAGTGAGGCAAAGTATGTATGTGATCCAGATGCATCAGTAAACATCTTCGGTGCCACCAGTCATACAGGAAAACGGTCAAATGTGCAGAAGTCGATGGGACTGTTGATGACAGGTTGACCTTCCTCTCCCCGGTGAGGCCAGAATAAGAGCTTTAGTGTCTGAAGTCTGGTGTGTGTGATTGATCATTGATTAATTGATTGGTTTGGATATGGGTGGCTTTCATTGATTGGTCTTGACAAACTATCACGCATGTATTACACATTATTCCCATCTAATATTACATTTACAAGATCTATTCCATATGTTATCTATTCTATTTTCTTTTCTATGCTATGGACACTTCTGTGAGTCCGAAATAAAGATTGGGTAGAATTGAATGGCTATCTTATAGGGACAGCACCATTCCAGCTGTGAAATTAATAAAACATTTAAAGTGATGGTTTAAGGGATTCTCAAACTTTCTTGCACCACTTTATGTACTATGTAGTCATTGTCATTGTATCTAAAGATATAACATCGTGTCAAAATTACACCAATATGCATGGATTGACATGTTTAATGAAACTTGAAAATCCGATGATCCAAAAGATCACCTAGTTGTGTAGGTGACTTAAACATTTTGGTCAGAAAGTCCCATCTCTGGCAAGCCCAGATGCAGTCTACTGCTTAGTGAGACCGTCAGAAGCAGCCAACTCAGCGGACGGCTCCTCACTCAGCTGAGTCTCACAGGAGGATGGTGCACAGGCTGGAAAAAAATGACAAAGAACAAAAACAAAACTTGCCATGTATCAAAGAATGTCATCAGAACTAAAATGAATGAATACATGAATGTGTCCAGGCTTTGATCACATTTTTTAGCTGTTTTATTTACCTGGCACATTACTGTTCATCTCTTCAAATGAGGTAACATTGGAGTAATGGCCAACTTTAGCTCCTCTCATTATTTTCTGATGAAGAAAGAGAAGGATTATTTCAAATTCAATTATTGATTAATGAAGAAATATTCCATCTGCATACTCACATCATACTGAAGCGATTTGTCCGTCACTCACTAATCTGTGAGATCACAATTAGTCCACATAATAGACACATTACAATGACGCGTTACACATAAACAGAACTCCACCTTGAAGGAGAACTTGAATTTGGGCATCCTGAAGAAACAGCACCCTGCGGTCTCTTCCTCCTGGGCCATCTCCAGACGGCCGGCTGCACACGCAGGAGCCTTGGTGACCTCAGCCAGAGTCTTCATGGCCTGAACCTGAGAGGAACCTGCGAATAACAGAGTGTTCTATCTATATTGTTCTACTCTTCCTTCAAAACTGGTTACGTTAGGGCAGGTTAAAGATTACTTTATACTGTGGGTTTGAAACGTGAAAATAGTTAGATCTAGTTGAGGTGATGCTTTAGATATCATCATGAACTTACTTGTGCTTGGAACAAGAGAGTCCTCACTGTCAAGGAGACTGTGTGCTCCATTCTTTGATTTCTGAAGAACACATAGCTACATCATGACTAAAAGTTATACCCTGTGCAGTACTGTATATTGTTTAGTGCAACACTCCATGACCAAATTAGCTCAATTATAAGCATCATACTTTACCTTCCAATTGAATGTTGGCATCTTCAGCCAGGATGGAGTCATTTTCTTTTTGGTCTTTTCCTTATTATTTCCCTGTAGTCCAGTTACAGCTTGAATTGGTGGGAGGGCTGCAGAAGCTGCTAAGTTGGTTTGGCTACAAGTCTTTATTATCTCTCCTGTCAATTTGTCCACCAGGAAGGACTCAAAAGGTGGATCTTGTGATTCCAGGGCAGAACACAGCACATCTTCAGAGCCAAACTCTCTAGTAAGATCCTTGTAAACATTTCGGTACATCAGATGAAAATTCACTTGCTGCGGATGTCTTTCATCGCTTGTGATACCAAAACATGTTTCAAGCTCACACAGAATCTTCTGGATCAATTCTCTGGAGATATCCAGAACTTTATCGGGAACTCCGTCCTGACGGGTGCCGATGGACGGGCATAAGCTATCAACTTTCTTCAGAAGTCGAATGACCAACATGGAGACTAAGGAGGCATAGTCATTCTTGTTAGACTCTGAAAGAGGGAGGTGTGGGGAATAGATGACTGCTTCACACTCACTATTTTGTGGCAAATCAAAAATATGAGGGAGCGCAACTTTTTAGTTAGTGGTGGATGACGTCATTTCAGTGTCTTGCGGCTGTTTGTCTAAGAGTTTCTGAACCTCCCTGACTAGTTTCTTGAAGTCGTCACTGTTGGCAGATGCAGTGTTTCCCTCAAACTCTGTGGAGAGAGTCACCATGACCTCTTTGACCATCACTTCTGTGAACATGTTGAGGATACAGGATGATGTTGAGGTCTCTAGGTTCTGCTGGGAACGTTCTTGGTCCTCAGAAGATGCTGAGGGGAACAAACATGATGACACTAGTCGCTTCACGGCCTCTTCTACATAACCGTAAATAAATCCAGATGGAGCTTCATTCTGTCTCTCAGCTCTGGCTGGTAACTTGCAGAGAATGGAGTCTGAAAGGCTCTTCCCCACTGGCACAGAAATAGTCTGGAGGCCATGACAACTTTTTATGATCTTTTGGACTTGATCCGCAATATCATGGGAGAATGCCCTCATTTTTGATTCAGAGATCAATTTCTCCAGTCTGATGGGGACGGGAACAAGTCTTTCACATTCTAAGACGGTGTCCACCACTTGGGCGATGGCATCGTTGGCACATGCAGGAGACAATGAAGAGCCTTCCATGTTGACCATGACTCCAGGGGGAACAGGAGTGCCATGAAGTTTGGTTGGGTCTTCAATTTCTGCGTCAGCTGATCTTAAGAAGTGAGGCGACGGCAGTTGAGGGCTTTGGGACCTGTCCTTTTTTGTTTCCATGCCAATCATTCTGACTTCACTCAACAAAGCACTGAGGATCTTCTGAATCAGTGCGGTTTGCTCTAAATCTTCTGCACTCTTAAGATCAGAAAGTTCACACTGCATGGACAAAATCACTTGGCTAATGACATGTCTGGCAGAAGCCATTGTTGTCTCCTCTTTACTGTTAGAGTAAACGGATCTGGAAAACAATTTCCTCACAGCATTCTGAATGGCACTGAACATTGTTTGTGATGTTGCGTAGATCCTTCTCATAGAGAAACCTCCCATGACTCGTGTTGTCTCCACAAGATCTTTCATCCCCGCAACGACATATCCAACGAGCAAAACCGCACTCACTTGCTCGGTTGCCCTTTTTCTAAATTCAGTACCGGTCAGCTGATCCAGCAGAGGAATGGACAACTCTCTAGCCTTCTTGGCATCCGACGTGCTTACCCTGTTCCAAGGCATAAACACATGTAGATATCTAGCAAAAACATTTACTGCAAAGGTAAACTACACACAAATGTCAAAATAAGAGCTAATTTCACACAAGGATTATATTTGCGCATGATTTACAATCAGGATGCTCTACTTTAGGGATGCACTAGATGATCGATGTCATTAATATTAAATGCTTGTGTTTTATATATATATAAAAAAAGGTTAGTCATTCCAGTGATTACTGCCCGTACCGAGGTGTGAGTTGCCCTGACCTTGCTGTTCCACATGGAATCACATATGTGACAGGAACACCCAGAACTTTTCTAAGGGCTGGGATCAGGTAATAATGAGTCGTCCGGACCACTTTCGCAACTATGCAGGCACAAAGCTGGCTAACGTCTTCTTTGGTCCCCTGAGCAAACAAAAAAAGGCCATAAGCTATTTCATTAGCGTGTTAAAGGATAAAGCATACTACAGAGTTTGTTTTGTTCTCTACACATCATGCCATTGATGACTAATATATGCATGACATTGTGAGGATGAATGTAGTCTCACAGGCACATGTAGAGCCTCACGGACAATTCTCCAATGCCTGAAAAAAAAAGGGGGGAGAGAATTTTAGAACCCAGAACATCACTATCAGACAAGTAAAGAACATTTAGAGGGGTTTTTTCTTCATTATTATTATTCTCTCTTACTCTTCCGTCATGTTTTTCACGAGGTGGAGTACCATGGGGGACAAGTTCACATGATCCTGATCTGAAAAAGCAGTGGCCTCAAGCTATTTTTAACATGTATGGAAGGGCATGTAAAACCTAACTGATTGTGAGACATTTAACACAACTTTCTCTATTCTTTTTGACCATTTCTGTTGACATATTTTAATTTGGCACAGACTAACCTGCATCAATATTTGTGGTCCTCCTTGTAGAGCCACATTCAGCCCTTGGTTCCACAGAATTTGTTTTCTTTGGCTAAAGCACAAAAAAATAGTCATAACCATCAAATCATTCTCAGCAGTAGAAGTCTGAAGACTATGCACCAGCTGTATTGGGATACACCCAGGCGACAGTGGCCATTAGCCTACATCCAGTTATCCCTTTAGCAATGAGGTAAACGTTCACTCATTGCGACAAATAAAACAAGTTCTGCGATGCACATCTGGCAGGCCCAATGGTATTGCATGCCGACAAGGTAGTATTCTAAGACATTCCCAATACCAGTTATAAGAAGTTTCTTTTTGCATTTATTCAGACAGGTTCTGGCCAACTACAAGACTGTTTGGAAAAATGTTTTGTTCAAAATTCAATTAGCCTTCACTTAAAGAAACAGTAATACCTTTAACTGCAGTAACAATAACAATAGAATAATAGGCAAAGAGCTAACGGAGATAGACATTTGATCTCAGACAACATTTCAAATCCATAAATAGCTTATATTTTAAAAAACGTAAGCCTGTAATAGCTCTTCAGTCAGACTATTCCTGAGCTTACCTCGTTTCCTTCAGACATTGTGAGGTCGGGAATAGGGAATTAGACCGCAAATAGGAAATTAAACTTATTAAAAGTAAGCTAGTCCAAGTTATAGACCTAGCATTGAGGAATTGCAATGTCGACCTGCTCAAATGAGGTTACGTTTTGTCTGAGAGTATTTCAAACATCACCACGGGAACTAGGGCCTAGGCTATTATGACCTAATGAAACAGCTGTTTTGCGTCACAATGCCCTGACCTGCCTGCAGAGAACAAACGCTAGTGAGAGAGCGTACGGCTCTGACGCTAGTGATTTGCCCAAATAACAAAATTGTTTTAAATCGTCCTGGAATTATAAGGTTCTATGTGCGTTCAAAGTAGTTCTGAGATATTGAGCTTCACGTTTTAGAATTCCAGTTATAGCCTACTAATAATTGGAACAAACCTTTCCAAAAATGCATACAAATACCTCACCTCACCTAAGGCTGTCACGGAACAGAATATGTGTGTCCATCTCAATTTGGACGGAAATGTCCGATAGAACCGCATAATTCTAGAGTGACGATATATGTCACAGCCAGCAGACTTTTAAATATTTGCTTTATTTTCTTAGCAAAATTCTCCATAAGCATGATTTATCAGAGCCGTACGTCCGACCAAACATAGTGCAAACAAAAAATAAGAAAAGGGAACGTTTTTAGAGGATCTTTAGAGTTTACAGTTCTTTTCTTCATTAAAGGACAGAAAAAAAGGGCAAACTGATTGCTGCTTCAAGCAGATGACTGCATTGGAGACTGTCCAGACAGAATGATGGTAGCCTCGTGAGACCATCCTGATCTCGCGAGCTTCAGGGTTTCACTCGCAGATCAGTCTGGATACTTTCCGTTAAAGAAAATTTGGAGCAGTTCACCAAACGAACGTCCAATCAGCGTTGGCTTTGAGGCGGGTTGAGGTGTGACGCAACGAACAACATGACGGCATCCACAGAGATGAGCATAGCTATCGCGCAAGTTTTATTCAAATTAGAAAGTATTCCTGGGTAAACTGTGAAGCTATGAGTCTCAGCCATGCAGCTGGGAGGAATGAACGACACAGACATCCTCCACGGCTGATTCCAGTTCATAATGGAGGAATATAGCCTACTATCTTCAGAAGTGTAGGGCCTACCGTGAAAACTTGATGGGAATTGTCGTTGATTAGGTTCATAAATGGTAAGTTAAAACATCTTAACGTTTGTCACGTTACCTAACTTAATTGTATGTTAAACGGCATTAGAAGAATACTTTGTTCATCTAATTGGTTGATTTGGCCCATCGATAACCAACAAAGGTGGTGATAGACAGATGGTTTATCCAATCAGCTAACCAGTATGTCCGCCCCTTCCCAAAAGTTCTTCAATGAAAAGTTCCCAGATGGATATGCGGAGCAAATCCATCTGGCGGAGTCAGGTTAGAATGATGGAGAAGGACGCATCAGATTCCTGAGGGGCCAAAGGCAGAAAGGCAGAAATAAAGAGAGAGAGAGAGAGAGAGAGAGAGAGAGAGAGAGAGAGAGAGAGAGGGAATAAAAGACAGAAATTGATATGGTGGAAGGAGTGAGGCAAAGTATGTATGTGATCCAGATGCATCAGTAAACATCTTCGGTGCCACCAGTCATACAGGAAAACGGTAAAATGTGCAGAAGTCGATGGGACTGTTGATGACAGGTTGACCTTCCTCTCCCCGGTGAGGCCAGAATAAGAGCTTTAGTGTCTGAAGTCTGGTGTGTGTGATTGATCATTGATTGATTGATTGGTTTGGATGTATGGGTGGCTTTCATTGATTGGTCTTGACAAACTATCACGCATGTATTACACATTATTCCCATCTAATATTTCATTTACAAGATCTATTCCATATGTTATCTATTCTATTTTCTTTTCTATGCTATGGACACTTCTGTGAGTCCGAAATAAAGATTGAGTAGAATTGAATGGCTATCTTATAGGGACAGCACCATTCCAGCTGTGAAATTAATAAAACATTTAAAGTGATGGTTTAAGGGATTCTCAAACTTTCTTGCACCACTTTATGTACTATGTAGTCATTGTCATTGTATCTAAAGATATAACATCGTGTCAAAATTACACCAATATGCATGGATTGACATGTTTAATGAAACTTGAAAATCCGATGATCCAAAAGATCACCTAGTTGTGTAGGTGACTTAAACATTTTGGTCAGAAAGTCCCATCTCTGGAGAAGATGTGTTGGCAAGCCCAGATGCAGTCTACTGCTTAGTGAGACCGTCAGAAGCAGCCAACTCAGCGGACGGCTCCTCACTCAGCTGAGTCTCACAGGAGGATGGTGCACAGGCTCAGTGGGTTTGAAACGTGAAAATAGTTAGATCTAGTTGAGGTGATGCTTTAGATACCATCATGAACTTACTTGTGCTTGGAACAAGAGAGCCCTCACTGTCAAGGAGACTGTGTGCTCCATTCTTTGATTTCTGAAGAACACATAGCTACATCATGACTAAAAGTTATACCCTGTGCAGTACTGTATATTGTTTAGTGCAACACTCCATGACCAAATTATCTCAATTATAAGCATCATACTTTACCTTCCAATTGAATGTTGGCATCTTCAGCCAGGATGGAGTCATTTTCTTTTTGGTCTTTTCCTTATTATTTCCCTGTAGTCCAGTTACAGCTTGAATTGGTGGGAGGGCTGCAGAAGCTGCTAAGTTGGTTTGGCTACAAGTCTTTATTATCTCTCCTGTCAATTTGTCCACCAGGAAGGACTCAAAAGATGGATCTTGTGATTCCAGGGCAGAACACAGCACATCTTCAGAGCCAAACTCTCTAGTAAGATCCTTGTAAACATTTCGGTACATCAGGTGAAAATTCACTTGCTGCGGATGTCTTTCATCGCTTGTGATACCAAAACATGTTTCAAGCTCACACAGAATCTTCTGGATCAATTCTCTGGAGATATCCAGAACTTTATCCGGAACTCCGTCCTGACGGGTGCCGATGGACGGGCATAAGCTATCAACTTTCTTCAGAAGTCGAATGACCAACATGGAGACTAGGGAGGCATAGTCATTCTTGTTAGACTCTGAAAGAGGGAGGTGTGGGGGAAAGATGACTGCTTCACACTCACTATTTTGTGGCAAATCAAAAATATGAGGGAGCGCAACTTTTGAGTTAGTGGTGGATGACGTCATTTCAGTGTCTTGCGGCTGTTTGTCTAAGAGTTTCTGAACCTCCCTGACTAGTTTCTTGAAGTCGTCACTGTTGGCAGATGCAGCGTTTCCCTCAAACTCTGTGGAGAGAGTCACCATGACCTCTTTGACCATCACTTCTGTGAACATGTTGAGGATACAGGATGATGTTGAGGTCTCTAGGTTCTGCTGGGAACGTTCTTGGTCCTCAGAAGATGCTGAGGGGAACAAACATGATGATACTAGTCGCTTCACAGCCTCTTCTACATAACCGTAAATAAATCCAGATGGAGCTTCATTCTGTCTCTCAGCTCTGGCTGGTAACTTGCAGAGAATGGAGTCTGAAAGGCTCTTCCCCACTGGCACAGAAATAGTCTGGAGGCCATGAGAACTTTTTATGATCTTTTGGACTTGATCCGCAATATCATGGGAGAATGCCCTCATTTTTGATTCAGAGATCAATTTCTCCAGTCTGATGGGGACGGGAACAAGTCTTTCACATTCTAAGACGGTGTCCACCACTTGGGCGATGGCATCGTTGGCACATGCAGGAGACAATGAAGAGCCTTCCATGTTGACCATGACTTCAGGGGGAACAGGAGTGCCATGAAGTTTGGTTGGGTCTTCAATTTCTGCGTCAGCTGATCTTAAGAAGTGAGGCGACGGCAGTTGAGGGCTTTGGGACCTGTCCTTTTTTGTTTCCGTGCCAATCATTCTGACTTCACTCAACAAAGCACTGAGGATCTTCTGAATCAGTGCGGTTTGCTCTAAATCTTCTGCACTCTTAAGATCAGAAAGTTCACACTGCATGGACAAAATCACTTGGCTAATGACATGTCTGGCAGAAGCCATTGTTGTCTCCTCTTTACTGTTAGAGTAAACGGATCTGGAAAACAATTTCCTCACAGCATTCTGAATGGCACTGAACATTGTTTGTGATGTTGCGTAGATCCTTCTCATAGAGAAACCTCCCATGACTCGTGTTGTCTCCACAAGATCTTTCATCCCCGCAACGACATATCCAACGACGTCATACGCTGCTGAGTGAACGTTTTGGCCTGAGTCCTCGTTCATGGAGTCGATAACATCACCGACAAGATCATCAGCAACAGACTGTGAGTGAGTGCCAGGTGGATAGAAAGCAGGAAGCTCACAGAGGTCTGTCTGGCTCTCTGCTTTGGTGTTTGACTCATGGTCATCTTTGGCAAATACCTCAGCTGGAGATTCAGGGCAGGAATCACTGTCAAGAGTGTTGAGCAAAACCTCACTCACTTGCTCGGTTGCCCTTTTTCTAAATTCAGTACCGGTCAGCTGATCCAGCAGAGGAATGGACAACTCTCTAGCCTTCTTGGCATCCGACGTGCTTACCCTGTTCCAAGGCATAAACACATGTAGATATCTAGCAAAAACATTTACTGCAAAGATAAACTACACACAAATTTAAAAATAAGAGCTAATTTCACACAAGGATTATATTTGCGCATGATTTACAATCAGGATGCTCTACTTTAGGGATGCACTAGATGATCGATGTCATGAATATTAAATGCTTGTGTTTTATAAAAAATAAAAAAAAGGTTAGTCATTCCAGTGATTACTGCCCGTACTGAGGGGTGAGTTGCCCTGACCTTGCTGTTCCACATGGAATCACGTATGTGACAGGAACACCCAGAACTTTTCTAAGGGCTGGGATCAGGTAATAATGAGTCGTCCGGACCACTTTCGCAACTATGCAGGCACAAAGCTGGCTAACGTCTTCTTTGGTCCCCTGAGTAAACAAAAAAAGGCCATAAGCTATTTCATTAGCGTGTTAAAGGATAAAGCATACTACAGAGTTTGTTTTGTTCTCTACACATCATGCCATTGATGACTAATATATGCATGACATTGTGAGGATGAATGTAGTCTCACAGGCACATGTAGAGCCTCACGGACAATTCTCCAATGCCTGAAAAAAAAAGGGGGGAGAGAATTTTAGAACCCAGAACATCACTATCAGACAAGTAAAGAACATTTAGAGGGGTTTTTTCTTCATTATTATTATTCTCTCTTACTCTTCCGTCATGTTTTCCACGAGGTGGCGTACCATGGGGGACAAGTTCACATGATCCTGATCTGAAAAAGCAGTGGCCTCCAGCTATTTTTAACATGTATGGAAGGGCATGTAAAACCTAACTGATTGTGAGACATTTAACACAACTTTCTCTATTCTTTTTGACCATTTCTGTTGACATATTTTAATTTGGCACAGACTAACCTGCATCAATATTTGTGGTCCTCCTTGTAGAGCCACATTCAGCCCTTGGTTCCACAGAATTTGTTTTCTTTGGCTAAAGCACAAAAAAATAGGCATAACCATCAAATCATTCTCAGCAGTAGAAGTCTGAAGACTATGCACCAGCTGTATTGGGATACACCCAGGCGACAGTGGCCATTAGCCTACATCCAGTTATCCCTTTAGCAATGAGGTAAACGTTCACTCATTGCGACAAATAAAACAAGTTTTGCGATGCACATCTGGCAGGCCCAATGGTATTGCATGCCGACAAGGTAGTATTCTAAGACATTCCCAATACCAGTTATAAGAAGTTTCTTTTTGCATTTATTCAGACAGGTTCTGGCCAACTACAAGACTGTTTGGAAAAATGTTTTGTTCAAAATTCAATTAGCCTTCACTTAAAGAAACAGTAATACCTTTAACTGCAGTAACAATAACAATAGAATAATAGGCAAAGAGCTAACGGAGATAGACATTTGATCTCAGACAACATTTCAAATCCATAAATAGCTTATATTTTAAAAAACGTAAGCCTGTAATAGCTCTTCAGTCAGACTATTCCTGAGCTTACCTCGTTTCCTTCAGACATTGTGAGGTCGGGAATAGGGAATTAGACCGCAAATAGGAAATTAAACTTATTAAAAGTAAGCTAGTCCAAGTTATAGACCTAGCATTGAGGAATTGCAATGTCGACCTGCTCAAATGAGGTTACGTTTTGTCTGAGAGTATTTCAAACATCACCACGGGAACTAGGGCCTAGGCTATTATGACCTAATGAAACAGCTGTTTTGCGTCACAATGCCCTGACCTGCCTGCAGAGAACAAACGCTAGTGAGAGAGCGTACGGCTCTGACGCTAGTGATTTGCCCAAATAACAAAATTGTTTTAAATCGTCCTGGAATTATAAGGTTCTATGTGCGTTCAAAGTAGTTCTGAGATATTGAGCTTCACGTTTTAGAATTCCAGTTATAGCCTACTAATAATTGGAACAAACCTTTCCAAAAATGCATACAAATACCTCACCTCACCTAAGGCTGTCACGGAACAGAATATGTGTGTCCATCTCAATTTGGACGGAAATGTCCGATAGAACCGCATAATTCTAGAGTGACGATATATGTCACAGCCAGCAGACTTTTAAATATTTGCTTTATTTTCTTAGCAAAATTCTCCATAAGCATGATTTATCAGAGCCGTACGTCCGACCAAACATAGTGCAAACAAAAAATAAGAAAAGGGAACGTTTTTAGAGGATCTTTAGAGTTTACAGTTCTTTTCTTCATTAAAGGACAGAAAAAAAGGGCAAACTGATTGCTGCTTCAAGCAGATGACTGCATTGGAGACTGTCCAGACAGAATGATGGTAGCCTCGTGAGACCATCCTGATCTCGCGAGCTTCAGGGTTTCACTCGCAGATCAGTCTGGATACTTTCCGTTAAAGAAAATTTGGAGCAGTTCACCAAACGAACGTCCAATCAGCGTTGGCTTTGAGGCGGGTTGAGGTGTGACGCAACGAACAACATGACGGCATCCACAGAGATGAGCATAGCTATCGCGCAAGTTTTATTCAAATTAGAAAGTATTCCTGGGTAAACTGTGAAGCTATGAGTCTCAGCCATGCAGCTGGGAGGAATGAACGACACAGACATCCTCCACGGCTGATTCCAGTTCATAATGGAGGAATATAGCCTACTATCTTCAGAAGTGTAGGGCCTACCGTGAAAACTTGATGGGAATTGTCGTTGATTAGGTTCATAAATGGTAAGTTAAAACATCTTAACGTTTGTCACGTTACCTAACTTAATTGTATGTTAAACGGCATTAGAAGAATACTTTGTTCATCTAATTGGTTGATTTGGCCCATCGATAACCAACAAAGGTGGTGATAGACAGATGGTTTATCCAATCAGCTAACCAGTATGTCCGCCCCTTCCCAAAAGTTCTTCAATGAAAAGTTCCCAGATGGATATGCGGAGCAAATCCATCTGGCGGAGTCAGGTTAGAATGATGGAGAAGGACGCATCAGATTCCTGAGGGGCCAAAGGCAGAAAGGCAGAAAGAAAGAGAGAGAGAGAGAGAGAGAGAGAGAGAGAGAGAGAGAGAGGGAATAAAAGACAGAAATTGATATGGTGGAAGGAGTGAGGCAAAGTATGTATGTGATCCAGATGCATCAGTAAACATCTTCGGTGCCACCAGTCATACAGGAAAACGGTAAAATGTGCAGAAGTCGATGGGACTGTTGATGACAGGTTGACCTTCCTCTCCCCGGTGAGGCCAGAATAAGAGCTTTAGTGTCTGAAGTCTGGTGTGTGTGATTGATCATTGATTGATTGATTGGTTTGGATGTATGGGTGGCTTTCATTGATTGGTCTTGACAAACTATCACGCATGTATTACACATTATTCCCATCTAATATTACATTTACAAGATCTATTCCATATGTTATCTATTCTATTTTCTTTTCTATGCTATGGACACTTCTGTGAGTCCGAAATAAAGATTGAGTAGAATTGAATGGCTATCTTATAGGGACAGCACCATTCCAGCTGTGAAATTAATAAAACATTTAAAGTGATGGTTTAAGGGATTCTCAAACTTTCTTGCACCACTTTATGTACTATGTAGTCATTGTCATTGTATCTAAAGATATAACATCGTGTCAAAATTACACCAATATGCATGGATTGACATGTTTAATGAAACTTGAAAATCCGATGATCCAAAAGATCACCTAGTTGTGTAGGTGACTTAAACATTTTGGTCAGAAAGTCCCATCTCTGGAGAAGATGTGTTGGCAAGCCCAGATGCAGTCTACTGCTTAGTGAGACCGTCAGAAGCAGCCAACTCACCGGACGGCTCCTCACTCAGCTGAGTCTCACAGGAGGATGGTGCACAGGCTGGAAAAAAATGACAAAGAACAAAAACAAAACTTACCATGTATCAAAGAATGTCATCAGAACTAAAATGAATGAATACATGAATGTGTCCAGGCTTTGATCACATTTTTTAGCTGTTTTATTTACCTGGCACATTACTGTTCATCTCTTCAAATAAGGTAACATTGGAGTAATGGCCAACTTTAGCTCCTCTCATTATTTTCTGATGAAGAAAGAGAAGGATTATTTCAAATTCAATTATTGATTAATGAAGAAATATTCCATCTGCATACTCACATCATACTGAAGCGATTTGTCCGTCACTCACTAATCTGTGAGATCACAATTAGTCCACATAATAGACACATTACAATGACGCGTTACACATAAACAGAACTCCACCTTGAAGGAGAACTTGAATTTGGGCATCCTGAAGAAACAGCACCCTGCGGTCTCTTCCTCCTGGGCCATCTCCAGACGGCCGGCTGCACACGCAGGAGCCTTGGTGACCTCAGCCAGAGTCTTCATGGCCTGAACCTGAGAGGAACCTGCGAATAACAGAGTGTTCTATCTATATTGTTCTACTCTTCCTTCAAAACTGGTTACGTTAGGGCAGGTTAAAGATTACTTTATACTGTATATCCTCAGTGGGTTTGAAACGTGAAAATAGTTAGATCTAGTTGAGGTGATGCTTTAGATACCATCATGAACTTACTTGTGCTTGGAACAAGAGAGCCCTCACTGTCAAGGAGACTGTGTGCTCCATTCTTTGATTTCTGAAGAACACATAGCTACATCATGACTAAAAGTTATACCCTGTGCAGTACTGTATATTGTTTAGTGCAACACTCCATGACCAAATTATCTCAATTATAAGCATCATACTTTACCTTCCAATTGAATGTTGGCATCTTCAGCCAGGATGGAGTCATTTTCTTTTTGGTCTTTTCCTTATTATTTCCCTGTAGTCCAGTTACAGCTTGAATTGGTGGGAGGGCTGCAGAAGCTGCTAAGTTGGTTTGGCTACAAGTCTTTATTATCTCTCCTGTCAATTTGTCCACCAGGAAGGACTCAAAAGATGGATCTTGTGATTCCAGGGCAGAACACAGCACATCTTCAGAGCCAAACTCTCTAGTAAGATCCTTGTAAACATTTCGGTACATCAGGTGAAAATTCACTTGCTGCGGATGTCTTTCATCGCTTGTGATACCAAAACATGTTTCAAGCTCACACAGAATCTTCTGGATCAATTCTCTGGAGATATCCAGAACTTTATCCGGAACTCCGTCCTGACGGGTGCCGATGGACGGGCATAAGCTATCAACTTTCTTCAGAAGTCGAATGACCAACATGGAGACTAGGGAGGCATAGTCATTCTTGTTAGACTCTGAAAGAGGGAGGTGTGGGGGAAAGATGACTGCTTCACACTCACTATTTTGTGGCAAATCAAAAATATGAGGGAGCGCAACTTTTGAGTTAGTGGTGGATGACGTCATTTCAGTGTCTTGCGGCTGTTTGTCTAAGAGTTTCTGAACCTCCCTGACTAGTTTCTTGAAGTCGTCACTGTTGGCAGATGCAGCGTTTCCCTCAAACTCTGTGGAGAGAGTCACCATGACCTCTTTGACCATCACTTCTGTGAACATGTTGAGGATACAGGATGATGTTGAGGTCTCTAGGTTCTGCTGGGAACGTTCTTGGTCCTCAGAAGATGCTGAGGGGAACAAACATGATGATACTAGTCGCTTCACAGCCTCTTCTACATAACCGTAAATAAATCCAGATGGAGCTTCATTCTGTCTCTCAGCTCTGGCTGGTAACTTGCAGAGAATGGAGTCTGAAAGGCTCTTCCCCACTGGCACAGAAATAGTCTGGAGGCCATGAGAACTTTTTATGATCTTTTGGACTTGATCCGCAATATCATGGGAGAATGCCCTCATTTTTGATTCAGAGATCAATTTCTCCAGTCTGATGGGGACGGGAACAAGTCTTTCACATTCTAAGACGGTGTCCACCACTTGGGCGATGGCATCGTTGGCACATGCAGGAGACAATGAAGAGCCTTCCATGTTGACCATGACTTCAGGGGGAACAGGAGTGCCATGAAGTTTGGTTGGGTCTTCAATTTCTGCGTCAGCTGATCTTAAGAAGTGAGGCGACGGCAGTTGAGGGCTTTGGGACCTGTCCTTTTTTGTTTCCGTGCCAATCATTCTGACTTCACTCAACAAAGCACTGAGGATCTTCTGAATCAGTGCGGTTTGCTCTAAATCTTCTGCACTCTTAAGATCAGAAAGTTCACACTGCATGGACAAAATCACTTGGCTAATGACATGTCTGGCAGAAGCCATTGTTGTCTCCTCTTTACTGTTAGAGTAAACGGATCTGGAAAACAATTTCCTCACAGCATTCTGAATGGCACTGAACATTGTTTGTGATGTTGCGTAGATCCTTCTCATAGAGAAACCTCCCATGACTCGTGTTGTCTCCACAAGATCTTTCATCCCCGCAACGACATATCCAACGACGTCATACGCTGCTGAGTGAACGTTTTGGCCTGAGTCCTCGTTCATGGAGTCGATAACATCACCGACAAGATCATCAGCAACAGACTGTGAGTGAGTGCCAGGTGGATAGAAAGCAGGAAGCTCACAGAGGTCTGTCTGGCTCTCTGCTTTGGTGTTTGACTCATGGTCATCTTTGGCAAATACCTCAGCTGGAGATTCAGGGCAGGAATCACTGTCAAGAGTGTTGAGCAAAACCTCACTCACTTGCTCGGTTGCCCTTTTTCTAAATTCAGTACCGGTCAGCTGATCCAGCAGAGGAATGGACAACTCTCTAGCCTTCTTGGCATCCGACGTGCTTACCCTGTTCCAAGGCATAAACACATGTAGATATCTAGCAAAAACATTTACTGCAAAGATAAACTACACACAAATTTAAAAATAAGAGCTAATTTCACACAAGGATTATATTTGCGCATGATTTACAATCAGGATGCTCTACTTTAGGGATGCACTAGATGATCGATGTCATGAATATTAAATGCTTGTGTTTTATAAAAAATAAAAAAAAGGTTAGTCATTCCAGTGATTACTGCCCGTACTGAGGGGTGAGTTGCCCTGACCTTGCTGTTCCACATGGAATCACGTATGTGACAGGAACACCCAGAACTTTTCTAAGGGCTGGGATCAGGTAATAATGAGTCGTCCGGACCACTTTCGCAACTATGCAGGCACAAAGCTGGCTAACGTCTTCTTTGGTCCCCTGAGTAAACAAAAAAAGGCCATAAGCTATTTCATTAGCGTGTTAAAGGATAAAGCATACTACAGAGTTTGTTTTGTTCTCTACACATCATGCCATTGATGACTAATATATGCATGACATTGTGAGGATGAATGTAGTCTCACAGGCACATGTAGAGCCTCACGGACAATTCTCCAATGCCTGAAAAAAAAAGGGGGGAGAGAATTTTAGAACCCAGAACATCACTATCAGACAAGTAAAGAACATTTAGAGGGGTTTTTTCTTCATTATTATTATTCTCTCTTACTCTTCCGTCATGTTTTCCACGAGGTGGCGTACCATGGGGGACAAGTTCACATGATCCTGATCTGAAAAAGCAGTGGCCTCCAGCTATTTTTAACATGTATGGAAGGGCATGTAAAACCTAACTGATTGTGAGACATTTAACACAACTTTCTCTATTCTTTTTGACCATTTCTGTTGACATATTTTAATTTGGCACAGACTAACCTGCATCAATATTTGTGGTCCTCCTTGTAGAGCCACATTCAGCCCTTGGTTCCACAGAATTTGTTTTCTTTGGCTAAAGCACAAAAAAATAGGCATAACCATCAAATCATTCTCAGCAGTAGAAGTCTGAAGACTATGCACCAGCTGTATTGGGATACACCCAGGCGACAGTGGCCATTAGCCTACATCCAGTTATCCCTTTAGCAATGAGGTAAACGTTCACTCATTGCGACAAATAAAACAAGTTTTGCGATGCACATCTGGCAGGCCCAATGGTATTGCATGCCGACAAGGTAGTATTCTAAGACATTCCCAATACCAGTTATAAGAAGTTTCTTTTTGCATTTATTCAGACAGGTTCTGGCCAACTACAAGACTGTTTGGAAAAATGTTTTGTTCAAAATTCAATTAGCCTTCACTTAAAGAAACAGTAATACCTTTAACTGCAGTAACAATAACAATAGAATAATAGGCAAAGAGCTAACGGAGATAGACATTTGATCTCAGACAACATTTCAAATCCATAAATAGCTTATATTTTAAAAAACGTAAGCCTGTAATAGCTCTTCAGTCAGACTATTCCTGAGCTTACCTCGTTTCCTTCAGACATTGTGAGGTCGGGAATAGGGAATTAGACCGCAAATAGGAAATTAAACTTATTAAAAGTAAGCTAGTCCAAGTTATAGACCTAGCATTGAGGAATTGCAATGTCGACCTGCTCAAATGAGGTTACGTTTTGTCTGAGAGTATTTCAAACATCACCACGGGAACTAGGGCCTAGGCTATTATGACCTAATGAAACAGCTGTTTTGCGTCACAATGCCCTGACCTGCCTGCAGAGAACAAACGCTAGTGAGAGAGCGTACGGCTCTGACGCTAGTGATTTGCCCAAATAACAAAATTGTTTTAAATCGTCCTGGAATTATAAGGTTCTATGTGCGTTCAAAGTAGTTCTGAGATATTGAGCTTCACGTTTTAGAATTCCAGTTATAGCCTACTAATAATTGGAACAAACCTTTCCAAAAATGCATACAAATACCTCACCTCACCTAAGGCTGTCACGGAACAGAATATGTGTGTCCATCTCAATTTGGACGGAAATGTCCGATAGAACCGCATAATTCTAGAGTGACGATATATGTCACAGCCAGCAGACTTTTAAATATTTGCTTTATTTTCTTAGCAAAATTCTCCATAAGCATGATTTATCAGAGCCGTACGTCCGACCAAACATAGTGCAAACAAAAAATAAGAAAAGGGAACGTTTTTAGAGGATCTTTAGAGTTTACAGTTCTTTTCTTCATTAAAGGACAGAAAAAAAGGGCAAACTGATTGCTGCTTCAAGCAGATGACTGCATTGGAGACTGTCCAGACAGAATGATGGTAGCCTCGTGAGACCATCCTGATCTCGCGAGCTTCAGGGTTTCACTCGCAGATCAGTCTGGATACTTTCCGTTAAAGAAAATTTGGAGCAGTTCACCAAACGAACGTCCAATCAGCGTTGGCTTTGAGGCGGGTTGAGGTGTGACGCAACGAACAACATGACGGCATCCACAGAGATGAGCATAGCTATCGCGCAAGTTTTATTCAAATTAGAAAGTATTCCTGGGTAAACTGTGAAGCTATGAGTCTCAGCCATGCAGCTGGGAGGAATGAACGACACAGACATCCTCCACGGCTGATTCCAGTTCATAATGGAGGAATATAGCCTACTATCTTCAGAAGTGTAGGGCCTACCGTGAAAACTTGATGGGAATTGTCGTTGATTAGGTTCATAAATGGTAAGTTAAAACATCTTAACGTTTGTCACGTTACCTAACTTAATTGTATGTTAAACGGCATTAGAAGAATACTTTGTTCATCTAATTGGTTGATTTGGCCCATCGATAACCAACAAAGGTGGTGATAGACAGATGGTTTATCCAATCAGCTAACCAGTATGTCCGCCCCTTCCCAAAAGTTCTTCAATGAAAAGTTCCCAGATGGATATGCGGAGCAAATCCATCTGGCGGAGTCAGGTTAGAATGATGGAGAAGGACGCATCAGATTCCTGAGGGGCCAAAGGCAGAAAGGCAGAAAGAAAGAGAGAGAGAGAGAGAGAGAGAGAGGGAATAAAAGACAGAAATTCATATGGTGGAAGGAGTGAGGCAAAGTATGTATGTGATCGATCCAGATGCATCAGTAAACATCTTCGGTGCCACCAGTCATACAGGAAAACGGTAAAATGTGCAGAAGTCGATGGGAATGTTGATGACAGGTTGACCTTCCTCTCCCCGGTGAGGCCAGAATAAGAGCTTTAGTGTCTGAAGTCTGGTGTGTGTGATTGATCATTGATTAATTGATTGGTTTGGATATGGGTGGCTTTCATTGATTGGTCTTGACAAACTATCACGCATGTATTACACATTATTCCCATCTAATATTACATTTACAAGATCTATCCCATATGTTATCTATTCTATTTTCTTTTCTATGCTATGGACACTTCTGTGAGTCCGAAATAAAGATTGAGTAGAATTGAATGGCTATCTTATAGGGACAGCACCATTCCAGCTGTGAAATTAATAAAACATTTAAAGTGATGGTTTAAGGGATTCTCAAACTTTCTTGCACCACTTTATGTACTATGTAGTCATTGTCATTGTATCTAAAGATATAACATCGTGTCAAAATTACACCAATATGCATGGATTGACATGTTTAATGAAACTTGAAAATCCGATGATCCAAAAGATCACCTAGTTGTGTAGGTGACTTAAACATTTGGGTCAGAAAGTCCCATCTCTGGAGAAGATGTGTTGGCAAGCCCAGATGCAGTCTACTGCTTAGTGAGACCGTCAGAAGCAGCCAACTCAGCGGACGGCTCCTCACTCAGCTGAGTCTCACAGGAGGATGGTGCACAGGCTGGAAAAAAATGACAAAGAACAAAAACAAAACTTGCCATGTATCAAAGAATGTCATCAGAACTAAAATGAATGAATACAAGAATGTGTCCAGGCTTTGATCACATTTTTTAGCTGTTTTATTTACCTGGCACATTACTGTTCATCTCTTCAAATGAGGTAACATTGGAGTAATGGCCAACTTTAGCTCCTCTCATTATTTTCTGATGAAGAAAGAGAAGGATTATTTCAAATTCAATTATTGATTAATGAAGAAATATTCCATCTGCATACTCACATCATACTGAACCGATTTGTCCGTCACTCACTAATCTGTGAGATCACAATTAGTCCACATAATAGACACATTACAATGACGCGTTACACATAAACAGAACTCCACCTTGAAGGAGAACTTGAATTTGGGCATCCTGAAGAAACAGCACCCTGCGGTCTCTTCCTCCTGGGCCATCTCCAGACGGCCTGCTGCACACGCAGGAGCCTTGGTGACCTCAGCCAGAGTCTTCATGGCCTGAACCTGAGAGGAACCTGCGAATAACAGAGTGTTCTATCTATATTGTTCTACTCTTCCTTCAAAACTGGTTACGTTAGGGCAGGTTAAAGATTACTTTATACTGTATATCCTCAGTGGGTTTGAAACGTGAAAATAGTTAGATCTAGTTGAGGTGATGCTTTAGATACCATCATGAACTTACTTGTGCTTGGAACAAGAGAGTCCTCACTGTCAAGGAGACTGTGTGCTCCATTCTTTGATTTCTGAAGAACATATAGCTACATCATGACTAAAAGTTATACCCTGTGCAGTACTGTATATTGTTTAGTGCAACACTCCATGACCAAATTATCTCAATTATAAGCATCATACTTTACCTTCCAATTGAATGTTGGCATCTTCAGCCAGGATGGAGTCATTTTCTTTTTGGTCTTTTCCTTATTATTTCCCTGTAGTCCAGTTACAGCTTGAATTGGTGGGAGGGCTGCAGAAGCTGCTAAGTTGGTTTGGCTACAAGTCTTTATTATCTCTCCTGTCAATTTGTCCACCAGGAAGGACTCAAAAGATGGATCTTGTGATTCCAGGGCAGAACACAGCACATCTTCAGAGCCAAACTCTCTAGTAAGATCCTTGTAAACATTTCGGTACATCAGGTGAAAATTCACTTGCTGCGGATGTCTTTCATCGCTTGTGATACCAAAACATGTTTCAAGCTCACACAGAATCTTCTGGATCAATTCTCTGGAGATATCCAGAACTTTATCCGGAACTCCGTCCTGACGGGTGCCGATGGACGGGCATAAGCTATCAACTTTCTTCAGAAGTCGAATGACCAACATGGAGACTAGGGAGGCATAGTCATTCTTGTTAGACTCTGAAAGAGGGAGGTGTGGGGCAAAGATGACTGCTTCACACTCACTATTTTGTGGCAAATCAAAAATATGAGGGAGCGCAACTTTTGAGTTAGTGGTGGATGACGTCATTTCAGTGTCTTGCGGCTGTTTGTCTAAGAGTTTCTGAACCTCCCTGACTAGTTTCTTGAAGTCGTCACTGTTGGCAGATGCAGCGTTTCCCTCAAACTCTGTGGAGAGAGTCACCATGACCTCTTTGACCATCACTTCTGTGAACATGTTGAGGATACAGGATGATGTTGAGGTCTCTAGGTTCTGCTGGGAACGTTCTTGGTCCTCAGAAGATGCTGAGGGGAACAAACATGATGACACTAGTCGCTTCACAGCCTCTTCTACATAACCGTAAATAAATCCAGATGGAGCTTCATTCTGTCTCTCAGCTCTGGCTGGTAACTTGCAGAGAATGGAGTCTGAAAGGCTCTTCCCCACTGGCACAGAAATAGTCTGGAGGCCATGAGAACTTTTTATGATCTTTTGGACTTGATCCGCAATATCATGGGAGAATGCCCTCATTTTTGATTCAGAGATCAATTTCTCCAGTCTGATGGGGACGGGAACAAGTCTTTCACATTCTAAGACGGTGTCCACCACTTGGGCGATGGCATCGTTGGCACATGCAGGAGACAATGAAGAGCCTTCCATGTTGATCATGACTTCAGGGGGAACAGGAGTGCCATGAAGTTTGGTTGGGTCTTCAATTTCTGCGTCAGCTGATCTTAAGAAGTGAGGCGACGGCAGTTGAGGGCTTTGGGACCTGTCCTTTTTTGTTTCCGTGCCAATCATTCTGACTTCACTCAACAAAGCACTGAGGATCTTCTGAATCAGTGCGGTTTGCTCTAAATCTTCTGCACTCTTAAGATCAGAAAGTTCACACTGCATGGACAAAATCACTTGGCTAATGACATGTCTGGCAGAAGCCATTGTTGTCTCCTCTTTACTGTTAGAGTAAACGGATCTGGAAAACAATTTCCTCACAGCATTCTGAATGGCACTGAACATTGTTTGTGATGTTGCGTAGATCCTTCTCATAGAGAAACCTCCCATGACTCGTGTTGTCTCCACAAGATCTTTCATCCCCGCAACGACATATCCAACGACGTCATACGCTGCTGAGTGAACGTTTTGGCCTGAGTCCTCGTTCATGGAGTCGATAACATCACCGACAAGATCATCAGCAACAGACTGTGAGTGAGTGCCAGGTGGATAGAAAGCAGGAAGCTCACAGAGGTCTGTCTGGCTCTCTGCTTTGGTGTTTGACTCATGGTCATCTTTGGCAAATACCTCAGCTGGAGATTCAGGGCAGGAATCACTGTCAAGAGTGTTGAGCAAAACCTCACTCACTTGCTCGGTTGCCCTTTTTCTAAATTCAGTACCGGTCAGCTGATCCAGCAGAGGAATGGACAACTCTCTAGCCTTCTTGGCATCCGACGTGCTTACCCTGTTCCAAGGCATAAACACATGTAGATATCTAGCAAAAACATTTACTGCAAAGATAAACTACACACAAATTTAAAAATAAGAGCTAATTTCACACAAGGATTATATTTGCGCATGATTTACAATCAGGATGCTCTACTTTAGGGATGCACTAGATGATCGATGTCATGAATATTAAATGCTTGTGTTTTATAAAAAATAAAAAAAAGGTTAGTCATTCCAGTGATTACTGCCCGTACTGAGGGGTGAGTTGCCCTGACCTTGCTGTTCCACATGGAATCACGTATGTGACAGGAACACCCAGAACTTTTCTAAGGGCTGGGATCAGGTAATAATGAGTCGTCCGGACCACTTTCGCAACTATGCAGGCACAAAGCTGGCTAACGTCTTCTTTGGTCCCCTGAGTAAACAAAAAAAGGCCATAAGCTATTTCATTAGCGTGTTAAAGGATAAAGCATACTACAGAGTTTGTTTTGTTCTCTACACATCATGCCATTGATGACTAATATATGCATGACATTGTGAGGATGAATGTAGTCTCACAGGCACATGTAGAGCCTCACGGACAATTCTCCAATGCCTGAAAAAAAAAGGGGGGAGAGAATTTTAGAACCCAGAACATCACTATCAGACAAGTAAAGAACATTTAGAGGGGTTTTTTCTTCATTATTATTATTCTCTCTTACTCTTCCGTCATGTTTTCCACGAGGTGGCGTACCATGGGGGACAAGTTCACATGATCCTGATCTGAAAAAGCAGTGGCCTCCAGCTATTTTTAACATGTATGGAAGGGCATGTAAAACCTAACTGATTGTGAGACATTTAACACAACTTTCTCTATTCTTTTTGACCATTTCTGTTGACATATTTTAATTTGGCACAGACTAACCTGCATCAATATTTGTGGTCCTCCTTGTAGAGCCACATTCAGCCCTTGGTTCCACAGAATTTGTTTTCTTTGGCTAAAGCACAAAAAAATAGGCATAACCATCAAATCATTCTCAGCAGTAGAAGTCTGAAGACTATGCACCAGCTGTATTGGGATACACCCAGGCGACAGTGGCCATTAGCCTACATCCAGTTATCCCTTTAGCAATGAGGTAAACGTTCACTCATTGCGACAAATAAAACAAGTTTTGCGATGCACATCTGGCAGGCCCAATGGTATTGCATGCCGACAAGGTAGTATTCTAAGACATTCCCAATACCAGTTATAAGAAGTTTCTTTTTGCATTTATTCAGACAGGTTCTGGCCAACTACAAGACTGTTTGGAAAAATGTTTTGTTCAAAATTCAATTAGCCTTCACTTAAAGAAACAGTAATACCTTTAACTGCAGTAACAATAACAATAGAATAATAGGCAAAGAGCTAACGGAGATAGACATTTGATCTCAGACAACATTTCAAATCCATAAATAGCTTATATTTTAAAAAACGTAAGCCTGTAATAGCTCTTCAGTCAGACTATTCCTGAGCTTACCTCGTTTCCTTCAGACATTGTGAGGTCGGGAATAGGGAATTAGACCGCAAATAGGAAATTAAACTTATTAAAAGTAAGCTAGTCCAAGTTATAGACCTAGCATTGAGGAATTGCAATGTCGACCTGCTCAAATGAGGTTACGTTTTGTCTGAGAGTATTTCAAACATCACCACGGGAACTAGGGCCTAGGCTATTATGACCTAATGAAACAGCTGTTTTGCGTCACAATGCCCTGACCTGCCTGCAGAGAACAAACGCTAGTGAGAGAGCGTACGGCTCTGACGCTAGTGATTTGCCCAAATAACAAAATTGTTTTAAATCGTCCTGGAATTATAAGGTTCTATGTGCGTTCAAAGTAGTTCTGAGATATTGAGCTTCACGTTTTAGAATTCCAGTTATAGCCTACTAATAATTGGAACAAACCTTTCCAAAAATGCATACAAATACCTCACCTCACCTAAGGCTGTCACGGAACAGAATATGTGTGTCCATCTCAATTTGGACGGAAATGTCCGATAGAACCGCATAATTCTAGAGTGACGATATATGTCACAGCCAGCAGACTTTTAAATATTTGCTTTATTTTCTTAGCAAAATTCTCCATAAGCATGATTTATCAGAGCCGTACGTCCGACCAAACATAGTGCAAACAAAAAATAAGAAAAGGGAACGTTTTTAGAGGATCTTTAGAGTTTACAGTTCTTTTCTTCATTAAAGGACAGAAAAAAAGGGCAAACTGATTGCTGCTTCAAGCAGATGACTGCATTGGAGACTGTCCAGACAGAATGATGGTAGCCTCGTGAGACCATCCTGATCTCGCGAGCTTCAGGGTTTCACTCGCAGATCAGTCTGGATACTTTCCGTTAAAGAAAATTTGGAGCAGTTCACCAAACGAACGTCCAATCAGCGTTGGCTTTGAGGCGGGTTGAGGTGTGACGCAACGAACAACATGACGGCATCCACAGAGATGAGCATAGCTATCGCGCAAGTTTTATTCAAATTAGAAAGTATTCCTGGGTAAACTGTGAAGCTATGAGTCTCAGCCATGCAGCTGGGAGGAATGAACGACACAGACATCCTCCACGGCTGATTCCAGTTCATAATGGAGGAATATAGCCTACTATCTTCAGAAGTGTAGGGCCTACCGTGAAAACTTGATGGGAATTGTCGTTGATTAGGTTCATAAATGGTAAGTTAAAACATCTTAACGTTTGTCACGTTACCTAACTTAATTGTATGTTAAACGGCATTAGAAGAATACTTTGTTCATCTAATTGGTTGATTTGGCCCATCGATAACCAACAAAGGTGGTGATAGACAGATGGTTTATCCAATCAGCTAACCAGTATGTCCGCCCCTTCCCAAAAGTTCTTCAATGAAAAGTTCCCAGATGGATATGCGGAGCAAATCCATCTGGCGGAGTCAGGTTAGAATGATGGAGAAGGACGCATCAGATTCCTGAGGGGCCAAAGGCAGAAAGGCAGAAAGAAAGAGAGAGAGAGAGAGAGAGAGAGAGAGGGAATAAAAGACAGAAATTCATATGGTGGAAGGAGTGAGGCAAAGTATGTATGTGATCCAGATGCATCAGTAAACATCTTCGGTGCCACCAGTCATACAGGAAAACGGTAAAATGTGCAGAAGTCGATGGGAATGTTGATGACAGGTTGACCTTCCTCTCCCCGGTGAGGCCAGAATAAGAGCTTTAGTGTCTGAAGTCTGGTGTGTGTGATTGATCATTGATTAATTGATTGGTTTGGATATGGGTGGCTTTCATTGATTGGTCTTGACAAACTATCACGCATGTATTACACATTATTCCCATCTAATATTACATTTACAAGATCTATCCCATATGTTATCTATTCTATTTTCTTTTCTATGCTATGGACACTTCTGTGAGTCCGAAATAAAGATTGAGTAGAATTGAATGGCTATCTTATAGGGACAGCACCATTCCAGCTGTGAAATTAATAAAACATTTAAAGTGATGGTTTAAGGGATTCTCAAACTTTCTTGCACCACTTTATGTACTATGTAGTCATTGTCATTGTATCTAAAGATATAACATCGTGTCAAAATTACACCAATATGCATGGATTGACATGTTTAATGAAACTTGAAAATCCGATGATCCAAAAGATCACCTAGTTGTGTAGGTGACTTAAACATTTGGGTCAGAAAGTCCCATCTCTGGAGAAGATGTGTTGGCAAGCCCAGATGCAGTCTACTGCTTAGTGAGACCGTCAGAAGCAGCCAACTCAGCGGACGGCTCCTCACTCAGCTGAGTCTCACAGGAGGATGGTGCACAGGCTGGAAAAAAATGACAAAGAACAAAAACAAAACTTGCCATGTATCAAAGAATGTCATCAGAACTAAAATGAATGAATACAAGAATGTGTCCAGGCTTTGATCACATTTTTTAGCTGTTTTATTTACCTGGCACATTACTGTTCATCTCTTCAAATGAGGTAACATTGGAGTAATGGCCAACTTTAGCTCCTCTCATTATTTTCTGATGAAGAAAGAGAAGGATTATTTCAAATTCAATTATTGATTAATGAAGAAATATTCCATCTGCATACTCACATCATACTGAACCGATTTGTCCGTCACTCACTAATCTGTGAGATCACAATTAGTCCACATAATAGACACATTACAATGACGCGTTACACATAAACAGAACTCCACCTTGAAGGAGAACTTGAATTTGGGCATCCTGAAGAAACAGCACCCTGCGGTCTCTTCCTCCTGGGCCATCTCCAGACGGCCTGCTGCACACGCAGGAGCCTTGGTGACCTCAGCCAGAGTCTTCATGGCCTGAACCTGAGAGGAACCTGCGAATAACAGAGTGTTCTATCTATATTGTTCTACTCTTCCTTCAAAACTGGTTACGTTAGGGCAGGTTAAAGATTACTTTATACTGTATATCCTCAGTGGGTTTGAAACGTGAAAATAGTTAGATCTAGTTGAGGTGATGCTTTAGATACCATCATGAACTTACTTGTGCTTGGAACAAGAGAGTCCTCACTGTCAAGGAGACTGTGTGCTCCATTCTTTGATTTCTGAAGAACACATAGCTACATCATGACTAAAAGTTATACCCTGTGCAGTACTGTATATTGTTTAGTGCAACACTCCATGACCAAATTATCTCAATTATAAGCATCATACTTTACCTTCCAATTGAATGTTGGCATCTTCAGCCAGGATGGAGTCATTTTCTTTTTGGTCTTTTCCTTATTATTTCCCTGTAGTCCAGTTACAACTTGAATTGGTGGGAGGGCTGCAGAAGCTGCTAAGTTGGTTTGGCTACAAGTCTTTATTATCTCTCCTGTCAATTTGTCCACCAGGAAGGACTCAAAAGATGGATCTTGTGATTCCAGGGCAGAACACAGCACATCTTCAGAGCCAAACTCTCTAGTAAGATCGATCCTTGTAAACATTTCGGTACATCAGGTGAAAATTCACTTGCTGCGGATGTCTTTCATCGCTTGTGATACCAAAACATGTTTCAAGCTCACACAGAATCTTCTGGATCAATTCTCTGGAGATATCCAGAACTTTATCCGGAACTCCGTCCTGACGGGTGCCGATGGACGGGCATAAGCTATCAACTTTCTTCAGAAGTCGAATGACCAACATGGAGACTAGGGAGGCATAGTCATTCTTGTTAGACTCTGAAAGAGGGAGGTGTGGGGCAAAGATGACTGCTTCACACTCACTATTTTGTGGCAAATCAAAAATATGAGGGAGCGCAACTTTTGAGTTAGTGGTGGATGACGTCATTTCAGTGTCTTGCGGCTGTTTGTCTAAGAGTTTCTGAACCTCCCTGACTAGTTTCTTGAAGTCGTCACTGTTGGCAGATGCAGCGTTTCCCTCAAACTCTGTGGAGAGAGTCACCATGACCTCTTTGACCATCACTTCTGTGAACATGTTGAGGATACAGGATGATGTTGAGGTCTCTAGGTTCTGCTGGGAACGTTCTTGGTCCTCAGAAGATGCTGAGGGGAACAAACATGATGACACTAGTCGCTTCACAGCCTCTTCTACATAACCGTAAATAAATCCAGATGGAGCTTCATTCTGTCTCTCAGCTCTGGCTGGTAACTTGCAGAGAATGGAGTCTGAAAGGCTCTTCCCCACAGACTGGCACAGAAATAGTCTGGAGGCCATGAGAACTTTTTATGATCTTTTGGACTTGATCCGCAATATCATGGGAGAATGCCCTCATTTTTGATTCAGAGATCAATTTCTCCAGTCTGATGGGGACGGGAACAAGTCTTTCACATTCTAAGACGGTGTCCACCACTTGGGCGATGGCATCGTTGGCACATGCAGGAGACAATGAAGAGCCTTCCATGTTGACCATGACTTCAGGGGGAACAGGAGTGCCATGAAGTTTGGTTGGGTCTTCAATTTCTGCGTCAGCTGATCTTAAGAAGTGAGGCGACGGCAGTTGAGGGCTTTGGGACCTGTCCTTTTTTGTTTCCGTGCCAATCATTCTGACTTCACTCAACAAAGCACTGAGGATCTTCTGAATCAGTGCGGTTTGCTCTAAATCTTCTGCACTCTTAAGATCAGAAAGTTCACACTGCATGGACAAAATCACTTGGCTAATGACATGTCTGGCAGAAGCCATTGTTGTCTCCTCTTTACTGTTAGAGTAAACGGATCTGGAAAACAATTTCCTCACAGCATTCTGAATGGCACTGAACATTGTTTGTGATGTTGCGTAGATCCTTCTCATAGAGAAACCTCCCATGACTCGTGTTGTCTCCACAAGATCTTTCATCCCCGCAACGACATATCCAACGACGTCATACGCTGCTGAGTGAACGTTTTGGCCTGAGTCCTCGTTCATGGAGTCGATAACATCACCGACAAGATCATCAGCAACAGACTGTGAGTGAGTGCCAGGTGGATAGAAGGCAGGAAGCTCACAGAGGTCTGTCTGGCTCTCTGCTTTGGTGTTTGACTCATGGTCATCTTTGGCAAATACCTCAGCTGGAGATTCAGGGCAGGAATCACTGTCAAGAGTGTTGAGCAAAACCGCACTCACTTGCTCGGTTGCCCTTTTTCTAAATTCAGTACCGGTCAGCTGATCCAGCAGAGGAATGGACAACTCTCTAGCCTTCTTGGCATCCGACGTGCTTACCCTGTTCCAAGGCATAAACACATGTAGATATCTAGCAAAAACATTTACTGCAAAGGTAAACTACACACAAATGTCAAAATAAGAGCTAATTTCACACAAGGATTATATTTGCGCATGATTTACAATCAGGATGCTCTACTTTAGGGATGCACTAGATGATCGATGTCATTAATATTAAATGCTTGTGTTTTATAAAAAATAAAAAAAAGGTTAGTCATTCCAGTGATTACTGCCCGTACTGAGGGGTGAGTTGCCCTGACCTTGCTGTTCCACATGGAATCACGTATGTGACAGGAACACCCAGAACTTTTCTAAGGGCTGGGATCAGGTAATAATGAGTCGTCCGGACCACTTTCGCAACTATGCAGGCACAAAGCTGGCTAACGTCTTCTTTGGTCCCCTGAGTAAACAAAAAAAGGCCATAAGCTATTTCATTAGCGTGTTAAAGGATAAAGCATACTACAGAGTTTGTTTTGTTCTCTACACATCATGCCATTGATGACTAATATATGCATGACATTGTGAGGATGAATGTAGTCTCACAGGCACATGTAGAGCCTCACGGACAATTCTCCAATGCCTGAAAAAAAAAGGGGGGAGAGAATTTTAGAACCCAGAACATCACTATCAGACAAGTAAAGAACATTTAGAGGGGTTTTTTCTTCATTATTATTATTCTCTCTTACTCTTCCGTCATGTTTTCCACGAGGTGGCGTACCATGGGGGACAAGTTCACATGATCCTGATCTGAAAAAGCAGTGGCCTCCAGCTATTTTTTGTATGTATGGAAGGTCATGTAAAACCTAACTGATTGTGAGACATTTAACACAACTTTCTCTATTCTTTTTGACCATTTCTGTTGACATATTTTAATTTGGCACAGACTAACCTGCATCAATATTTGTGGTCCTCCTTGTAGAGCCACATTCAGCCCTTGGTTCCACAGAATTTGTTTTCTTTGGCTAAAGCACAAAAAAATAGTCATAACCATCAAATCATTATCAGCAGTAGAAGTCTGAAGACTATGCACCAGCTGTATTGGGATACACCCAGGCGACAGTGGCCATTAGCCTACATCCAGTTATCCCTTTAGCAATGAGGTAAACGTTCACTCATTGCGACAAATAAAACAAGTACTGCGATGCACATCTGGCAGGCCCAATGGTATTGCATGCCGACAAGGTAGTATTCTAAGACATTCCCAATACCAGTTATAAGAAGTTTATTTTTGCAGAAACAGTAATACCTGCAGTAACAATAAATAGAATAATAGGCAAAGAGCTAACGGAGATAGACATCTCAGACTTAGACTTACCTCGTTTCCTTCAGACATTGTGAGGTCGGGAATAGGGAATTAGACCGCAAATAGGAAATTAGACTTAATAAAAACAGGCCTAGTTATAGACCTAACATTGAGGAATTGCAAAGTCGACCTGCTGAAATGAGGTTACGTTTTGTCTGAGTATTTCAAACATCACCGTGAAAACTAGGGCCTATGCTATTATGACCTAATGAAACAGCTGTTTTGCGTCACAATGCCCTGACCAACTGCAGAGAACGAACGTTAGTAATACAAAACCATAGACTGTATAGTTCTATACAGAGCCATATAAAGGTAGAATTAATAACAATTCTACCTTTATATGGCTCTGGTATACAGTCTATGTACAAAACAACAAATCGTCCCCTTGGAATTATAAGGTTCTGTCTGCGTTCAGAGTAGTTCTAAGATATGAGCTTCACGTTTTAGAATTCCATAATTATGCTAATAAACTCAACAAACTCTAGCTTTGTCCAAAAAATGAATAAAACTTTAAGGAATAAGAATATGTCCATATATATCTCAATTTGGACGGAAATGTCAGATAGAGCCATATAATTCTACAGGGGCGATATGTTACAGGCAGCAGACTTGTAATTGTTTTATTTCCTTAGTAAAATTCTTCTTATGCATGATATAAAGCATGGCTCTGTGATTTATCGAGAAGCCCCTGGCTGGCTCAATGTGGGGCGGAGCGCAACGTTGAGCTCAGCCCCGATCTGCAAGCTGCAGCCAGGGGTACTTGGCTTTAACAGAGCCCCTGTGATTTATCAGAGCCGTATAGAGATGTAATACGAGCGCCCTCTACTGACGATATACTGCAGACGTTAGGGGGATTGTGAGGTGGTGAGCAGTAGATTGTTAAAATGTACACACAAACATTAAATACAGAATATTAAAACCCGCATGGATCCTTCATTACAATCTGGCTAAATAAAAATAAACTTAGATAGATGCTTGATTGATGTAATCATGCTTGATCAACGATCCAAACAAAGTAGCAAAGCAACCGCAGGTGCAAAGGCCAAACGAATTAGCGAGGGCATTTGGGGGGAATCGTTGCGGGGGGGTGTACACCACTCTCTACTGGGTGTTACAACAGAGATGTTGTGAGTGATTGGGTCGCCAACATCAAAGTAGGATCATTTGCTAAAAAAGGTTGGGAACCCTTGCCTGAGGTGATCCACAAAAGCTCCACAAAAATACTTGGACAATGTGTTGATCGTGGTCATATTTCTTATACAATTGATGCATACATACGGGAGGTATTAGATTCAATATTAGAGATATAGATTTTTGTTTGGTTTTCTCTCATTGTATTGTCAATGGTAAACATGGACGGATTATGAACTTTCAGGCCCTCTGCCCAGATGTATTAAGGGCCCCCACTAATTGTCGCCTATGTGGGAGGGGGGGTTGGGGGGTCCTCCACCAGAACATTTGTAATTAGTTTGATCCTGTATTCTGGTGCATTTTGGGGATGGCCAATACTTTAATTCAATCAGATTCATAGCCTACATCCTGATTTGATATTGAGGCAGTGATTCCATGCAAAGGCTTGGGCTTCAGGGCCCCCTGACCCCTTAGGTTCCTGGAGTAATCCATCCCTGATGGTAAAGATCACCACTTTGTGTTAGCATCTTGCTAGGCTGCCTAACTCATGGGGGGTCATCTATATGTTCCCCGCTCGGTCCCATACAAAGCAGGGAACATAGGACCCGGGGAACAGGTACGCTCCGAATTCATGGTAGCTTAGGTGACAACAGTGAGCTGAACTTGTCTTTGTTTAGCCACCTGGAACTCTTTTACGAAACTGTGTGTGTTGATTTAGTTATCAGGTAAAGTTTTCTGCCTTCGTGTTTTTGTACTGTGTTCTGTATAATACTCACCATTACCTGTCTGCAGTAGCCAGTTTCATGCTACCTGGAGCTCTTTTACGAACCTGAGACACTGTTGATTCCGCAATGTTACCAGAATGAACGGCTGGGAGACGGAAGACAAGTGGTGGCCATGTATTATCATAACACAACGAAAGAGAGAAAACACTAAGCTACATCTAGTTTTCAATGTTTCCTGCATGAACAAACAGATTCCTAATAGAGAGCGGCTCGGAGGCCCACAAAACCCATAGACAGAGTGCCAATCTTTCTGGGTGAGGCAGGCCAAACAACCAAACTATCACCACTTCCATCTTTATGACTATGATAAATCAAAACAAACAAAAAATAAGGAAAGGGAATGTTTTTTAGAGTAAAATCTTTAGGGGAACTGTGGAACACCCCACAGTAGAGATTGAACAGGGGGTCTGCCAAAATATG
Source organism: Alosa pseudoharengus (assembly GCF_046254945.1). Lineage (NCBI taxonomy): Eukaryota > Metazoa > Chordata > Actinopteri > Clupeiformes > Clupeidae > Alosa > Alosa pseudoharengus. The sequence continues at coordinate 30,051,102 of NW_027468674.1, read as the reverse complement.
GATCAAGTGTTTTTTTTCCATCAAGAAAGGACAAAAAACAGGGTTAACTGATTATTGCTTCAAGCAAATTACTTCATCAAAGTCCAGATGGGGAAACACCAACTGATGAGGCACATACATTAATTAGTAAAACATGTTTTATTGTCTGAAGTATTTGTCATGTTTTTTTCTAAGTATTTGTGAGTGTGTGTGTGCGTAGTCTGAGACCTTTAAGTCCTGGTGTGTATCTGTCTGTGTGTGTGTGTGTGTACATGCGAGCGTGCTCGCTTGCTCATTAGTCCACAGCGAGTAGCCGAACAACTTCTAGGGCTCTGTGTATTCTTTTCTGGTCGTCTGCGGTCTGTGACGGGTCTCCTTTGTCCTCCTTGATCATGGCCTCAGCTTTCTGAACGGTGACGTCCCGCGCCACTCCACGCAGATTCTCCAGGTACAACAGCATAATGGAGAAAGACGCATCAGACACCTGAGGGGGCAAAGGCAGAGAGAGAGAGAAAAAGAGAGAGAGAGAGAGAGAGAGAGAGGAAATAAAATACAGAAAGAGTGATAGATTGTGGAAGGAGTGAGGCAAAGTATGTATGTGATCCAGATGCATCAGTAACCATCTTCGGTGCTGTGACTGCCACCAGTCATACAGGAAAACGGTAAAATGTGCAGATGTAGATGGGACTGTTGATGACTGGTTGGTCTTCCTCTCCCTTAAGCCCTGTGGTAAGGCCAGAAGAGCTTATACACCAGTCTTTACACAGTGTGTGTGTGTGTGTGTGTTTATGGTTTACCTTTTCTGGATCATACATGTGCTGGAGAAGCCACGTCTGTCTGATCTTCTTAAACCTCCACTCAGATCTCTTCTCAGACCAGCTATATCAAATACATTCAAAGGTATGTTAAACATGTCAATTACAATATGAAGACGATATGTTTGTGATTAGAAAAAAATGCATATGAAAACATGAACCTGCAATATATAAATTTAACTGACAGAGAGAGAGATAGAGAGAAGTGTGGTGGGGATAAGAGGGAGGAAGACCGTGGAAGAAGGGTGTGTGTGTGTGTGTGAGAAAGCAAAAGAGAGAGGTGACGGGGAGAGAAAGCGAGAGGGAAAGTTTTACCAGTTCAGATACTCCAGTGCCCTCTCTGCTGCTTTGCTCTGGTCCTCCTTCTTGTCCTCACCGATCCCCTCTTCTCTTTTCCGCATCTTCTCCTCTTTCTTTAGCATCTTCTTCATCTTCCTCTCTGCCACTCTCTTCTCCTGAAAAAAGCAGATCACAGACTATTACAACCTTAAACAGCTCACTTCATAGAAACAGATAGGAATACAAATGTATTTTATTGATGCCGCAGTAATTGAGCTCAATTAGCTTAATTGATTTAATTGACAAGCAGCAGCTGTTTGTTCACACAAGGCATAATGTCTACATTGCTGTGCAATATGATCAGTCCACAACCAAAGGCAGCCACATCATTGTAAACAGTGGCACTTGACCTCAGACAGCACCTAGATTTCTTGATCTGTTGTCAGTGAGAACAGTTCTCAGAACCCATCCCCCATTTTCCATCCTTCACAGACCCAAAACATACACCATAACATACACACATACAGACACACACACACAAAATCATCAAAGCCATCTTCAGCTTAAACCAGGAATTCTATCAGGCTGGTTCTTTGAGATTTTTCCTCCGTGTGCCCATGGAAAGATAGTGTGCATACTTTAGAGCAACGTCTCTCTTCCATTTTGCTCGCTTTGGGGCCCATTTCAATCTGCCTCCATTTTGTTTCCAGTAAACATCCAGGCACCACATTGCCTGCAACACGTACTCACCTCCCTTTCCTCTGTTGATATATTTGTACATTAGACACACACACAGACAGAAAAGCATGCATGCACGCGCACACACACACAGGCTCAGTGCAAAAATAAAAAAGACATTTCTCAACACACCAGTGAATTGTACGATCCTTGTTACTGTCAATGCATCCATTTGTATAAAGTGCACTCTCTTGCGATGGCATACAAGGACAAAATTATCCAAAACAAAAACACATCACAGTATGAATTAGAGATGCTGTTCTAGAAACACTTTATTTGCATTGTTACCTCTGCCTAGGTGGGTATGTTTTTGTAACCATTTGCTGGTTGGTTTGGTGCAGGGGTGGAGAATGGCAGAGGAAAAACTCATTAACCTACTAATGTTATTTCCGAGTGAGGAAAGACCAAGGAGCTGATTCAGGACCCCCCCCCCCTCACTTTCTTTAAAATTGCATTTGGCCTTGGCAAGAGGTCTGCATTCTCCCTCTAGTTTGTTCTACACTATATCCTCTACATTGGACCACATATGGAAAGCCACTGGTCTTCAGACAAAGAGAACCAGTGGGAAAAAAACAGGTGAGAGGGGCAGAAGTAGGGGAGGGAGGTGGAGTCAGTCACAGTGGGTGACAAGCAGATCCTCAGAAGAGCACATGACAGACAGGTACACCAGGAGTGGGTTACCACATCATGTCTAGGGATAAAATACAGAGCAACCGAGAGAAATATGAGGGTAAATGGAAGACTATAACGCCTGGATATAAATGGTTGGCTATATCTGCTAGAAGTTGGAGACAGTGAAAGCAATAAGGACACATACATAGGTAAGAACAACACTTGGCTTTTGAGTTCAATGATTGTATGAATGGTTTTGAGTGAGGGTCAGTCTGCTTCAGTCTGCAGGAATGAGAGTGTGATCTGTCTCTAAACTGAAACTTGTAAGAAAATTGATATTTAGAAGCAAGTCATTCAGATGTGTCTGTGCTTAGAGCATCAACTATCAGTCTTTGTAAAATGTAAAGAGTACCAAGTAACTTCTCTGCAAAAAATGATAAAAGAAAAAAAAATGTCCAAATTCATGGAAAACTTGAGTTTCTGGAGAATGGAAATAAGAGAGACAGGATACTTATTGAAAGTAGCCACTATCTGTCCATTTTGTCACAACTAGACTAATAGGGCCATTAGCGATAGCGACCAGGTGTGCCACTTACCCTCAGCATGCATTACTACAGTTATTACACAAGCTGTGTGTCAAAAGGCTATCGGCTGCTTTTCCATTAATACAAGAAAATATAAATGTAGGACGGACAATATTTTTTCCACCGAGGCTGCATCATTCTTTTTGCTGTATCTGAAACTGAACAATTAACAGCAAATATTGTTGACATTTATGCAAAAGAGAACTTGTTGCACAATTACACAGTGGCAATACTGCTGCTGTTGTGTTATCTAAAGATGTTAAAGATAACACAACAGCTAGAATTCGCTAGAATTCCCATTGTCTTAGGTCCCTTCAAACACTGCTCTTAAGCAGTAAGCAGGCTCTGCATGTTTCACAAATGACTTGTCATCTGATCTTTCTAAAGAGTGGAGCTATAGCCTATGACTGTTTACAGTCAATAAAAACAAGGTGTAGCCCTCCGATTTAAACATCCTCCATTTCCTCATCAGAACTTCAACAACTAGATGTACCGCAGAGCGGTACAAAATATGACCGCCGCCCAGTCCAGCACATTTTTTCCACAAAAATGGGTCACGCTGAAAGGCATATATGATTCTAACTGTCTCACTGAATTGTATTATGCACACTCAATTCTCACTGGTATCTGCTAGACAACAAGTACCAAAGTTTATAGATTTTACATGTAAAATACATTTTATACAACCCCACCCCCATCTTGCCTTTTCATAATTCTGAGAAATTCTTGAATTGTGTGCATGTGTGTACATGTTTATGTTTATGTGTGTGTGTGGGTGGGTGTGTGTGTGTGTGTGTGTGTGTGTGTGTGTGTGCGTGCATGTGCCTGTGTGTGTGCATGTGCATGCATGCGTACATATGTCTGTGTGAGTATGTGTCATATGTATGATTACTGTGAATGTATGTGTGTGCGTGTGTATCTGTTTATGCACATGTGTGCATATGGAATGGATTAACATGACCCCTGGAGGCAAACATACGCAAAAAATTGGTCATCTTAGGCCATACATGGGCAACATACGGCCCGCGGGCCACATCCTGCCCGTGGGCTTTCCCTGACCGGCCCGCGTAAGGTCCGTGAAAGAACAATAGTCAAGAGCCTAGCATAGAGATAATGCATGCACATCAATATTGTTGTTTTTATTTTGAAAGCGACTGCTATTTGTACGGCCATACATTTGTGCGTGGATGCATACGACTTAAACACCCTCACTGATGTGCTGGTGAATAGAATGAAGCCATGTAGCTCCATAGGACCCCATGTATTTTGGACTCGCCCGCGATCGCGATCGCCATCTAGGTGAACTCTGGTGAACTGCAGCCAAATTCGGTTTGTATGGGATTAAGGGCTGAGCTACACCAGGCGCGTAACTGAAGCGTTCCGTTCGCGACGCGTAAAATCCATTTTAGATGAATGGTCTATTTTTTTCGAACGTACGCCCCACTGTCACGTCTGGTGTAGCTACTTCCATTGATTATAATGGAAGCTAATTGTTTCAGCAGACGTAACGCGAACGGAACGCTTCAGTTACGCGCCTGGTGTAGCTCATACCTAATAGAGAGTGGGGAGGCTCTCCTTAGAAGGGCTCTGACGATACGAAGTGTTCATTTCAAAACGTTACTGGCAGATAGACAGTTTACAATCGGATAACCCCGTAATTGTAACCAAAATATGTCTGAGTTTATTTGCAAAGCTTATGTTAGCGAACTAGTATGATGCTACTACCCACAGGTTGCTTGAAGCAGCCGGCTCAACACACAGAGCGAGTTGACCAATCACAGTTATGTGCATAAAGTTAAAGCAAATACATAGCCTACATTTTTAAAATAGTTTTCTTTGTGCATGTTGATTAACTAATGACAGCCTACTATTGTCTGCTCCACATTTTCGTAGTCTAATTCTGCATAGAGTTAATTTAATGATGGTAATGATTTAATGATGAAATATTGCTGAGTGTTGATGAAATGGTGGCACAGGCCTATCGGTTGTACTGACTCCTTCACATTTTCATGACCTAGCCTAATTATATAGATAGGCTATTGTAGTACTTTTTTATATCAGTCTTTAAAAACTGAAAAAAATGTCAATGTCAAAAAATCATTTTCGAGAATGAGGAGTAAATACTGGACATTGCTGTTTTTCCTTTGTCTCCCTCACATTTTCATCTGTTCTTACGACTAGTAAACAAAACCATATGATTTACTTAATGTTATACAAGAACAGAATAGAATTGAACAGAATTGAGTTCAGACTTGAGTTCGGTATTTTGGGTCCGGCCCTCCTCAACAGTCCCAGTTTGTCATGTGGCCCCTTGGGGAAATTAGTTGCCCACCCCTGTCCTAGGCCCTACGGTTCTCAAGATATTCACAGAAAACTCTGTTGGTGTACGGTCACTAAATGTACACATAAATTAATTTATTGTATGGCCCCCCATGAACGAAAGTCCACGAAACTTGGCATGCATTCGGAGGGTGTCATAATGATCCTACACTTTCAATTTCGTGCAGTTTTGACCATGTCAGCCAGAGATATTGTGATTAAAACACCTAATTTTTTGCTTTTTAATTTTTAACTAGGTGGCACTATACATGAAATAAGTGGTAATGGGATGGGTTGACATGGCCCCTTAAGACCAACATACAAAAAAAGGTGGTCCTCCTTGGCCCTACGGTTCTCGAGATATTCACAGAAAACTGTGTCCGGCCACCTACAGGCCAGTTGGTGTACAGTAACATAAATTAATTTATTGTATGGCCCCCCATGAATGGAATTCCACGAAACTTGGCGTGCATTCAGAGGGTGTCATAATGATCCTACACTTCCAATTTTGTGCAGTTTTGACCATGTTAGGTCACAGATACCTGCGATTACAACACCTCATTTTTACTTTTTTGTTTTTAACTAGGTGGCGCTATACATGAAATGAGTGGTTATGGAATGGGTTGACATGGCCCCTTAAGATCAACATACAAAAAAAAGGTGGTCCTCCTAAACCCTACGGTTCTCGAGATATTCACAGAAAACTGTGTCTGCTCTACCCTCCTTTCGGAGGGTCCAGTCCAGCGGGGGGGCTACAGATCAAAACAAAAAACGATGGTTCCATGCTATCCATGTGGGGCTACATGCCCACCAAGTTTCGTGTACCCTGGTCTTTCAGTGTCTCGGGAATCCTTGACGGATAATTGGCCATGCGAAAAAGAAAAAAAAAGAAAAAATCTGACTAAACCTATATGACCGCCGCGGCGGTCATAATTAGGAGTACGAGCTCAGAAAATATTGAAAAGAGGAGTAGAAAACTGTTTACCATCTGCCTACCATCAAAGGCTGTTACCAGAGTACCGATTCAGTGTCTCAAATTTTTTGTTGAATGACAGTGAACAAATTCTTTGCTGAATGACAGAGATACAGTCTCACGCACACTCTCTGTCATTTTCCCTTCTCACAGAGGCCCAACAACGTGTGTGTGTGTGTGTGTAAGGGGCATCCATCCAAGCTGAGAAGAGGTGTACTAACAGACAGAAGAGTGTAAGTACAAGTACAAACACACACTTGCTGAGGGGTGGACAAAGTAAATATACTAAGCCACCATGTGACATCAGAGGCAAATGCTACTCGACGGGGAATGGAGCTTCCAACAACACCCCCTCCAAACAACTCCGAGCTATACCTGTCGCTCGGCAACCACACGGCAGGGGTGACAACCGACCCGCTCTCGCAGAATGCCTTCTTGACAAGCCTGCTCCTCTCATGCCTCTACACGATCTTACTGTTCCCGCTCGGCCTTCTGGGTAACCTATTGATCCTGCTGGTGAACCTTGACCCCTGCTCGCGCATGACCACACCTGACCTGTACTTCACCAATCTGGCACTGGCGGACCTGGTGCTGGTGCTCGACTCGCTCATCGAGGTGTTCAACGTCAACGCCCATTACTATGACAACGCCCTGCTCTGCACCTGCATGGCTCTGTTTCTGCAGGTGAGCGCAGTAAATTGTCCACCAGCCTGGCAGTCTGACCACTGGGTTTATGGGTAATTCTTCAAGCATCTTTGTGTTAAACAAATGACTGTCTATAAGATGTTAGATAATAGTTTCTATAAGAAATATGCAATAAAAAGAGATGGGAATGTACCAATGAAAACCACTTTCAGTAGAATTTAGTCTCCTTCATACCTGCATCATCTGTAAATGCAGTGGAATTAAAAGAACAGTGGAACAATTAAAGAGTGGAATTGACACAATCATTTCAAATTTGGGAAAAATCATGCAAGTCACAGGAACTCTCTGTAGAGGAGCAAACATCAGAGGAACACAATTAGATCAAGGCCAAACAATGATACAAAGAGGATTGTTGTGCTACTGTTTTGGATAATAGTAACTAATGGCCTATACTAGCACAGTGGTTCTCAAAGTGTGGGGCGGGCCCCACTAGTGGGGAATAGAGACATGACAGGTGGGCCACGAGGAACAGGAAGGAATTCGTTTTTTGTGCCTATCTTTAATAATGCCTTTCTTTTTTGACAAGGAAGATCATAAATTCAAAACAAAACAGTCACACAAAAACATAAGTGTCATAAACAGACTGACATATTAAAATAACATCTTGATACAGCGCACCGAGATGGGAAATGTAACGTGGAACCAAAATGCGAAATCAAGTGGGGCTTTAAAATTCCCCACCTCCAAAATAGGGAATGACAGATACAATTTGAGAACCACTGGCCTAGCAGATATAAAGATAATTCATGTATAGGTAATAATATGTAGAGGATTACCTTACAGGACTTTTGTGTTCATACAACACCCATACCGGTACATACCAGTACACACACACACAAACACACCTCCCTGCTGACCGCTGACCGCTGATCGACTTGAGAGTGTGTTGTGTGTGAGAGCTTTGTGTTTTAGGTCAGTGTTTGACATGAGGGCTTGACCAGGTCACTCAACACACGACTAAAGCCTTCCCTGTGGCCATAGTACTGCCTTAGGGTCAGACGCAGGTAAAAGCTTGAGACGATGAATGAACTCGCGTCAAAGCGAAATGTCATGTTTGGCATTTAACTGTAAATCTAAAATAGATAAAAAGCAGAAATGAAAAATTAAGATTTGACTTCGAAAATCAGCCTGTCTCTGATTTATAAAAATGTGGCGATTATATTTTATAACTTATAATTCCCTTACATGATCATAATGTGCAGCACTGCATTCTTGGGCCTCAAGATTGGGCCTTAATTTATTTTCTTGCAACAGGCTAAAGGACAAAATAGGATATGATTACTTGGACTGTGTGTATGTTTCTGTGTGCTTGTCTTTCAGGTTAATGAAGCAAGTATTTCTCTAGCCCAATGCACTGTCTGTGTGAGTGTGTGCACCATGTGTGTGCACCATTCACCATGTGTCCACAGGTGAACATGTAGGAAAGTCCCTGACAACAGTGCATGATGTCTGTAGCCCACTGCTCTGTATGTACGTATGTACGTGTGTGTGTGTGTGTGTGTGTGTGTGTGTCTTACCAGTGAACATGCACAACTGGGTGTCCTCACTGACAGTGTATGACTTCTCTCTACTACACTGCATGTGTGTGCATGTGTGTGTGTGTGTGTGTGTGTGTGTGTGTGTGTGTGTGTCTGTCTTACAGGTGAACATGTACAGCAGTGTGTTCTCTCTGACATGGATGAGTCTGGACCGCTGCATGGCCCTGACGCGCCTCTCAGACCGTGCGCTCTTCACCAGTGCCAGCCTGCGGCGCGCGCGCCTCGCCTGCGCCACCATCTGGGTGGCAGCGATTCTGCTCACCCTGATCCCGTTTGGCGTGGCGCACGCCCGTCATGGCTGGGGCCAGGGCTTCTGCTTTGCGGGCATGGCTGAGGTCCAGTGGCTCGAGGTGACCGTTGGCTTCCTGCTGCCCTTCTGCATCATCTGCGTGTGCTACACGCTGATCGGCCGGGCGCTCATGAATGCCCGGCCGTTGGGCGTGCAGGGGCACGGGCGGCTGAAGGCCCTGCGGATGATCGTGGCGGTGGTGACCGTGTTCTTCGTCTGCTGGCTGCCCGAGAACGTCTTCATCGGCGTGCACCTGCTGCGCGGCGCCACCGGGCCGTCGCGTCGCCGCGGCAACAGCTCACTGTGGCAACAGTACCCACTCACTGGTCACCTGGTGACCCTGGCCGCCTGCACAAACTCCTGCCTGAACCCACTGCTCTACAGCCTCATCGGCGGGACGTTCATTCGCAAACTGCGCCTGTTCATCAAGCACCGCGCGCGGTGCTCCCACACCCCCGGTCATGCGCACGGTGATCATCACACCTGTCCACACCAACAACATGAGGAGTTTGACCACAGTAATGCGCAGGAGGCCGCGCCAGAGCGAGAGTGTGTGTGTGCGAGGCAGCCAGAGAGCAGTTCAGACTACAACGGGTGTGGGTGACAGCACCATGCTCCACACTCATACTGCACGCCACACTACAGAGCTAGACAGCCTTGCAAGTGAATAGATGAAGTGCAGCGGACAAGACTATAAACAGTCAGTATGCAGACAGACTGCAAAAGGTATGGAAGCCGTTCAGCAGGAAGAGCAGTCAACCAGAAATCACTGCATTCGAAGCCTTGTGAGAACTAGACAAACTAAAGACATACAAGACTAACTCTTTCTGAGGTAGTCAATGTAAATGCTGTAGCACAATGCTTTGAGCACTGCTGGCCTGACGACACAAAAGCCCTGGACTATACAAAACAAGCTCTTGCTGATGCAGACGGACACAAATGCAACACAACAAGTGATTCAACGGAGCACAAAGACAAGCACACTCCAAAACAATAATCAATTAATAATTTGGCCACTGATCTTTGACACAAAAACAATTAACCAAAGACTAACCTCTGGGGTCAGCTCTTCTTCAAGATTTTCCACCTGTTCCTCTGGTTCTGCTTGCACCTTCTGTTTTTTCAGTGTTTTAGGTTCAGTCTCTGACGTTTCCTGTGGAAATACAAAAACACTAACATTCAGACACCGATACACTATAACTGCAGTATGCCATCAGACAATACAATTCAAATACAAGGGCAACAGTCACCAACTTCATTGTCTGTCTTCTTCCTCTTCTGTTTAGCTGGTCCCTTTAACTTCAACTCTCCTTTGGTTTTCATTGTCTTGTTTTTCTTCATCGAGGACGCGTCGCTTGCTTTTACGACCATCTGCGTATAATATTGGGTAAATAGTACCGTGGGTCATACAAGCACTACGTCCACACATTAACAGTATCACAGGATGATCACAAGAAGCACTTCAATGTTGCTTAGCAAACATATCCAAAACTCACAGGGCTTTATCAATACCAATACACAATACGGTGGATGATAAACCATGTCAGAAATTCCTAGTTTCTTAGTTTTTAAAAGGGACAGAATGTCGCCCTTCGTTAGCTAACTGGTAGATGTTTTCTTAACACACATGAGTACGCATAGTAAGGTCCTTATATAAAACTCAAACAACATAATGCATAACGACCGATAAACTTACATTGTGATTGACTTCATAGCCTACAAACAGACACGCGACTACTAGCTATTTTACTTCCTTGCAGGCAGACACACGTGGGGGACAAAATATCATGCTGCACAGTGATCTCTTGCGGTGGGGACTCGTTTTCGCTTGCAGCGCTAGGCTTTTCTGGACTTTTTGCCTCTGTCCATAAAGTAATCTAATCTGTGGCCGATGCGTTTTTCATTTCATACATTATTCACAATTAGTCAACAATGTTAATGTTGACTTATCTATTAGCTTTTATTACCTGAACAACTGTCCGACAGGTGGCAGAATTGTAAAAGCAAGAAAGAGGTCCTGGTTTCTTCCGGACATTATATAGCGATGCACCATGTTACATGACCTGAAAGTACCGACTTGGTTGAGATGAGAGGACTTCACCATGTCAACAACTGGACAACGTATTTTCTCTCATGTGGCACGTTATCATCGGACGTGTCGAGGGATTTTATTAAATGGAACTGAAACATTTCCCAGGTAGGTGAGAAACACGTACAGAAACGTAGAATAGTGGGGAATGACTGTAGAGTGTGTATTGATGGTACTCATGTGGCCATGTCCGATAGCTTCATCGTTACTGCTTTTGGCATTTGACAAGGTATTTTGCAGAACATAAGGATGTGCTGTTATGTCAGTATGTCTGGAAGGGTGCTCATTACTGTATGAGGGTTTTTATTGTAGCGTTGAACCCAACTTGAAATTCACTTCCCTGGTTTACTGACCTTGTAGATTGAAATATAATAAAATAGAAAATTTGATCGATTACGTGTGGAACTACACAGATGTGTCAGTACAGTAGTTTCGATAGAAGTCGACCTTGGTAGCCCAGCATCAGTACTATGAACTACGTCAAATCCTGATTTCATCAAATTACATTTTTAACTGGTTCGCCTGTAGATTAGGGGTGGAGTTGACAACCAGACGTCTTTGTATACAATTTCTACATATGTCCTTAACCGTGTGTGTGTGTGTGGCAACTTCATCCTTACATATTACTAAAGACGTTTGGTAACTAGTCAATCTTTTCTGTAGGCACCCTGTCTCTGCGCGCGCACTCTCTGTTTCTCACAAGCTGTGCGCAAACTCGAAGAAGCCGTCCGAGGATGATGACGAGCCGGTACCTGAGCCTATCAAGTTCTCCACAAGTAAAGCTAGTCATCGGTCCTGGAGCGTGGATCGCTCGCTCGGCAGTACCCATCAACGACCTTGGTGGAGGGTTGTACCGATCAGTGTGCTCGGGGTTGGATTTCTACTGTGGTGTGGCTTCAGGGCAGAATCAGACGTTGACGAAGCGCTGGAAAAACAGCTTTACGAACATTTGCCTGGTTTGTTGTCGGATGAAGAGGAGTCTGCTAAATCTAGATAGTGAATGAAAAAGCAATGGCGCACAGCGTTTTATCTTGAGTATGATTAAATATTTATTTATTTTTCTTCAGATTGAAAGCAAGCGGTTGCGTTACTTATTCGTGGGTATTTTGTAAATTTGCCCGTCCTCACACTACGTGTTCCCAGCAGAGTGAACTCAAATGACAAAGTTTCCTGGAGTAATTTTGACTGCGGTTGATATAATATCATGTTCGGAAGGAACAGTACACCTTCATCATTAATCATTTGATTTAGGGTGAAATCTTGTTAATCTGCACTGACCATGTCAGCTGTGAAATGTTGTACTTCTGTTTTAATGCCTTGTTTTGCTTGCAATGTAATTACTTGTTATACATTAAACACGTTTTTGTGGTAATTGCAGCCATGGACATCTTTGAGATTTAAATGATTTTTTTTTGCAATTGAAGACCCATTTCAGTTTGTCACGTGGACCAGAAACTTCTACATTTATGCATCATTCTCTGAAGAGTACTCACGTTCTGGTTATTTATTCGACTAATGGCGCGTGTACGCCCTCTACCGTCAATACAATATACAGCAGTCTTTCTCTGCGGACTTCAGCCAAAAAAAAAGTCTTAGTTTTTAAGTTCGAAGTTTAGCTAAATACACTGCTCAAAATAAATAAGAACACTTTTTCATAGGAGTATAGCATCAAGTCTATCAAACTTGTAAGCTATTGGTCTGGCCAGTTACGTAACAGAGGTGGTTGTGAATCAGTTTCACCTGCTTTGGTGTCCTCAAAGTTAACAACAGGTGCACTAGAGGGGCAACGATGAGACGACCCCCAAAACAGGAATGGTTTTACAGGTGGTGGCAACTTGACAGATTTTTCACAAGTTTCAAATGCGTCAGCCAAATGTAATGTAATGTAAAAGTTTTGCATTTGGGTAGGGTCAGTGTCACTACTGGTAGCATAAGCCAGTACCTGGAGCCTACAAAGGTTGCACAGGTAGTCCAACTCCTCCAGAATGGCACACCAATACGTTCCATTGCCAAGACTTCTGTGTCTCCCAGCGCAGTGTCAAAAGGAGATTCCTAGAGACAGGCAGTTGCTCTAAGAGAGATGGGCAGTGTGGTAGAAGATCCTGTACCCAGCAGCAGTACCAGTATCTGCTCCTTTGTGCAAGGAGGAACAGTAGGAGCCCTGCCAAAGCCCTACAAAATGACCTCCAGCAGGCCGTTGGTGTGAATATCTCTGACCACACTGTCAGAAACAGACTTCATGAGGGTGGCCTGAGGGCCCGATGGCCTCTAGAGGGACCTGTGCTCACTGCCCAGCACTGTGGACCGCAATTGCCATTTGCCATAGAATACAAAATTAGCAGGTCCGTCATTGGCGCCCTGTGCTTTTCACAGATGAGAGCAGGTTCACCCTGAGCACATATGACAGACATAAAAAAGGGTCTGGACATGTTGTGGAGAACGTTATGCTGCCTGCAACATCATTCAGCATGACCGATTTGGTGGTGGATCAGTGATGGTCTGGGGAGGCGTACCCTTGTAGGGACGCACAGACCTCTGTGGGCAAGACAATGGCACCCTCACTGCTCTTAGGTATCGGGATGAATCTTTGCACCAGACTGTCAAGGAGCTCAATGATGGCCGTGTCCACATCTGGGAGCAGACCCCCAGGACACCATCCGCCGTCTCATTGTCAAGCATGTGGGGTGCATACAAACTACTGAGTACCGTTTTGAGTTGCTGTAATGAAATTTAGGCAAAATGGACTTGCTTGTCGCATCATTTTTCCACTTTTTTCATTGATTTTCGTGGGGGTCTTTGAATTCAGCCCTCTGTAGGTTGATCATTTTCATTACCAAAAAAAATAATGTGGCATCCTTTACCCAGTGTATATCAGTATAGATATCCAGCATGAGTTTTTTCCCCATTGAGATCTGATGTGTTTTCAAATGTTTTTGAGCAGTGTATATCCTTTAGCACCCTTTCAGTGCCGTCAGGTGACATCCATAAAATCTTCATTTGCCACTTTGAAAGTGCATTTCTAAAGGCAGATAGTTATGGGCATCTTAAAAAAAAAAAAACTCAATGGTCTAGTCATGTGAAGGGGAAGAGTCCATTCATAATATGCACCTAGGTTCCAGTTGAGGCACATTGACTTAGGTACATGTTTCTCTGTGTGGTCCGCAAGCCACCCCTAGTAATCCGTAAGCAGATGTGGTCAAATAGGTTTTATATTAGTGTTTCTTATACTGCCTATACAAAGTTGCAAGTCATAGGAGTTTGCACTGTTAGTCATCACAGTTCAACAAGGCAAGTTTTGAAACGCTGCCCAATATGCAGCTAGGACATTTTTTACAAGTTTAATTTAAGTAAAATGATCATTGTGACCTTTGGAAGAGAATGTGGAGTACAAATAGCTTCCTAGTATCAACTTGCAACTGTCAAGACAGGGTTAGATAAGGATAGTAAGCCTGCTTTTAGACCAATATAGCAGTATTTCATCTAAAAAAAAAAAATTTGATATCCAATCCTGTTAATTTGATCCAAATGATATCAGTAAAAGGGGCAGCACGTAAGAGAAACATTCAGAGCAGGCCTAACACCTAAAGATCATTGTAGCATGCAATATGCACATCATGACCTAATTTTAAGACAACAGACCCTGCTGATACAAGTGCCAGGCAAGCAGACTTGAGGTAGTGGAACGTTTATTTACAACCAAATGGCCACAATGGAGGAAAAATAAAATAGACAATCTAAGTCACCATAATTCATGCAGACTAAAATACGGTGGCAGAAGTATACCAAAAGTCTAAAATAGAAGTGTAAAATCCTGAGAGGAACTTTAGGAATGTTCTGCACAATGCTGCCTACTTGTAGAACTGAAAAATATATTTATATATACCCCCACAAGTTCCCCCTGTCCCCCTACCCATCCTACCAAACATTACAAAAAATTAAAACGCAAAAAACCTACAAGAACAAGCATTTGTAGTTCAGATTTAAAGACTTACCCCATTTGCCTGCCCTCACCCACCCAACCCCACCCCTTCTGCACCCCACCCCCACCCATTTAGAGAAAAACCAGAGTACAAGAAAGAAGTGTTCTTAAGCACGCTCCCCTCGGATTCGCCGTGCCAGCTGGATGTCCTTGGGCATGATGGTCACGCGCTTGGCGTGGATGGCGCACAGGTTGGTGTCCTCGAAGAGACCCACCAAGTATGCCTCACTGGCCTCCTACAACAGCAAAAGAACAAAGACAGTGAGCAAATGTGCCACACACATAGACCCACTTGCCACTGCCTCTACTCTGCTTAGCGGAAGCTCATTTGGGCTGTATTTACAGGCATAACTACAGCAAGCACCTCCCTTCACACAGATAGTTAACACTTTGCCACTGGTTACTAGTTAAGAACTTGGTTGTCCAGACAACAGTCGGGTTTCCCTAAAGACAGAAATCAGTTGATAAAGTAATCAAACTGGAATGACAGACACTTAAAGCTTAATTTTGAACTGTATTTAGGTGGGTAGTGATCATTCAGTTTCAGAGCCATTCAGAGGGCAATTGGTCTTCCACAACTTCCAGAGACAATGGAAGGTTTACAATTTATTTTAATGACTGCTCTGATGGAAATGGAGCTTTAGGCAAGGAACATTTATGTGCCTTAAGTTATAATTATCAAAGCTGCTTCACTTCCATTTTCCATTCCATTCATTCTCCATTTTCAAACCTTAACTGGCCTTGCCCACATCTGAGTTTGGGCCCAAGAAGCACAGACACCTGGTTCACCTTCAGAGGTGGTGGGGCTAAGTTGATAGGCAAACGCACATTGTGGTAGGTCATCTAATCTTTACCTGCAGGGCTCCAATGGCTGCGCTCTGGAAACGCAGATCGGTCTTGAAGTCCTGAGCAATCTCACGAACAAGACGCTGGAAGGGCAGCTTGCGGATGAGCAACTCTGTGGACTTTTGGTACCGACGGATCTCTCTCAGAGCCACAGTTCCTGGTCTGTGTGATAGAAAGCAATTTTCAATCAATACGAGAATTAACAAAGTCAGTTTCAGAACAAATGAAAAAAAGATTCTCCACTGTACTATAAAAGTTAAATGAAAACCAACAGTTGAATCTCCACAGTAATGATATTTGAAGATGTATTGAAAGTAAATACAATTGTGTAAATTCCTTCATACAATACAAAATTAGAACGTAAATCCTCCAAAAATGAATGAGAAGGCAATGAACAAATCAATGGGCGACTCGGGATCCATGCTTACCGGTATCTGTGGGGCTTCTTGACTCCACCGGTAGAGGGGGCGCTCTTCCTGGCAGCTTTGGTGGCCAGCTGCTTACGGGGAGCCTTGCCTCCGGTGGACTTACGGGCGGTCTGCTTGGTACGTGCCATGGCACTGCAACAACTGGACTGCTTTCAGCTATTGGGGAGGGAACCGAAATGGAACATATTAGTTCGACTAGTGACAACCGGTTGAAATCCTAGTTACATGCCAACTACAACTGTTGCAGTGAAGTTATGTAACCACAAAACGACCTCAATGCCCTGCCTTTTTCTCTCTGCCGATTGTCCATTCATGACGGGGAAGCGGGGGTGGGGAAAGTAGCGCTCGTCGGTCGTGTTGCCAGGCAAAACCCCATGACAACACACGCACACATTCCCGCTCTCGCAGATACAAATTTACACACAAACCAAATACAGGCGGAGGGCGCCATTGAGGCAGAGCCAAATTTGGCAGCGTATTAGCATTGTCCCACTTGCAACATCAAAAAAAGTAAACAAGCGTGAAATATTTCAACCTTGTGTGCACATGTGGCTCTGCCCAGAAACATTACATATTCAACATTTCAAGTGTGGAGACTGGATTACAGCGACTGTTCAAAAGCATTTGGGGTCGATGTTCTTCCGCAGTCGCTCGAAAAATCCAACCCAAACGAAGCGCTTGTAGCAATTTAGCCATATTTGCCTGCTCGAAAACACTAACGTTACGCTTGGCACGTTTTACTAACTAAATAAGAAATCCAACTCTGACGTCCTTTAGAACAGACTAAAGAAAATTGGCGGGACAAACCCACATTAAATATCAACTGAATCTGTTGCACCCTTTGGCCACCATTACACGACAACCAACACACACGTTTCGTTTCCATTCGTTGGGGTATTTTTGTAACATGGCGTCCTCGCCTAACAATCCCACTTCTTTGTCTGACCAATGTATACGAAACGCTAAATAATCCCGCCAACAAGATAAACCTTAATCATATGACTTATACCACTTAAATAAGTAAACATGTAACTATTACAATACACTATTCTACAAACAGAGGTAGACGTCAAATTAATCCCAAGCATACAATGCATATGGTCAGCTAATCAAGAGTTCAGCCGTTTGAGGCAGCTCGCAATCCAGCTAGCTTTGTTAGCGCGCTACGTAGCTAAGGTTAGCTTTCAAAACCTTTTCGATAAAATCCACAACTACGGACAATCGCCATTACTTTAAAAAGCAAACATATTCGGCCTACATAATCCAAAAGTTACAGTACACGAAGAACCTGACAAGAAAATAATAGAGAGTACATCAAGTATTAACTTACAAGGACTTGCTTCAGTCAATCCGAACAGCCAAAACAAGCTATGTCGTTCAGTAGGTTGATGATGACTTCCCCCTATTTATATCCCAAATGACGTTTTCACAATAGCCCCCGCCCACGCGCACTCTCATTCGCTGGCGTCTCTTTATTGACAGTTCGCACTGAACTACTAGACACCGCCGGCGCTGACATAATTCGTTAACATATAAACTATAAACTCTGTGTGCGAACGTTTGACAATGCATCCGACTGCAATGTTATATTACCGTATGTTTTGATAAAAACTCAGCTCTGATCTTTCATAACCCACTGACACTCAACCCGATCCTTGACTAAGCGGAACCTTTCGGTAGTAAGTTCTGATTAGGGGGGAAGCTTGAATTATGCACCAGACAAAAAAGCATGATAGACACGGGTAGATGTTTACATGTTGAAATGTGATGTATACGGTCGAATCTTTCCAAATGTTGTTCCTTTTTTCCTGCAAGACTTTGTTCTTAAGAAACTGAACCGAAATCTGTTCAACCAGGAACACCATATGCTTTAGATTGTTGGAGAGTTAAATTGTCGATTCCGCTGTGACAATCAACTAAACAAAAGTTAAGTTGACTTAGTTTGTGCACTCTGCATTCGTACGTGTTGTTTACTAATATATTGTGAACCTTGATTAACTGGGTTTGGAGACTTAGTGCACTCAGTTCGGCAGTCCTTCTGTGCAACCCGAATGACGAGGACACAAGGAGAATCGGGACAAGGTCTGTGTCTGTCAGCTTAATTATCCATTTTACGTACTCAAATTGCAGTGTAAACTCTTCACCCAACAGTTGACTTGACATCTACATATCCTGCTTAGCCCTGTTGACATTACCCACTCATTAACGTGTGTGTAGGCTTTCACTGGACGCGCAGTGACAACTCCTTCACTTTCAACTTCCATCCACAAGGAGCCTCTCCACAGTCTCAGAACGCAGCTCCTGTCTTGGAGACGCCGCCACAGGCGTCAGGGTTTGCCTTTAACTTTCAGATCCCAGCGGCATCTGCACGCAACACCATGGAGGTAGCACCAGAGGCTGTCCCGAATACTGAAGATGTATCTCAAAGCATAGGTGCACCACCACCCTCCAAGTCCAAGAAAAAGAAGAAGAAAAATAAGGGTGAAGGAGGATGTTCAGTCAACACTGCAAAATCATCTGGACCTCCTCCAGAGGCTCAACAGGAGAGCTCTGAGTTGGTATGGCGTCACACAGTACACACACACACACACACACACACACACACGAGACTGACTGAACAACTTTGCACAGTGACATATCCAAATCATAGACCAATTGACCAAATTGATAACAGGAAATTGTGCTTGTGTCTTAGACTCCAGAACAGCAACTAAATCGTGAGCTGGACTGGTGTATAGAACAGCTTGAGTTGGGCCTACGGACACAGAAAACCACGCCAAAGCAAAGTAAGTGTATGCAAATGTATGTGTGAGTCAGAAAAACTGCATACAGTCTGTTCATTCTGCAGTATGTGAATTGCTGTGACAGCAAGATGGTACAATTGTAGAATGAAATTGTATGAGGTCATGATAATTGTGTGTGTGTGTGTGATTAGCCGAGGAGTCTGTTCGTGCTCTGAAGACCCTGCGCAGTCCTAAAGCTCCCCTGGTCAAGAAAAGGCAGGTGATGCGTGCTGTCGCAGGGGACTACCGCAGCAAGATGGAGCAGGAGAGAGACAAGCAGTTCAAGTTGATTCAGTCCTGTAAGTGGAATTTCATTTCCTCACCACCAGCACAGTTTCTGTTGATTCCATTTGATTTAAGGGTCATTCACACCAAGAACGATAACGATAACTATAACCATAATGATAAAAGTGTCTACATTGAACAACGATAAACAAAGTCTTTCCTTGTATTAATGAATGTGGCGGCTAAAATTTGATGGGTTCTGATTGGCTATTAGCTTTTTATCGTTCTCAAAATCGATCTGAAAGTGATCCCCAACGATATCGTTCTTCATGTTGTTATCGTTATAGTTTATGTGTGAACGTCGTCATTCATATTAACAAGAACGATATTTGATTATAGTTATCTTTATCGTTCTTGGTGTGAATGACCCTTTAGTCTGGCAAGTATACCTCTTGGGCGTTCTATTGGCAAAATGGGAATCACAAATAGTTGCTTTTTCTTACACGAATGCTCATTCAGACCACAAATACTGTGTATCATTTAAGTGTTGTTAAACCTGGTGAGGAGATCATATAAATCTACAATGAATATTCTTTTGAATGTACTACCCACATTTCCCTTAATGAAAACACCATTTTCAATTTTATTGGAAATAATTTTCAGCTGAAGAACCAAGAGTATTTGGGGCCATGAGTGATTCTGATAAAATGCTTTCCTTTTGCCTCTCTCTATCTGTCAGCAATCAGTTCAGCGCGGGTAAAAACTGTTGCTGAACCAGCCCGGAAGCCTGTATTCCACAGGAAAGCAGGACCCAAAGTTATACAAGAGCACACATCCACCCAGAATACAGATGCTGCGCATACACAGGCCACCACGGTGCCTTCTGACACCACAGAGGGACAGCCTCAGGAGTCACAGGGTTTCATTTTCAAGCCCTCTCAAGAGGAGTTCTGCTTCAACTTCTTGTGACCCCACAAGTGTCAGAATCATGGAACTGGAAAGAGTTCTGAATTCTATACCCAGAATCATTGTCAACAATCTGTCTCTCTGGCAATGAATTACCATACAGAATTCAGGTGGTTCTGAAAATATGGAATGTGTTATGGAGGTGGAGTGGAATGCCTTAGAGTTCTGAAGAGAACCATTCTGGACTTTTTGTCTTGTTTCCTGTGTTTGTGTATGGCTCTGGTTTGTGTGTGAATGAATACTCAAACACTTGCATGTGGAATGAGACTTTTATTTTTGTGACCTAAAACAATTTCATCAGAAGAATAAACTGAATTCTCCAGTGATCATGAATAATTCTGTACTTTGATAATCATTGAATTTTAGTGATATGAGCCAACCCTCACAATTTTTTTTCTACTTAACCACTCCCAGATTCTGGAGTTACTATGGTGATAGACAGTATTGCGCAATGAGCTGCAATAGCATCCTTAGACAGTTAGTAATGTTCTCTATTTAGTGCTCCTGTGTCAATGGTTATATATGGATTTGTTCCAAGATCACACTTTTATCCAAAACTACGTGCAAAACAATTTTATGAATTAATAATAAGATCTATTCACAGCAGTTATGCAGCTTAGTTAATTAATCACCACACTGAATTTTCAGTATTTATTATTTTAAAATACAGACTGACCTAAAAGAAAAATTCTAACCATACAAAGCACAACGGCAGAGAATGTCTAATAAGCCCGTAGACGGGCTCTGACAACGCTCATAACATCAAGAGAACCAAGTTCTGAGGGGATCATTAGTGGTCCTTTCTGGAGTAGAGATTCATGGGAACTGTAGTGTATGCTCACAATGATTGCTAGCAAGGATAATGACCGCTTGAAAATGAGAACTACAACTACCAGATGTTTGGTCCTGAGTTTCTGTAACAGAGGTGCAACAACTTCGAGATCCAGGCTGATGTTCTTCTGATAGCCGACTTGAAGTCTCACTTGTGGAGTACGGTCTCATAAATAAACATCGCAGTAAGTGGGATATCTAATTATCATGTTTTCGCCAGTACTTAGCCTACTAACCATATACCCTCTAAACCTTTAAATGTAAATGTTTTTCATTGATGGCGTTTTGTTCTTCAAAAACACTTTAGGAAACGAAGAGTCGCTAACTTAGCTTGCTAACTACCTAATGTTTTGGAAAGCTTTGCCGGGGACAGTGGTCGGCGGCGAAGGGGGCATAATCTGTTGCCATATCCCCGGAAAATATAAAACAATACCAACGTTAGTTATCCATTATTTGTTGTGTAAGACTTGTAGTAAGGGTTTAACTGAAGACCTAACACAGATGGACCGTTAATTGTTCAACCATAATATAAATAAGCAAACCAGCGTTTACTTTTTTTGACCAGAGGGCTCTCACAGAATCATTTTAGGCGCTCGAAACAACAACCTCATAGCTGAAATTCTTCTCTTCTTGTAGACTTTGCATCTCTTTGTCGCTGGTCGACATGTCAGGGAGTGATGAGGCGAGCGAGTCGGAGCAGCTCGGCTCGAGTCTTTCTGTGTGGCTCGGGGAGAGTGCTGGCGCACTCATCCGGCCCGAGGAGTTGAACGTGCCGCTGGACCTGCACACTTCATGTTCTATCGGCCAGTATGACGTCGTGGCACAGTGTATCCGCAGGTAAGTTGACCGAGTAATTAGTGGTGAATCGTACGTACTAAATTAGAGTGGTACAGCTGTGCCAAACGTTGTTCTGCAACATACTTTGTGTTTTCATTTCACATTGTGTCTTGTAAATGTGCAAATTAGTGGACCCACCTGAGTCACAGGTGTCCCTTCCATTCCATAACAATTAAACCTTTTCCCACCTTTGTGACAACCGCATAGGATGTACACATTTGACCATTGGATTCATAACCTGTTTCTGGATGCCACCTGGCTTTTATGATTTTGTCTTTTAACAGTCATACATTGCGGTCATATTACTTACTTTTGGATTCTCATAAAGTTGTCTCCTTTTTCCTGCCTTGCCTGTATTATAATACAAAGACTGCAGAATCCCTAAATAGTGTCCCTCTTTGTTATTCATCTGACCTAAATCTGGAACACATTTATTCCAGTCAATTTCTGCATGGGTTGTAGACCAGAGTGTTTTTGCTTTGTATGTCTAACAAAAAATATAGCAGCAAAGAAATATAGAGGTAATTTCTATCCCTCCTAGTGGGGAAGTCGATTTGGACCGCAAGAACTTGGGAGGTTGGACTGCTCTGATGTATGCCGCTTACATCGGCCATGACAACATCGCCCGACTGCTGCTGGAGAGCGGTGTTAGCGTCAACGCTGCCACGTCCAAGGGCCTAACCCCACTCATGCTAGCTGCCAGCTGTGGGAACGAGAGCATTGCCCACTTCTTACTGCAGGTGAGATGTCCAGTGGTCTGTGTACGGTTCATTGTCCATTGTCATTGCCATTGTTTTGTCTTAAGGTGCACCTACGCATAATTCATAATTCAGAAGATGAGTGTAGAGGTACAGTCTGCAATTCTAATCCAATATACTTAATCCAATACACCTTTCATCAAATTAAGCAAACTGCCCCTTGTGGTCTTCTCGACTCAATGATTACACTTACACTCACACACCACGGGGATCCTAATTTCAACTGGAGCTCAATTACAGATCCCTCTCCCATCTCTCCCACTTGTTTCCCGTCACTCTCAATGCTCAATGGTTCAATTCTATAAAGACAAAAGCCCCGGCAAATATCCTTTATTTTTTAATAATGACAACAAAAATAATGGAGCCAATGTCAATCCCTTTTCTTCCTGTTTTTGCAGGGAGGGGCTGAACTCGAGCGAAAGGATGCACGTGGTTGGACGGCTCTGTTGCATAGCACCAGCACAGGACACCAGCAGATGGTGAAGCTGCTGCTGGACAACAATGCTAATGCTAACGTCAAGTGTGTAATACACACTCACACACACACACACCACCTTGGCCATGATATGATATCATCTGCAAGGCAAACACTAACATTACACACGCACTCATATACACACACATCTCACTCACTCACACACGCACACACACACAAACACACCATTGCATTCATTCACTCAAACAGTGTTATATACTGTAATACAACATGCATACAACCCATGCATATTCATTCTTACCATTGATCCATATTGACGCATATAAATTCACATTCATGCTCAAACAAAAATGCAAACACTTTTAAGTAACACACAATCAGACATATGAATACTCACAAACACAAATATACCTTGAAGGGGTTTTTTTTGTCACCTAACTTGACCTTTAACCTTTTGCTCTGTCAGGGAGCCAGGTTCAGGGTTCACTCCTCTGATGGAGGCAGCTGCTGCGGGCCATGAGATTATCGTTCAGTACCTGCTGGATCGGGTAAGGCTGAATCATAACCAGACTTATACTAAAACCTTTTTGTCACATTGGACCACCAAGAGCCATACCATAAATACATAGGTGTATGAATGTGTTTATGTGTGTGTGTGTGTGTGTGTGTGTGTTTGTGTGTGTGTGTGTGTGTGTGTGTGTGTGGGTGTGTGTGACTGAGAAGTGTGGTGTGTGGTGTTCAAAATGTTTTGATTTTCACAGTTATGGAGTATAAATGGAGTCTACAGAAATTGGGTCATGTCCATGAACCCGATGACGTGTCGGTCTACCGCAGACTGGTTATGTGAGAATGTGTGTGTGTGTGTGTGTGTGTGTGTGTGTGTGTGTGTGTGTGTGTGTGTGTGTGTGTGTGTGTGTGTGTGTGTGTGTGTGTGTGTGTGTGTGTGTGTGATTTAGGGTGTAAGAGCGGACGAGAGGAACTCAAAGGGAGAGACGGCTAGAGTGCTGGCTATGTTGTATGGGCACACCAAGATTGCAAGTGTCATAGACAAGCACTCTCTCAGAGTTAAAGGAGGTAAGACACACACACACACACAAACACACACACACACACACACACACACACACACACACACACACACACACACACACACACACACACACACATTTCCTAAAACTTGCTCAGTGTTACAATTTTTCTATCACAGGTTTCTTTCAGTTATTTTATAAATATTTCATGAATGAGCTTTGAACTTCCCAGACCTAACAATACACATACATTCTACTTTCCTTAAAGCCCACTCATCTCTTAACTCCCTCTGTCTCTGTCTCTGTGTCTGTCCCCCCAGGTGCTCATGAGGAGTTCAGCTCCTCAGAGGAGGACAGTACAGCTTCTCCTCGGGCACGATCTGGACGCCCCAGACCCCGTGGAGGACCCAGCATCCACGACGGCCCACAGCACATAGCCCTGTTCCGAGTCGGGGGTGCAGGGACCAGCCGACACAGTGGTACTTACACACACTCCTCAGTCCACACACACAGATACTCACACACACACACACTCACACACACACACACACACACAAACACACACACACACACACACACACACACACACACACACACACACACACACACACACGTTAACTGTGCCTTTTGTGTTGGCTTAATGTTATTATTGTGTAATTATGGTCGGTTTAATTACAATTTTGAATTATGAAATAATTGTCATTAAATAGCAATGAAGAAGAGTGTTGTATTGTATAATTATACGTACTTGTAACCACAGCCTTGTTATTTAATAGGCACATTTTGTATGTTTGTATCATAGTGCGACTGTTGCTGTTGCTATGAAGTCTCAATAGAGACTTCTGTGGGGTCTAACGATGTGGTTAGATATTGTGGTGTAATATGTCTGAGTCTGTATGGTGTTAGTGGTATAGTTTGAGTCCTGAGTGTTCTTCTGTTTTATTTGATTGGCAGAGCCAGCAGCAGCCCCTCCTGGCTACATGACATTCCAAGACGGGTGTGAGACTGGCGATGACATTTGTAATCGTGATGTCACCTCCCCTATTAATGACCTGGACGGCCAGAGTAACAGCAGCAAAGGTATATACAAACACACACATACACACACACACACACACACACACACACACACACACACACACACACACACACAATCCATCTGTAAATGTCATTATGTTTGATCATAATACACTCTGTAAGCTCTAAGCCCTACTCCGTGTGCAGAGACTTTGAAATTGACCTACCATGTCTGTGAGAGTGTGTGTGTGTGTGTCTGTGTATGTGTGTAGATGACTTTTCTGATATTTACCTACCCTTACTGTGATTGTGTTTGTGTGTGTATGTGTGTAGATCACATCTTGGATAACAATGCACACTGTGTATGTGTATCCCGATGTGTGTGTGTGTGAGTACGCGTGTGTGTGTGTGTGTTTGTGTGTGTAGATCACATCTTTGATAACATTGTACACTGTGTATGTGTATCCTGATGTGTGTGAGTGTGTGTGTGTGTGTGTGTATGTGTGTGTGTGTGTGTGTGTTTGTGCAGATCACATCTTGGATAACAACGTACACTGTGTGTATCCTGATGTGTATTCTGAAACTGACCCACCCTCTGTGTGTGTGTGTGTGTGTGTATGTGTGTGTGTGTGTGTGTGTGTGTGTTTGTTTGTTTGTTTGTTTGTGTAGATCACATCTTAGATAACAACGTACACTGTGTGTATCCTGATGTGTATTCTGAAACTGACCCACCCTCTGTGTGTGTGTGTGTGTGTGTGTGTGTGTGTAGATGACTTCTTTGATAATGACATGCCCACCCTGCGCAGCAGCAGCAGCAGTAGCGAGTGTTTGCCTCGTCTCCTGGGCCTCAGCCGAGAGGCCTCCCTCGAGAGCAACGAGGTAGGTAACCATGCCAACCAATCACCATGACAACTGCCACATCACAAAGCCGGCCCGCCATGATTGCCAACCATCCCTTCCACACCCTTAAGTAGCGCTAGAGAATACTGATTGACATTGAGGAGGTCACAGTATCCTGAATGGTATTAAATGTCCACGGCATCCAAGTTTGCCTTCTGATTTGATTCTAGAAAAGACACTGGGGATGTTTTGTTTTGATTGTTGTTTTCAGTGCAGCTCCTTTAGTTTAAAGGTCCAGTATGTAGGAAATAATGGAAAATAAACTGTAACCATTCCAAAAATGATCACCATATGTTGTCAGAGAGTAAGGAAACACGATGAATTGAAGTAATGGCTTATTTGACAACATTACTCTAACCCGTAAAACCCCGTAAAACCCATGAAAAAAAATGAGTTACGGGGCGGAATGTCTTGGAATTTTCGTTTGTTTTGAACGATTCATTCTAGAATAGCGTATTAATAATGGGCTAGCGCGTCCTCCTATTTGGGTTGCCAAATTAGCAAAGGCCAACTGTCAACAGCTGTCAGTTGTAGTCATGAACGCCTACGAGAGGCAGGCAAATTTCCAAATTTTAAACAAGAAACAAATTAAGTGGACATCGGAGGAGCTTCCTGAGATGGTGACGTCTTCGTCAAACGAAGAATATCAAGTCTGACACAGAGCTGGCCATATTTCTCCACAACAGGTAGCCTAGGCTAAATTTCATCTGCATCGCTAACTTCAGCTAAATATGTTACGTTGGTTAGAGAGGTATTTTTTGTCTTCACTGTTTCCGTAATGTGTAGCTGGGTCATGATTGGAGAAACGTTAAAGCAGCTGCAGGTCAACTAACGTTAGCTAAGTCTTCATTACATCTGGCAACCCAGAAGAGGCTCGCGTCTGGTAGTCTTGAGAACGTTCACCAGTGTTTTGATTTTGGCCTGCAGAACGTTTGGTAACAATCCTACAAATCGCACCTTTAATCTTAAATGACTTCATTTGAGATTTTAAGTTTCCCCCTGAAAAACCTCAGCAGCAGTTGTGTGAAGTTGGTTAGATTATTTTCAGTGTTGCTAGATTGGTATTGGCATTTTGCACTGCACATAATTACACTGTCATAACAGTATTACCACAGTCAGCAAAACTCGAGAGGAAAACAGACTTGATTCTTGTGTAAGCTCTGAAGTCTACCATTCTCTCTCTCTCTCTCTTGTTCTCTCTCTCAGGACTCGGATCAGGCCAAGAGGAGTTGCCCCCGGCGATCAAACAAACCCCATCACTCCAAGGGCAAGAGTCGCCATGGTAACAGTGAGGCAGCCCACCCAGGTGATGCGGGAAGTCGTCCACCGGCTTACCCGCCCTCCTACACAGGCCCTAAGGTGTGTGTGTGTGTGTGTGTGTGTGTGTTTAGTATTAGCGCAAATGTTGTGCTATTGAGAGCATATAGATTTATAATACAGGTTAAAACTTTCTGAACTTTTTTGTTTGTGTTCACCCATGTGTGTGTGAATAGTGATGGTTGGATTTGAACAGAATGCAGCTATCTACAGCTATGTGTACCCATCCTACAGTGTTCATAACAGGTTTTTATTACTAAAAACTATTTTGTGTGTGTGTGTCTGTGTGTTTAGGACCTGGGAGAATTCTTGGAACAGATTGGCTTCAGTAAATACCTGGCCCTGTTGGAGGAGCAGGACATTGACCTAAGAATCTTCCTCACGCTCACTGAGAATGACCTAAAGGAAGTGGGCATTACGTGAGTCAAACACACACACACACACAAAATAATTACACACAAAATACACAGAGCAAAGAAGTTGGCTTTAGGTGTCACACAAAAAATTTAATAATGTGTATCTCACTTACCATTACACTCACACAGGCACACACACACATGCACACACACACATACACACACACACTCTCACAGACTACTATTCTAACTCATACTGTATCTCCTATGCAAATCTCACCTGTCGTTCCCCTCCATCCTCTCTGTTGTAGTCTGTTCGGCCCCAAGCGTAAGATGACGTCGGCGATTGCCCGTTGGCACAGTAACGCACGCCCTCCCAGTGATGCTCTGGAGCAGGCCTATGCCGACCAGTTGGAGGCGGAGATGCAGGAGATGGCCATCCAGCTGCACAAGGTACCGGTCACTATCGGCACCAATCTGGCCAGACACATGCTGACCTGGCTTGACACTGAACTTCAATGTTTTTTTTTTTTTTTTTTTTTCGTCTTTCAGTAAATCCACATTCACAACCACATTTTTGTGTCTGTGTGCATGATCTGTGGTAATTGTGATTAATGTGTGTGTGTGTGTGTGTTTGTTTGTAATTAATGTGTATATGCTGACTGTGTGCGTGTTTGTATGTGGTATTGGTGATTAATGTGTGTGTGTGTGTGTGTGTATTTGTAATTGATGTGTATATGCTGACTGTGTGTGTGTGTGTGTGGTATTGGTGATTAATGTGTGTGTGTGTGTGTGTGTGTGTATTTGTAATTGATGTGTATATGCTGACTGTGTGCGTGTGTGTGTGGTATTGGTGATTAATGTGTGTGTGTGTGTGTGTGTGTTTGTAATTAATGTGTATATGCTGACTGTGTGTGTGTTTGTGTGTGGTATTGGTGATTAATGTGTGTGTGTGTGTGTGTATTTGTAATTGATGTGTATATGCTGACTGTGTGTGTGTGTGTGTGTGTGCAGCGCTGCATGGAGGTGGAGGCGCTGCAGGGCCAGGTGGCCCAGGAGAAGGAGCTGCGTGCGGTGATGGAGGGCTGCCTGATGGAGGAGAAGATGGGCTGGAGGAACGTGCGCGCCCAGCTGCAGGAGGACCTGCGACACGCCGCGGAACTCTCCGGAACGCTGCACACACTACGCGCCTGCCAGGGCCAGCTGCGAGCACAGCTGAGCGCCGACAGGACAGGTGTGTGTTTGTGTGTTTCATGAGTGTGAATTTGTGTCAGTGTCTCTGAGTTTCTGTTTTGCTGTTTATGTATGTGTGTGTGTGTGTGTGTGTGCCTGCTTGATTTTCTGCAATTTAGATATCTGCACGACCTCCAGCTGATCAACATTCATTAGTTATTTAAAATTCAATGTGCTATTAAACGTGATGATATGGTCAATATTACACTGAAGTAGGCTGCTTTTACATGAACATTTATTTAAAGAAAACACACATGATGTACAGTATCCTACCATGTTGAGGTACCAGTCCTGTGGCTCTTATACACATAGAGTGCTTCACAGCTGTTACATATCACAGCGCTAGATTCATCCTGGTTAACTAGCCTACTTCATTAAAACATCCTGACTCATCGCTTTTCTGTCCTTCCTTTTCAATTCTTTTGAATTTTCTCACAGATGTTTTTGCCTCCATTGCTATTTAAACAAGGACCCCACAACTGCGTAGCCTAATGAATCCGCAAATTAGTGCCGGGCGAAAAATGAACCTTTAAAAATGTTTGCATTTCAAAGAATGTAGTTAATATTGTACTCATTAACGATTTATTTCATCCACCCGCAATTAATCAGAATGTTGTTTTTCCTGACTTGGCCCCATGCTGGCTCTAATGGCTGTACTCGGGGCTGCTCAGCTCAGTCTGTTGTCTCTTGATGTGGCTCTGACGCACTCCTTTAGTTGACCAGTTGTTTGGCTCACTGAGACAGA
This sequence comes from Alosa pseudoharengus, assembly GCF_046254945.1. Lineage (NCBI taxonomy): Eukaryota > Metazoa > Chordata > Actinopteri > Clupeiformes > Clupeidae > Alosa > Alosa pseudoharengus. The sequence continues at coordinate 30,021,497 of NW_027468674.1, read as the reverse complement.
TGTCTTCAGTAAACCATCTCTTTTTCACTCTTTCTCTGCCTTACACTGCGTGTGTGTATACTGTAACAACTATAAGAAAGAAATGTTCAAATACAGTAATGACTGATTAAAAGGGAAAGAGTTCAGGTAACTACCCAAACAGGAAATTCGGGAAAGAATATGATTAACTTTAGCCTAAGTGACACTGTGTGTGTGTGTGTGTGTGTGTGCGCCCGCCCCCCCCCCCCCTTCTCTCTGTCTAATCTATCCCTATGACAGATAGCTCCAATGAGGTCTTATCAAAGATGGAGTCATGTGAGGAGGAGTTAGGTGAGTAAACCTCTGACCTTTGCATGCCAGTGAGTGAGATATGTGTAAGAAACAGAGCAATCACTTAGATGGCAGGCAAAATACAGTGTGTTAACAAGCAAAGGTCTTGTGTATTAGCTTTAGTGAGACTTAAGACTGCACTTGGCCCACCATTCAGATCAGGCCCATGGTGGAAATGAACACGGCACTGTATGCAAGACAGTGACACCTCTGTGAGGTGGGAAGAGGTGTGATTATCACAGAGGATGTATATCATTTGTGTGTGTGTGTTTGTGTGTGTGTGTGTGTGGTAGCCCTCAAGCTTCAGGCGTTGTCCCAGAGCCTTGGGCGTCTCTGTACAGAAAGACCTGGAAGTTTGGAGGAGTCCTAGCATGAGAAGGTACACACTGAGTAACATGCACTCACAAACACAGAGAAAGATGTAACACACACACACATTCATATTTCATATACAGTCACAGACATACAGTATACATACTGAGTCACATAATATAACTACACAGTGTAAACACATGCTAAAACATATTTAAAAAAAAAGAGATCCTCACAGTAGTAAACCTTCATTGGAAAGCAAGCAGAGCTCATTGTGCAGCATGACACTCTTTTGCGTCTTCATGCAGGAGCAGATCCACTGTACAGATCTACTGACTGACGATGACCCTATCACCCTACACACAAGAGAGGGAGTGACAGAGTGCAACCTGGAAGAGAGGGAGAAGGAAGGAATGAGAGGACCATCAGGGAGGAGAGTAGGAAGGCAGCCAGTGACAAACAGGTAGAGGGCTTTCCGCTCTGTCATACCTGTGCACCTGTAACACGGGATGGACCAATCACAGTGAGGACGGCATTCTGGACGGTGCAAGAGAGGACCAATCACTGTGAGCCATCACATAGAGGATGCGGGACCAAAGGGGCTCCTCGCCAGAGGGAATTTGAGGCTTGGATGAACAGATGTGAACACTAACAGTCACAAACACACACACACACACACACAGACTGTACTGTCAAATCAAATCTCTGAGAATCAGTTGACGCTAACTCATGAATTGTTGACGCTAACTCATGAATTGTTTTTTTTTTTGTTAATGACTCAAAATATATTATAATATAAATTGTTTTGAACCTAAATGTGACATATTCATGTACAACGGGAAGTCCAGTTCCAGCATATGGAGCATGGAATCACGGAATAGTAGAAAAATTAAAACTTAGAACTAATAATTAACAAGAGTGATCCAATCTTCCTTGAGCAGGATTGCCCGCCTCTATATTACAGCTGGAAGGGCCAGGGAAGCTTTTATTTATATAGTGGTATAACATACAAGTATGTCTGAAGGTTAAAAAGTCCAGCTTGAACTTGATCCCCCTTATGGAAATAAGGTCTAAGCCAGAACTCCCTTAAGGATTAAAATGAACGATTTTATAGACAGATCTACAATCAAACAACTGAATACAGGAGGTAAATGCTATAATTTTAAAAGGCTAGATATGGATGTGTGGTGTACATGTTTGCAGTCATACGTTTGTGAAGTTCTGTAAGATGATGCCAGTTATCATCACCTCCCTAATTGTTTGTTTATCTGTCAAAACAGTGGGACCATCTAAATCTTGTAAATGTTTAATGTTGCCTCTTACTCGTTTAAGTAATTATAGGAGAAAGAATATATAATTATAGTCCCTTTTTAAACCCTTTAGAATTAATTGCTCCAAATGATTTATGGATTTAATAAATGCTGGCATCCAGCCATCTGTGCCCGAGGAGCTGCGCCCCTTGCCATGGCAGGCCCCAGAGAGCAGTATGCAGGCTCTCTCTGCTGGGCTTGGGTTATGAATATGTCCGCAGCACGGAGTGCGTTAGAAGAGGTCTTTATTGAGCGAAACATTAATGAGCGAGAGCCGTAAGATATATGTGGCCATAAAGAGTTAAGTGTGTGTCCCCCCCCCCCCCCCCCCATATGTGTGAAATGAGTTCCTCTTGACTGCCCACATGCATTTAGAGCTTGTGCTGTTTTGGAAGAAGTTTGTGTATCCAACCATTCAGTCAGCAGTCATAGAGTGCGCACAAAGATACACACTCACTCACTCGTCCTGCTCATTTTCTCTAAAGCACATAATATACATGCATATTAGACACAGCTTCCATTTGCTGTCAAGCACTCATCTTTTCCGAAGCATTCACACACATGAGCCTACTGTGTTTGCTGGTCTAACCCGTGTTTTGTTTATCCAAAGCCAACAGGGTGAAGTCAGTGTGGGGAATGGGAATATGAAGGATCTGAAACTTGAGTATTTTTTTAAGGAGCCATGTGGGATTCGGTAAGCTTTGAGTTGACTTAAACGCACATGGCGCTCTTGCATTGTACGTAATATGGCGGACACACAGAGCAACGTGTTACCTAGCATTCATGGGATTCGGAAAAAACTTTTTTCCCAGTGAAAACATCATCATTCCGCATCATTCACGTCACGTAATGTGTGAGTCAGAGGTTGGAAACTGGGGCTAGATTTTGCTAACAGAGTTGCCCAGTTAGGGGCTCGTCATCACTTTTGTCGTCACGTTGTAGTTCGTTTGTAGTCCATGTGGCCTTTCATGTCCAACAGTTTTAATGTGAACTTGGGAATTTGCCCTTTTTATCACTTGAAAGCTGCATATCTTTCTTTCACGAGCATCTTACACTATATTTTAAGCAAATACAGTTGTTTATTTAGGATTTGTGAGTGTATGTTTTAACCTTTGTTGTGGCATCCGTGTTTGTCACACATTCCGACGGCAAAGCACATGAACACTTGCTGTGGGAAAAACAAAGTAGCCACGTGGGCGGTCCTTGTCATTCCCAAGTGCCATGAATGCACCATTATTACAGAGTTGGCTCGTTGGGTTACAAATTTCAATGGGTATCTCCACAACAGAGCTTAGACGTTTTTGACATGTCAAAAATTGTTGCTTCCTCACATTTTGTTGGTATTTCATTTTTGAATGTTTTTTTTTTTTAATTAAAAAAAAAAATACTGTAATTTGTCAGATAGTGAGCTTGCTCCACGTGAAGACAATGGGCAGCAAAAGGAGGAATTTATTACACATCATCTTCATTATTCTCATCAGGATCACATATTTACATACATACAAACAACTTCACATGTCTCAGGCAAACAGCTGCCTGAGAATGGGCATGTAAAAACACATACCAGTCCAAATATAAAAAAAGAGCTAGTCCCTTTCCTCTTGAGGTGATTGGCTTCGGAAGAGATTGTGTTTGGCAAGTGTGTATAGCTTGTAATGTATGCTGGAATAACGTGTGTGTGTGTGTGTGTGTGTGTGTTGCTCTGTATGTGTTTGTGTGTGTGTTTTAGGCTGAAGTATGTGTGTTGGTATCTTTCGTATTGTGTGATGGTAACATTTGTGTGTGTGTGTGTGTGCAGAGTGTGTTCATCCTTTATTGTCCTGTAAGAATAGCAGCGGTTATTCCCAAAAAAACAGCAACAGCAGCATCATGGTAAACCAACTTCACACCCCTGACCATAGACTGACACATGCTTTCAAACTGAGCGTCTAGTCACACGCTTATTCGTGTGTGTGTGTGTGTGTGTGTGTGTGTGTGTGTGTGTGTGTGTGTGTGTGTGTGTGTGTTAGGTGTATTCACACAGGTGTCCGCAGCCCGTGGGGCAGTGTGTGTTATCCCTTAGCCAGCTCCTCATGTGCTCCAGGTGGCCGCCGTGCCCACAGCCCTGGCACCACACGAACAGGCCCCGCACCACGTGGTGGCACACCGCACACACACTTGCACACTGGCGACACCTACAGGCAGGGAGGAGGAGAGGAAGAGAGACAGAGGCAGATGTGAGAGGTCACATTACTACAGGCTACAGACATCCTCTCTATATGCCAAGTCACAGCATTGGAGCTGGAGTTTTTCTAGACTGAGAGTCTATGAATACCATGACATAAATAAGTCATGATGTCAGCAGTGGCCTTGAATCAGTCCTGCAAGATTCAGGATGATTTTAAACAGCAGATGGCGTGTTGAGCCACTTTCAACCCATCAAATGCTGATAACGTAAAAATGGGGATATTGTTACTATTAACACTGACACTGATGTTTCATTATGCAGTTAATTTATTACTATTTATTTGTTTAAATATGTATTTATTCATTCATTTTCATTCATTATTTACAGCTTGAAAAAGGGTGCATTTACACTTAAAGCTGCTGTTGGAACAACGTAGGGTCTATTTTTGGATGATAACGAGGGTAAACTTTCGTTGGGGACTAAAATAACGTTAATCGGAGTAGTTTTGAGTAACAAGTAAAGAAATAGCATAGCAATAGCCTTGGGAGCAATTTCTCAGTTTCGACCATGCATGTTGTTTTACATCTGAGATTGAACGTTCTGTAGTCGCAGTTACCTGTCGCAGATCCAGCCGCGGTTGTTCATTGGCCGCTTGCAGTTGCTGCAGTTGATGTGCAGCGTGGTGGAGGTCTGGTTGAGGCAGCCGATGGCTGCGCACGTGCTCAGTTTGATCACCTGGTTGGACACGTTCCACAGCTCAAAGCGCTGCAGCAGGTCAATATAGGACATGTACCAGTGCTCCTGTGCCAGACACACACACACAATTATGTTTTAGTGCAGCAGATCAAAGAATATGATCTAGTGGCACACATACACAGAGACAGAAATACACATTGGAACATGTAGTGGAATCACTACAGATGATCTACAAAGAGCATAGATTAGGCCATTTTTTCATTCAACATCAGGACTAACAAAATACACACACACACACACACACACACACACACACACAACACTACAACAAAACGACAGACGCACACCTGTAAAACACACATAATCTGAGGCAGTACGAACAGCACAGAAAAAGGCCCACATGGTGCACCTGTGTGAGGTCGTCGATCTCCTTGCGGATGCGTTCGCCGAGGACGATGAGCACGGACACGGCCATCTGCACGTCGCCCTGCTCGGCGTAGTGGGCCAGCATCTCCTTGACGACGGGGCCGAAGAAGGCGGGCGGCAGGTGCGGCGGGAAGAGCAGCTGCGAGACGGAGATGAGGCTGACCGACTCGGAGGGCGTGAGGCACGCGCCGCCGCCGCCCGTGCTGCTCTCCGCCTCGCTGCCGCTCACGTGCGGCGACTCGGCCTTCTCCAGGAGCTCGGGCGCCGCCGGCTGCTCCATGATCTCGTGCCGCAGCGGGAAGGCCTCCTGCGGGAGCGTGTACTCGGGCTCCTCTGAGGAGGGAGACGCGCACACACACACACACACACACACACACACACACACACACACACACACACACACACACACACGCGCGCACACACACGCACACACGCACGCACACACACACGCACACGCACACACACCGTCAGAAATGTACATATACA
>NW_027468674.1:29995791-30010791 GCF_046254945.1 Alosa pseudoharengus | reverse complement strand
CTGGGAGTGTGTGTGCATGAACACTCTCACTACTCACCTTAGACTGTGTGTGTTTTTATGTGTATATGTGTGTATATATTATATGTCTAAATGGTTGTGTGTGTGTGTGTGTACTTTCTCTCACCACTCACCTTAGAAGGTGCACAAGGACTGTGTGTGTCTGTCAGTTTGTGTGTGTGTGTGTGTGTGTGTGTGTGTGTGTGTGTGTGTGTGTGTGCACACTCTCTCGCCACCCACCTGAGAAGGTGCTGACGGACTCCTTCTTGCGCAGGTCGAAGCACTTCATGAAGCCGTCCTGCGAGCCGGACAGCAGCATGTGCACCTCGGTGGGGTGGAAGCACACCTTGTTGACCGTGCGCTTGTGCTCAGTGAAGAGCTGCTCCTGCTTGTTGCGGCAGGGCCGGCCCAGGTTCCAGGTGACCACTGCGCCGTTGGTGGCCGCCGTGGCCAGCAGGTTCTCGTCCATCTGGTGCCACATGACGTCGGCACAGCTGAAGTTGAGCGAGGGCTTGCGCCCGACGCGCAGGTTGAGCCGCTCGGTGAAGCCCTCCTCCTCCAGCGCGTAGATCTTAAAGATGTTGCGCCCCGCCACCACCACCTGACAGAGACATGGAGGGACACTGTGACTTCTAGCATCCCTTTATTGGAACATTCATCTCATGTCACATTACATTACATTACATTACATTACACTGAAATACTTTACATTTATGACCTAAAACCAGCTACTAGAACTATAGCAACGAGAGAGAGAGAGAGAGAGAGAGAGAGAGAGAGAGAGAGAGAGAGAGAGAGAGAGAGAGAGAGAGAGAGAGAGAGAGAGAGAGAGAGAGAGAGAGAGAGAGAGAGAGAGAGAGAGAGAGAGAGAGAGAGAGAGAGAGATGGGCATAACTATATAAATAAAAAAGGTAAACAAATGATTTATCTGGTTACTTGTAAAAAGTATCTATGTGTATGGATTGCAGTGCACCACCATCTAAAGCACAGACAAAACTGAATGTAAGTGATTTAGAGTGTTTCACATATATCTAGTCCATCAGGTCTACTGTCTAATTTGTGTGTGTGGGAGTAGAAAGCCTGAGAGAGAAAAGGTGGAATGAGGTAACCCCCCCACCCCCACCCCCCCTCCCAAAGAGACCCAAATGTTCATTTTACCATCTCCACTGTCTTTTCTCAGACAGTTGTTAAAATACCAGCCTCATAAAAGTTTAAGAGTTGGACTTTTAAGAATCTAATTGTGAAAGGGTGCGTGATGGGTGTGTGCGTGACGCGCGTGTGTTTCAGAGCGAGAGAGACAGATACGAACCTGTCCTGCATCTCGGCACACACTGATGGCGTTGGCAGGGGCGTCCAGGTGGCAGAACATGGTCTTTCCCCCGACAGCGGCACTGCCCAGCGCCGTACTCACACGCGTCATCTTCTCCATCACCACCTGAGAAACGGAGAGGGCAAGTCAGGGGGACCCAGACACACACACACACACACACACACACACACACACACACACACACACACACACACACACACACACACACACACACACACACACACACACACACACACACACACACACACACACACACACACACACACACACACAGAGACAGAGAGAGAGAGAGAGAAAGTAATATTAAGTCCATTGTTACAACATATTAGCCTGGAAAATCCAGACCCTGATAATCTAGAAAGATTAATGGTCTGGCAAAGAGCAATGTAATGGCCCAACTCGAGGGGCGGCAACAAGCATGCATTTAAAAATCTCACTGCACGCAATTGGATAACACTAGACCATGTTTACTCTGAATGATTTCGGACTTCGACACAATCGGATAACACTATGACCAATGTGTACTGTCCTCCAACGTTGCAGCTCTATCTTCATCAGTTTAGCTGATTCCCCGGAATGCAAGGGGTAAAAGTAACGTGCATCATTGCTCTTTGCCAGAGTGTCTCGCAGAGACAATTCCATTGTGCTCTCGCGAGAACTCTGGATTTCCAGGGTAACAACATATTCCACATCACTTCATTCACAAGTAATTAAAACAATATAAAATAAATCATCTTCAACAGAAACTGTGTTACCCTGGGGGTACCGTTCCCTCATAACACCACATCTTCAAAACAATAGAGAAAGAGAGAGAGAGAGAGAAAGAGAGAGAGGCTGCAAAAACAGATAAAAGTGTCACCAAATTAATATTTTAGTTGTCTCCCATTTAGGTCAAATGTGTGTATTTTCTATGTATTATATTATCACTATGTAGATATTTACTATATTTCTCTATGTGTTTATATATGTGTGTGTGTGTCTGTGTGTATGTATGTGTGTGTATATATATATATTTATTTTATTTATTTTTTTCCTCATTATTTTAAACTATTTGCTATTCAGTTATTTCCTTTAGCATAATAAAAAACAACAGGGTTAATAAGGCCTGGTTGATTTTATTGAAATGAAAAGAGGACGTTCATTAATCCAATTAGCTTCAAAAGTCAACATCTGTCATTCAGTGCCTCGGCACTCTTTCGTCTGATTCAGGTCAGCAGAGCAAGCCGCTGATGTCCTTAACAACCCAACAACACAATAAACAATTATCATCTCCATCATCCTTCATCTCCTCTCCTGTGGTGGATTCATTCATTCATTTAGAAACATAAACCACTCAACCATGTTTCCCAGTCTGTCTATTATGTACATTTTACCTAGTGCTATGTCCTAAACAAACAACCCACACACATTTAAGTATGATACCCGGTGATGGGTTCTCCTGTAAAGAACTAAAGATTTTTAACCCACTGCTGCTAGAGAACCGTCCAGTGCTTTGCTCTGCTCTGGCTTGCGTGACTGAGATGAGTTTTGCCCGCCTGGTGGGAACATTAACTGGGACACAGCCGTCTTTACATTCTTTGGGGAGAGGAAGCAAGCGAGGGAGAGAAAGCGAGGGAGAGAAAGAGAGAGAGAGAGAGAGAGAGAGAGAGAAAGAGAGAGTGTGAGTTTGAGTGTGTGTGTGAGAGAGAGAAAGGAGAGGAAAAAGGGGGTGGGGTTCAGCGAGAGAGGGGTGTGTGAGAGAGGGATTTGGGGGCCTACATTATACATTACACACCAACATAACCACACACACACACACTCGCAACACAACTGTCCATGACTGCGGTAATAATAACCTGCTGCAGTTAGTCCTACAGCCAGAGGGTGGCAGCACTACAAAGCACTGGTGGGGAATGCCTTATTTTACAGGTCACTCCACAAGATTACCCTAGGTTTACACAAACAGTTTGTGGACAAATTCGTTTCATTAGCATCTCTATAAGTAAAGACCCATTCAGACCGAGGCTGACACAGCAGCTTTTACCGCCCCCCCCCCTCCCCCCACCAAAAAAAACCAGATCGACCACCATGAACTTGCACAGCTTGCTGAGTGACTGCCATTTATCATTTTAGCTAAGGATCCCATAAGTTGTAGATTGTTCTGACCTTTTCAGATCTTTAAAAATAAGAGACTGGAATTGACATTGGTGAAATACCAAGCAATGGCAGGGCGTGTGAGTGGCTGTGAGCCTGGGAATGTGAGGGCAGACACATTCATGTGGCATTCTAGGCATTTTAGACCACAACAAAAAGAACACTAAAACACCCTCTAATATAGAACTAGCATTCTGACCCAGGAACATGCAGCCCTGCATATTACAGGGATAAGGAGATTTTATGAGATGACACAAACGTGTGATGACAAAGGAGTGTCGCTGTCAGGAAGACAGCAGTGTGTGTGTGTGTGTGTGTGTATGTGTGTGTGTGTGTGTGTGTGTTGTTTCTGTCTGTCAGTAGAGTGTTGTGTGCGGAATTCTCTGTGATGATCTCATACTACTCATGACTCAGTACCCCAAACAGATGAAGTATGCTAAACAACAACAACTAAAACAAAAATACAAAGATGCTTCTAGATTTACAGGAAGCAGACTATTTATTCTACAATAACTGTGCTTTGTTCTATGATGCTCTTCTCCAGTTGGTCTCTTCAAGTGGATAAAGAGGGGTTCACTGAAGAAGGTTCTTGCGACACTTACTAGTTCCAGAGGAAGCCTGGGGGACCCCTCAGCTTCTCCAGCCAATCAGACGCTCCCTCTCAGCCCCCTGCAGCCAATCAGCAGGTCCCTCAGGAATCCAGCGCAGAGTGCTGCTGGGAAATGAGTTCAGGAGATGAGCTGGCTTGTGCTAGTTTTCAGACATACTGCTCTACAATGCGTGTGACCCAGCTATGAGATCAACAGTCTCGCCAAATAAAGAAACCAGGACTCCCCTGACCATCAACTCAAAAATCTAAGCCATTGTGTTTTGTATCCGATCAATCATAATTAAAATGTCCTTATCTTATACTTACATTAATAACACTGATGGTACATTAATAGGCATGTTTATGTTTTCTTTAGTCTGTACACAGCAATAATGTCTTGGATTTGAAAGGTTTTGTTTTGGCTGTTTTAATAAGCGGCTCTTGTTTGTGGTTGGAATGGGCACAGCATTTCAAGACCCTTCTGAGCTGTACAAAAGCAAAACATAGGATAGAAGCAAGCTTTGAAGAGAATCTCTTGAATTCCAGAATTAAATTCCTGAGCAAGGCTTTTTACAAAGATACAGAACTGACTTGCAGAACACAGAATGCAGAATTTACAATTATGGTCATGCAGATATATTTCAGATTACATGAGTCATTAGTCAGCACCTTTGAACAAATACAAAAATATCACAATCGCAATACTTACCGTATATTCAAGTGGTCTTGTAAAAACTGGATAAGATTATGCTTCTGGTATCGGCGGCACATGACGAGGTGCCCACGCGCGCTAGGCGGTCTCCTGTGACCACGCGCTGGGGCCCTGTGTCGCGTTTGACATCTCCAGAGAGAATAACACTCTCGTGCTGTGTTTCAAGCTACAGTACATACGAGAAAGTGTACAAGAAGTTGCGAATGCAAAGCACTCTCATCCTCTAAGTTTACAAAGTTCAACCCACATAAAAACAGAGATATATGTACGTGTTTTAAGCTGGAAGTGTTATCGTTATACATCAACGCAATTTCACTAAACGTAATTTTCACGCAAGAATATCATTACTCTATTATAAGAGCGACAAACATACATTTTACTACAAGAATACCTTAGTCGTAAGCTTAAGACTTTAGTCGTATTATAATAAGTCATACCTATCTCATGGGAGTCGGAGAAATCTCGATAACGTTAGATGTTCTTATGTTATCGTCTCATAGTTGCATGCATGAAGCTAGCTTAGTTTCAAAAAGGTGTAAATGCATTGCATTGTATAGCATGCAATGAGCAAATGTATAACACTCTTAATAATTCTTCAGATGATTCCTAAAATGTTACACCAGAAGGCTGTGTTTGTATCTTTGTGGAAAACTTTATGTCACTCAGCATGTGCTAGCAGCAGTAGGTTAGCCAAGTGATGAAAGTGAAACATAAACAAATTGGTTTGATACTAGCCCATTCGGTCGTAGCAGCCATTATCTGGCAAGCGAATAGTGCCTTTTATACGTTATATCCTCGTGAATTCCGGACTACCCAAACCTGAGATAAAGTCAAAACAACTACTTCACTAGCAGCTCGGCACACTCGGGTGAACTAACCTTCCAAAGCAAGCAAATGTTGTGGACTTTCTTTACTGACAACCGGATGTTGTAACTCAACTGCCGCAAATAAATCGTTATTTACGACAGTACCAACGGTAGACGACCAGTCTATGGTCTGCATCTGCATCTGCTTGTGTACAAGGTTACTGAGTAAGTTGAGATTGACTGAACAGAAATTCACTGAGCTTTAAAACCAGGTTCTGAAAAGTATAGCTGTGTCGAGAAGTCTAGTCTTAGGAGTAGCCTACAAACACCACAAACAACGTGTTCTGACGGTTCACGGTACAGTAGTATGCACTGAACAGTCAGTCAGCAACATAACTTCTGAATTGTTTCTGTTACCTAAAATACAGTGCAGTGAACTCTTGTCTCCTAAACGATGCCAATGGACGCAGGACTGTTCAGCTGCTCTGACCCAGCAGTGTGGAGGGGGGTGCATGAGAAATACTGGGCAGTTGTAGAGACTAAGTCCTCAGGGAAAGGCAAGGCAGGAAAACTGCTGGCTCTGGACAAGTGGTGAGCACATACACACACACACACACACCTTGTTTTCTGTGTAGTGCAATTGATCTAGGACCTCTTGTGATGAACATGCAAATCACTTGTAAAGTGGATCAATCAGGCCAAGGCTTAGTGTATGCACACACAGTCAATAGGAGCTGTCTAGACATGTGTGCATGTGTAGTTGCTCTGATGTAAAGAACAGTGTGTAGCCTACTCACCTTTTACTCATCCCAATATCATCATCAATGTTGTGATTCGGGACTATCAATTTGAAGGCCACAAGTGTTCACTTGATCTTCATGGAATTAGAATGATAGATATAGATAGATAGATTACTTTATTCATCCCCAGAGGAAATTATTTTTATAATGAGTTGTTCTCCAGGATGAGGCTAAGGGCACATGGGGTGATTCTGTCTGTCTGATGTTTGGTCTCTGAGCAGGTATCAGGAGGAGCTCCCAAAGCAGATTACTGCCCGGACACAACGTCACGTTACCCGTGATGAGCTGAGCAAGCTTATGGAGTGGAAACTAACGGTCAGTATGGACATATGAATACATGCAGGGTCCACATCCACTTTTATTCAGTTAATATTAAATATTAATTTTACTAGTTCTGTACAGGTAAAATAACAAATGTGTCTGCTTTTCCACGATACACTATGCCCCAACCATCCCAGATGAACTTAAATAAATAAAAGCACATTCACAAAGTTTGTAAAAATGCTGAGCCCTAGAGGGTAGAGAAGGATTGGTATTGGTATTTTTTCTTTTTTCCCCAGAGGGGAAAGTTCCGACCAAGACTGCAGCAGCTGATTGGCTCCAACAGTGAGGAGGTGGTGCAGAGCTGCAGCATCAAGGCGTTTGGTCTGCTGCCAGACGTTCAGGCGGCCATCACGGAGCTGAGCACTCTCAAAGGGATGGGTCCAGCCACAGCCTCAGGTTTAGACACCGACCGTTACATTACATCTGCACCACTACATACACAAACCCATACACACATTCTATAGTTTATGTAAGGGATGAAGGACAACACATCTCTCACCTCTCTCTTTAAAGAGTGTGACAATGTGTGACATTCATTACCAGTTATAACATCACAAGAAACATTAGTATCTGTAACACAGGGGGCACTAATTTGAATGTGCAGCGTGCCGTACGTACCACTAACATGCTGTGGAAACCACACAATGACAACAAGCGTCAATACCAATATTTGCTCATTTATTGACACATTGTACAGCGTAATGTAGCAGAAATCAGTTGAGTAATTTAAGTGTTTATCTAACATCGAGAGAGCATTAGTTTGTGTGGGTCGGTATACGCATTGCATTGTGCATTGCATCTCATACAAATAGGAGTCCATAACCTCATGTTTAACAGCTGGTTGAGGCACCTACAGTTACATTATGTAATCTATACCATTACATGAGCAGACCGATACCCACATACTACACATATTTGTAAAGAATAATGAACACAGCATTCGGGTGTTACAAAATAATAACACCCGAATAAAGCTGTTACACCATTGCAGCTATGCATTGCACTACATATATGGACATTGTGTTACAGATGCTGAAAAGAAATACCACAATTATTCATTTGCCTCTCTTGTTTCAATCCTGATCATGTGGTCCCTGATCATGTGGCTTATCTGAGAATAATGCTGAACTAGCAGTGTGTTATATCATTTAATCATATCCCAGTTCTTGTCTTTCTGTTTCTGAACTGGTTGACATCGAGATGACCGTTGTATCGTACCTTTACTGCCAGATAGGCTACTTTGTATGAGTATCTATTCAAACAGTGCTTCCCAAATTTTTTTCTCTTGTGTCACACTATTTACTATGAAAAAAAATGTGATTTGTATAGCCTCAAGTTTCAGGCATTGCACTGTATTTGTAAAGCGCCTTTATCCAAAGTGCTTTACAGATTTATGCCTCTCAGTTGACCCATTCACACGCATATTTACACATACCGATGGGGAACGGCTGCCATGCAAGGCGCCAATCAGCACATCGGGGGCAGTTTGGGTTTCAGTGTCTTGTTCCTGGACACTTCAACAGAGTTGGGAGGAGCTGGCCTCAAACCAGAAACCGTCCAGTTGCCTAACAACTCCTCTACTCCCTGAGTCACTGTGGCATTTAAATTGTTATTAAAACAAAAAGTGGTGGCACACAGGACCCGGGTTCAAGTCTGACCTGCGGTCATTTCCCAATCCCAACCCATCTCTCTCTCCCACTCACTTCCGTCACTCTTCCCTGTCCTATCTGAATACAGGCAAAACGCTAAAAAAATAATACACTTTAAATAATCGTAACAATGATTTTTCATGCTCTTAAGGCACAGTTTGACAGACTCTGTGCTAAGGAAAAACATATTATGTGTGATGCATGATTTCACATAGATATTATACATGTAGTGGCAACATTTCAGTTCACTATTTCTGTATAATTAGACTACCTCTTGACATGGGCAAAATAAAAGGTAATCTTTGACCCCATAGCCTACGCAACTTCATCATCATCCACCTCCTTTATGCCATAGCCTACTGAGTTGAGATGACCATTGATGTGTTTTATTTTGATATCATCAAAGGAACAGAATCTCAGTACTTGGATTTGTAGAAGATGATGTCAGTAAAGAAATACTATTACAAGACTATAGATGACAGACCATAGGTGATAGTCAAAAAGATGTTTGCTTCTATCCTGTGTCTGAAGCATCTAATTTCACACGTTTCTGAACATTCTACCATTCTCACATGCGCAGTACAGGATCTATAGCAACCAGCAGATAATCAGCATATAAATTATCACCTTAATTACACTATTTTCAACATTAAATGCCACATATGTAATTCAGTATGCACAAAGTAATATTTAAATGCAAAAATATGAACAAAAAGGCATTTTCACATAATTTGGCTCTTACAATAAATATGTGCTGTCAGAGATTTGAATAATATCTGTCAAATTTAATTGAGCAGAACTCGAGATGTATTCTTTTTTCCATCTGTCCAGCGGTGCTAGCAGCAGGGGCTGGCGAGGAGGTGGCGTTTATGGCAGATGAGAGTGTGGAGAGCATCCCAGAGCTCCGTCCAGTGCAGTACACAGCCAAACACTACAGCCTCTACCTGGACAAAATCACCCAGAAGACAAAGACCCTCAACACAGGTAAGGCATGTGTTACCTTGGGATCATTTCACCGTGTGTGTGTGTGTGTGTGTGTGTGTGTGTGTGTGTGTGTGTGTGTGTGTGTGTGTGTGTGTGTGTGTGTGTGTGTGTGTGTGTGTGTGTGTGTGTGTGTGTGTGTGTGTGTGTGTGTGTGTGTGTGTGTGTGCGCGCGCGCTTGAGCAACATGGCACCTCAAAACAGGTACCACATACCTCACTGAGATAATTTCAGTTGACTCTGTGTGCACGCTTCACTTCATATCACTCTCTCTCTCTCTCTCTCTCTTTCTCTCTTAGTGGACAGTCAACAGGATTGGACTCCTCATAGGGTGGAGTTGTGTTTATGGACATGGGCAGTAGCCAGTAAGCTGCAGCCATCTCTGTTGGAGGAGTTTAATGACCTTAAACACCAAACCAATCAAGAGCCAGTTAAGAGACCTGCAGCCAATGACAGAGCAGCTAAGAGGCAGAAAACCTAATAAGGTGTTGTGATGTACCAACTGCTATTTTGAAGTACAGTTCCTTGTTGTTGGCCACAGATCTCTATACCTCTATTATGGTCTTGATCACACACTGTTAAGATGGTGGTCACATGGACCAATCTAAATCTGAAGACATTCCAGCCATTTATATATTGTTTCTAAAGGTTGTTTTTTTCTTTGCCTGTAATGCATGAATAAAGATATTTTATAAAGAGGTCCATTAGTTTCAAACATCTTTTTGAGGCATTCATGACATTAACATTCTGTTAACTTGATTTCTGAAATATAACTGATAAATGCAAACACACACACACACACACACACACACACACACACACTTTCAGCAACATATCTAATAACTAAAGAGACATGGATAGGCCAAGCCACAGTATCGCTCTTTATTCTCATGTTGTCTATATGAAAGCAGGTAGAATGACCAGTAGAAAAGGGAAAAGAACAGGGAATTGAAATCCATAGAAAACGGCTGAGAACATCTCAACATTTACATTACATCATGAAGAAACTGTGGACTGTTATAGAAACAATCTATATTTACATATGTGTGTACTATTGTTGTTACTTAAACAGAAAGAGGGGAAAAACATAATTTGAGATTCATAAAATCTGAGTAAAAAAAAAAAAAGAGTTTACAAAATGTGAATCAGAGCCTGCTGTCTAGACAGGAGATTTCTGTGTGTTTGTTTTTGGCACCATATTTGAGTCAGCAGGGTTGAATGGAGTTCACTGTAGCTGATCTAAGAAATGATGGATTGGCTGAGGCCAGTTAGATCAAAATGCTACTCCGTCTGTCACATTGAGAGTTCATAAGGATATACACTCCAGGGAAAATGGGAAGATTCTGTTTTCTGCCGAAAACTTTAGAGTCAATATTCAGTGTGTGATGTATATTGCATATCTTCCAGGCTCACACATTTGGCCAGAACAGTTTTTTTTAAATCTATGATTGATGTTCACTGTTGTAGCTGTTCAAGGTCAGAGTTTTTGAGAAAAGTATTAGGGTTGTTTACTTTAACTGTTAAACCCCACAATCTTTTAATCAACGAAGCAAAAGAAGAGTTGAATTTAACTGCCAAACGGGTATTACCAAAATCATGACATTCAACTACTTTACCTCAATGCTAAAAACAAACTAAATCAGTTAGAACGGCAAGGTTATGTAGGTTCATGGACTCAAAACATGACTTTTTTCTAAACTCTGGAATTGGATTATGTATGTGTTTACAATTTGAGAATGCTCGGCAGTAGTTTCTTCCGTTTCTGAAACACTGATGTCAGAGCAAATCAAAACATTCAATCATTCTTGGTGTAAATGTAAAATAATTTAATTTTAATTTCACTGGAGTTACAAATTAAAGATGCCACAGTTTCTTTTTGCTTTTCAAGACACACAGATTAAGCCACGTGAAAATGAATGTCATGTTACAAGGAAGGAACCGACAGGAAAGTTCTAGAATGTTACTAACAATAGCAGAGGATACTGCATTCAAAGACCACCTCATGTAGGCAGGAGTACACTGCATCCCACAGTGGGATGACTTTCCTCTGACTCTCAGGGTCTGCACAAATCTCACAGGAACTGTATGGAATGGGAGCGAGCAATATGGCTACTTTATTGACAACCCTACAACCTTTACAACCTTCCTTGTGGCTTAAGAGCACTGGTATCAGGCCCACAAACTCCTTCAGCCCTTCAATGAATTAGCTGACTATGTCAAAATCACCACCACCTTCAATCTGAATACTCTTAAAATGGCCTCTCCTTTGTTTTTCCTTAGGCCTATGTGACAAACCAGATAGCATACATAAGCATGTCAGATTAAATGGCATTGTGATTTATGTTCGCCTATACCTGTCATTTATGAAAATCAATAGCTGTGAAGGACTACAGGAGAGGTTCCAATTTAAGTTTATTGAGATTGAAACACAGCCAGGCACTGAGTGAAGCTACAAGCCTGAAAAGGGTTACTGGGGCAGAGCTCTATTCTGGTAGAGGTTAGCATGAAGCTAAAATATCGAGCTACTTGCTCAATACAGATCAGTGTAGAGCTAACACACTGAGCTAGCTACATGCCTAGTTGGGAATTTAGCATAATGCTAATGCCATGATACTGTAAAACAGGAGTTAGCATGAAGCTAACACACTGGGGGGACTGTTTTCTTAGTAGTGCTGTCATTGTAACAGTACAAGTCTAATGAGCTACACTAGCCTGCTGTCATACAGCACATAGAGAACATGCTCAAGTAACACTGAGTATCTCACACACACACACACACACACACACACTCCCCAGATAACTCTAAGTGTATCATTTTTCCTTTAAATGCCACATTCTACGCATCCTCTTTTCCGAAAAGTTGCAACTTTGATCTGTTCAGTGGCACCACACAGAAATTGTATTATCTGAGCCGCTAAACACACACACTAGAAACTGGAGTTGCTTCTGCTCTGAAGCAAGCAATGACCTTTTCCTCAGACCCTCTCTGTCTCACGCAAAGGTACGCACACACACACACACACAAACATAAACACACACAAACATACTCACTCACACCATGATGTGTGATAAATAAATAAACAATTTTGGCACAAGATTCAACAGCATCAGCACATGACATCACAAAGCAGCAGAGGGCTCGTCATAGCAACCTGACCCCTCAAACCCCTCACCTAACACATCCCCATAGGTCAGTCTGAGACGGACAACATAAAATGTCCTCACGAGCGTCAGAAGACACGACCCAAAAATGTCCTCATAAATCTGTCACGCAAAAATACACATTGCAGGAAATGTTATAAATGCTCAGTAGATTATGTGTCAGATTTCAAGTTCATAAGAGTTTCAGCATTATAGAGAATGTTCACACAATAACATATATATTTTTAACACAAGTAACACAAAGTAGGGGATTTTTTTTTCTTTCCTCTCACTTTGGCAACTTTGACAATATCTGGCAACCCTCGCAATACTGAAGTGAATTCCTGAATATACAGAAAAACAGAAGTAAGGATTACCTGTGGTCACCTTGGCAGTGCTCCCCTAGGTAATGGTTGCCAAGGCAGGCTGTTACATGAATGATGATGTCACTGACACCTCATGTAAGGGGTCAAAGTTCAAGCTGTCAGAGGTTAGGTCAGTCAGTTAGGGTTTGTCCCTCCTGGCTTTGGTGTTGTTCTGGTGATGCAGTTCTTCAGTGGCTGGACTGTAGAGGTGTAGGTTTGTTCATTTTATGTAGTGTCTTGACTCACTTGACTTGTGGTGTACATGTGTGTACACACAAACAAACACACACATACACACACACACTAACAGAACATATGAATTATGGGACCAGTAAAGAGAATACACACACACAGTACAGTATAACCAACTGCAGAGAAAGAGACAAAACAGATCCAGTTTAAAAACTGGTGTTCCTTCACACATCACATCTTGGCCCGTTCAAAAAGTAGCTTCACAACCTCTAAACTAGGTCAGTTTTAGCATTTCGCTCAAATAGAACTAGACACTGTGTGTGTGTGTGTGTGTGTGTGTGTGTGTGTGTGTGTGTGTGTGTGTGTGTGTGTGTGTGTGTCCATGGGATTATGGCAGGATTCTTGATGGGAATACATAGCTGGTTGTGTATTGTGTTTACTTTATTGTCTGTTGTTTGTCGGAGTTGTACTTTCTGTTGAAGTGTATGCTGAGGTACGCTTGTCCTCCTGTTTATTGTGTTTGTTTGTGTCTCTGTGTGTGTGTGTATGTGCATTTTTTCAATGCATTACTGAACCAAGGAGTTTTGTGTCTTTATACAACTCTAATTGTTGTGGATGTGTGTTATAGATACTGAAGTCTATTGTTTGTGTGTACATGTATGCGTATAGCTGCCCAGTGTTAATGACAGCAACTACAAACCAACCAATAACAGCAAAGTCTCATCTTTAAACCACACCACCTCTCTCTCGCTCTCTCTCTCTCTCTCTCTCTCTCTCTCTCTCTCTCTCTCTCTGGTGGGGTTATTCACTTGTTTCGTTTTAGAGGGGGGGGGGTAGAAGGGTTTTTGGCTGGACGTTTATCCGTGATGGCTGAAACCAAGGAGGAGGAGGTGCACTGGGGGCTTGGATGAAGCAGCACGATTGGTAACCCCCCACAACCGTGCGTCATGGCGGCGGCGGAATCTGGACGCCGAGCAGCTCGTAGGCGAAGATGTTCCAGAAGATGGCGAAGAGGAGGAAGGTGATGAAGGAGAAAACGAGCACCCACCAGGAGCACTGCGTCTGCAGGCTCTCCTCGTAGCTGCGCAGGATCAGCAGGCCCATGCTGATGCCCACCACCGCGCCCGACAGGTGCGCCATGAAGCTCGGCTGCGGCCCTGACGACGGCAGCGGCGGCGAGAAGCGCAGCCACACCGCACGGCCCACCTCGGAACTCACTGCAGACGGACCGCGGGGGTTGGAGGGGAAGAGAAGAAGGAGAGACAGAAATTGCAACAGATATAGAGAAAGCTATAGATAAAGAGAGACAGAAAGGAAAGAGAGACATAGAAAGATAGACAAAAAGACAGAACATAAGAGAGAGGAAGATAGAAAGGGTGAAAGAGAAGTAGAAAGAGAAAGAAAATACAGAGAAAGAAAGAGGCATTGAGAATAGAAAGAGAGAAACAGAATAAGATTCAGATGAGGATAGACATGGAAAGGAAGAAATAAAAAAAGGATTGAAAGGTGGAGAGAGAGAGAGAGAGAGAATATGAAAAACAGATAGAGAAAACAAAACAGAGAGGCAGACAGTGATGAAGAGAGGATGTATGGAGCACAGAGCCAAAGGCAGCTCATGTAACTGAGCACTTCACTCAGTGAGAGAGAAAAGGACAGAGAAAGAGAGACGGATAGAGAGGAAGAGGAGGAGGAGGAGGAGGGCAGCATTACACTCAGGAATACTCTGAACAGTCTCAGATGGCCCAGTAGAGTGAAGGGTGAGGAAAACACACACAAACACCAAAACCGCAAACTGACATCTGATATAGCTGCTGAAATCACTATAGCATGCATGACTGACTCGTATGACTCCTCTCAGCATCAGTTCCTATATCTTTTGGGCTTTTTGCCTTTATATCTATAGGACAGTGGAGAGAGACAGGAGGCGAGTGCGTGTGAGATGGGGTGGGATCGGGACATGACCACAGGCCGTAATCAAACC
>NW_027468674.1:29973291-29978291 GCF_046254945.1 Alosa pseudoharengus | reverse complement strand
CGCACACACACACGCACACACACACACACAACCACACACACACACACACACACACACACACACACACACACACAGACTACCTCACACATCAGACTATTCTCTCACTCACTCACTCACTCACACACCAACTCAATCAATTACATGCACACACAGACACACACACACACACACATAGCCTACACACACAGAGCCACACACACTCATGTGCAGAAACGCACACACACACACACACACACACACACACACACACACACACACACACACACACACACACATACCATCTCTGACCTAATCTCATATACTTGCTCACTAACACAAAAGTATGCACATGGCAAGGCAGACAAACAAACACACACACACACACACACCCTAAATCATCCAAATCCTGCTGTTTTTCCACCTTCTCTCTGTCACTCAATCATAAACACATACACACACCCACACCAACACACATACAAACACACACACACGGAGGAGACAGTAACCATAGTAACCCTACCTGCTCTTGAATGAGCTGAAACAGGGAGCTCCTATCCATATACCCGCCCGGGGTTCAGGAGGCCGACGCGAGGAGAAGGGCATTCACACATTCAAATGTACACACACACAGACACACACACGCAGACACACGATCAGGAGCCAGGAGTGCGCATACGCACACACACACACTCACACTCAATCCTACACACGCGCGCACACACACACACACACACACACACGCTCACACACACACTCACTCACACAAGGCCGGTTCTGTCTGTTCCCTCTGACAGAGCAGCTTTACAATATGAGAAAACACACACACACAGTCTGTCGCTCTCTGGCATACACACACCCACTCATTCACTTACACGCTCTCAAACCCACATACACACATCGGCGCTCCTAGCAGTCCTCATCCACGTAGCAGGGACAGGCAAGAGCAGGCGAGAGGCAAGAGAGGTAGCGGCTCTGAACTCCAAACACAGCGTCTGTTCCCAAAAGATGTCCTGTGAGCATATGCACACACACACACACTGTGTCTTTCTCACTGCAGCTCCAGAAAACGCTCTCTCCTCTCTCTCTCTCTCTCCCTCCCTCTCTCTCTCTCTCTCTCCCTCTTCCACTGCAGCTCTTGCACACTCCTTCTCCCTCTCTCTCTCTCTCTCTAACCCTCTCTCTATTTCCCTCCTTCCTGATTCTCTTTCAGGCGGCCGTTCTTTCTCCCCTTGACTTTCTCAGCTCTACATCTCTTGCTGCCTGTGCTCTTTCTCGTTTCTGTCTCGTCTGCATCTCTCTCTCTCTCTCTCTCTCTCTCTCTCTCTCTCTGTCACACTCTCACTCGCTCCCTGACCGCACTGTGTGACTACAAATGATGGAGGGGAGGGAGGTGGTGGCTCCTGACCAATGGGAGTGGAGGGGGCGGGGCCTGCAGAGACCTCCCTACACTGCAGCGTCTTAAAGAGGAGATCGGAAAATTGCATGCACACACACACACTCATGTACACACATTCATACACACACACACTCATGTACACACACTCATACACACACACTTACACACTTGCGCGCACATAGACACATACACATTCACGTACACACATTCATGTACACACATTCACCAACACACATGCATGCACGCACACAGACACACACAGACACACACAGACACACACACACACACACACACACACACACACACACACACACACACACACACACACACACACACACACACACACACACCCAGAGAGAGAGAGAGTAGCTAGCTAATCACACAAATGGCACACCCACTGTACACAGACATGTAAAAATGCACTTAATATACAAACCAAACAGGAGCACACCATTTAAACTCACAAATGCCTACCATACAGCACACACCATAATACTTTCTCCCTCACACACACACACAGTATAAAGAACTATGAATGTTAATTTTTGTAATCATTCTCTGATGTAAAACAGTGTAATGTCACTTAAGGGGATCCCTGCAGTCTAAAACACACACACACACACACACAAAGAGAGAGAGAGAGAAAGAAAGAGAGAGAGAGAGAAAGAAAGAGAGAGAGGCAGCCTCCCAAAAGAGATTACTGAACAACTAAAAAACGGAAATTAGGAAGATTAAGGATGAAAGGGGTGCACACACACACACACACACACACACACTTTTACATCCACATGTATACAGGCACTCACACAAACAATGGGCACAATTGGAGAAAAAGCTGGCAGTGTGGGGAGTATTCCAAAATCCGTTTGCCACTAACAACACACACCACAAACACACACACACACACACACACACACACACACACACACACACACACACACAGAAAATCAGATAAACGTAATTGCACAACAACAATTGCACAACGTCAGAACAAACACCCGTCGGTACCAAACAGCCCTCTTAAATGGACTCGTCCCTGACGTGCATGTGTGGGTCAAGTCTGAATCCCCTCCATGGGCCAAAGCTATAGGAGCCATAAGAATGAAGTCTGCAATGTCATGGCAATAGTAGATCTGTCATTTCTCAGTGTGAGCTCTGATGATATCGGGCAATGAATCGGTAGTGTCGGGGGTAGAAACTTACAAAGTCACGTGTTTCATTATAATGAAGTTAAGTGAAATGTTACAGTTCAATTTTCAGGAACTACATTACACAACTACAATTTGTTACCCACGCCTTGTCTAAGTCTACATGTTTGTTTGTTTTTTCTCACACAATGAGTATACCATTTCACAAAAACACTGAAAACCAAGTACCATAAAAAACATCCTTTGATTTCTTGAACTCGTGTTTCTTTGAAGATGTGAGTTGGTGTGGATAAACTGATCAGTGTGACTGTGTATCACAGCTGGTCGCATCACATGGGTCTACTTCCTTGTCCTTGGCGTTAGACGTCGCAGGCTTTGAGGCTTTTAGTCCCTCTCATGAAGCTCCGAGCTGGGCCTCACCACAGAGCTCTTTATTGGGGTGTCCTCTCTTGCGATGTGGATGTCTGAGGCAGGCCTCACTGATGGGTTCCATACAGGGCCTTACCATGCAGCTCTGAGCTGGGCTTCACTTTGGAGATTTTCATTTCAGATTAAAGGAGAGGGAGAGAGAGAGGGAGAGAGAGAGAGAGAGAGAGAGAGAGAGAGAGAGAGAGAGAGAGAGAGAGAGAGAGAGAGAGAGAGAGAGAGAGAGAAGAAAGACAAAGAACAAGATGACAGCTCCCTCTAGTGACATATGAGGGAGTGGGACACATGAATTTCCACAACTACACATTTGAACAATACAGTGAGACAGAATCAGTATCACCAGACAGACAGACAGACACACACACACACACACAGATTACAGATTACAACAGATTACAATGATTACAATGAATGCATAAAGGTTTAAAATCAAACTTACTTTCTTACTCACATTCTAACTTATCATGCTAATGACACATGAGCTGATGAATTAGAATTTTAAACGTAACTGATAAAAATTATACACTTTTGTGTGTTATGTGTTAACAACATTATGACAATGAATTTTACATAAAAGATAATGAAGGAACCCTTTCAACTTTGGCTTGAAGTGAATGATTTCGACATTCTCTCTCTCTCTCTCTCACACACACACACACACACACACACACACACACACACACACACAGAGGGCTGTATTTTGGGTCACCAGCGCATGGCGTAAAGTTCGTTATTCACCGGCGCGAAGTTGAATTCGTTATTTTGCACCTTTATTTTTTAAGCATTGCGCCCAGGGGTGTGGCAATTAACAACCTAGGGAGGGACCTGGCGCATTGTCTAAAAATCGCTATCATACACCACCTAAACCTGGTCAGAAGTCAATGGCGAGTTGTTCATATGCTATTTTAAGAGCGCATGTCAACAGTCATATTGGCAGGTGCACGCACCATCCTTCTATCATTCATGAATCCACACCAGCGCACGTCCATGCAAAGCATTACAAATTGCACGATTACAATGGTAAACATAATTAGAATAAAGATATTACGAAATACTGTACATCTCATGATGAGTAGTTATTCACCATCATTTGCAAAGTGATTAGGGGAGAGGCGAGAGACATGTATGGAGCACAGCTGAAGACGCACTGTCACGAGATATAAGCAACTCCTCTGCAGGATAAATGTTGTTTTATTCAGTCATTTGAGCAACATTAGGGTAAGTGTTGCATTTTCCAGCCTATGTTTTCGATGGTAACCCATTGTCAGTCAATAGTGAAAGTAACTGCATATAACTGTCTTGTCGTTGACTGACTCCTTGGTGAAGTTAGTTTCACTTTGCCAATGAGTTCAAATAATAGACGAGTGCAAATGCGTGAAGGCTATGCTAGGCTTTAGTAAAGCATGGTTTAAGAATGACTATTCCATACGGTCTCGCAAGCAGCCTCCTTCAAATGCGCCGTTGAATGCCAAAATACCGATGCATTTATTTGACATATCGCGCGTTGCGCCGTTAAAGGGAATGACAGATGTCATTCTCATTGGTTTAAAATGATGTTATGCCCCAAACACACCCATATGACTGATTAAAAGACCTAGGAACACCTTGTTACGCCATGCGCTCCACTTTTGAGAACGAAACCCCTCCCAATGTGAACTGAACATCCTACTAAATTTGAATAGACTTTTGACGAGTGACGATGCACTTTAGAATGTCATGATAGGGCCCAGACACTCACACAGACACACACGCACACACACAATGTTGATTGAAAGGCCACATTATCATTCAGCTCTGATTGAAAGCATCTGTCAGCAATTGCATATTGACTGGGAGCTCACGAGATGTTTTAGAATGTAACTGGTCTAAGAGCTGATTTAGAGTCAGTGTGTGACACTGTGACACTGTGAGTTGAAGGCCCTCTGCTGCACCCTGCTGGTTAAATGTGGAACCAGTCATAAGACCACCATGCCTCAGGCACTGACACGGACGCGCGCACGCATGCGTGCACACACACACACACACACACACAATCACAGAGAGAGAAAGAG
>NW_027468674.1:29835791-29970791 GCF_046254945.1 Alosa pseudoharengus | reverse complement strand
TGCTCTGGACACGTTGCAAGTGTCAACTACAAAACCCAAACATAATCATCAGCATCATCTTCAACCTTGGTCAAATATCATAGCGGTGGAGGCTGGCAAATGAGACAATACCTGCCTTGTTATTGGGCCTCGGTTAAGACTTCAGATCTTCAGAAGATAAACTTTTCAATTAGTTGACTTGATTAATTAATTAAACGAATAAAGGAACACTGACAGAACAGTTATATTGTCTCTATGACATAACAGGCGGAGTGGAGTGACTATAGGCTGGTGATCTTCAGGGATTCAAGATGGCGTTCAGGAGAGGAGTCTGGCCGCTCTGTTAGAGAATGCTGTAAATATGCACCGAGTCCCTTTGAAAACCAGAACACATCACGTTGAAACGTGTCCTCTGATTATTCTGAAATGCCCGGTGGAGCACGAGCCGAGATCTGATCTCTTCCTCGCGCCCCCTTCTCCTCCGTCAGACGACCACTGAACAAAAGAATGTGTAGCGCGCGCCGTGTTTTAAATGATCACTTCGATGTTGTGGGTGCAAACTATTTTCACCGTGGCCCAGCTATAGCGCTCCACCCGGCACCGACACAACGACCTGTTCATGTGTCGAGCCGTTTCCTCGGTACCGGTGTGTGAGGGACGGTGTATCAGGTCTTTGAGATGTTGGCAACTTTCCTAGCAGCGAGTTGCCCCGGCTGCAGGCAGCCTTTCACGCACTTGTTTATACACTAGTTTCCCTCTTTAGAGCCCTGGAATAAAAACGCACTGATTCTCTTCGAACCCATAGAAATGCACCAACACGCACTGTCATTTACGAGCAACTTTCATTCACTCACATTTAATTTATAAAAGGTTTAACAGTAAATAATCTGGAGCACGTCACATCGAGTCGCCTGCCCGACTGTGTTAGTTGGCAAACTCCAACGGTGGATTAAAAACGAAAATGATGTTATGCACGCGTCAAACGGCGCGTTTTCATTGGAATATTGATTCGGGTTTAACGTGCATGATGTGATTTGGGTACCGGTTCCGTTGTTTTGGGTCAATTTCGCACGAATTCTGCAAAATCCATCTCCTCGCGCGCTGCTTCGGGTGGGTTTTCAAGGAATAAAAGTTTATCGGTCAGCGAATTCTCCTCGGAACCTGGTATGTCCATGAAGCCTGAAGTGTCTGCTTTTAACCAACACGGTTCGACGGAACCGTGTGTGACCCATCTTCATAAATTTAGCGCTAGTTCGAGGAAGAAGAAACACAAACCGACCCGCGCGAGTTTCATGGAGCCTGCTCGATCAGCTGCTGGCAGTTGGTGTTCTCAATCACGTCCGCGCCGAGGCTTGATATTGTCTATGGGCGCACCGGCAGAATAATATACACTTACACAGCGCGTATCGCAGGAGTTCTCGTACTGTTGAGGATCTCGCTAATTTAGGGGATTATAGAGGAATAGTCTGCAGTGATATTTACACTAATCTTACGTATTTGACAAATTCCAGAATTTTTTTTGGAGGACTTCAGACTTTTGAACACTGAGACAGCTTTCCTGAAACGAACTCAACCAAACACCGACATGGCAGAGACAGCAGCCGCCCCGGCACAGAAAGCCAAAAAGGCGAAAGCCCCCAAAAAGGCTGCGTCGCATCCCAAATACTCCGAGATGATCAAAGCTGCGATATTGGCCGACAAGAGTCGTGGCGGAGCCTCCCGGCAGTCAATCGCCAAGTACATTAAGAACCACTACAAAGTGGGTGACAACGCGGACTCTCAGATCAAACTGGCCCTGAAGAGGCTAGTGGGGACCGGACTTCTTCGGCAGACCAAGGGCATCGGTGCCTCCGGCTCTTTCAAACTGGCCAAAGCAGAGGACACCAAGAAACCAGCTGCCAAGCCCAAAGCGGTCACAAAAGCCAAGAAGCCAGTCAAAGCTGCGGCCAAACCCAAGAAGGCTCCGAAGCCCAAGAAGGTGGCTAAGTCCCCCGCAAAGGCGAAGAAGAGCAAACCTGCTGAAAAGAAAGTGAAGAAAGCTGAGAAGAAAAAAGCGCCCGCGAAGCCCAAAAAAGTGGCGAAGAAGACCAAGGTGGCCAAGCCAGCTAAGGCGAGTAAGCCCAAAAAAGTGAAAACGGCGAAACCCAAAGCGAAGACAGCAGCAAAGAAAAGCGCAAAGAAGAAGTGAACTCAAATTACTAATGAGACTCATTGACGGACATTTGACAAAACACACCGTGTAAATAGACTTTTTGAGGAGGTTTTGGTATCTGTAATTATTTTTGTATGGTCTTGTGCGGACTTAAACTACGACCTTTTTACCGTTTCTTCTCCACCACTTTTGCACTATGTTGTGATAATTAGATCCAGAAAAAGCGAGGATCTTGAATTGGAATATGTTAATGGCAACACTACTGCCCTAAATATTTATTTTATTTTATCCTCTTTCTGTATCACTTGCAGCGCTAATCTGTCACTTGTAGCGGTAATTGACCTGACAGCTGTTTTTGTTAAGAATGCTGACATGCCACAGACAAAAAAGTGAATCATTCGACGAGGATATTTAAAAACGATGGGTGTGTTACTTTCATCTGTTAGAGTGAAATGTTTAAATACGCTCGTGACACTTGACTGAGACTTCTCTCTGGAAGGACAGCTGTTGTAGGCCTATATTCAAGTTCTACCATCATGTTTATCTGTTGTCATGTCCAGTTATTACACATAATAACGCCTTTATACTGTACAATAATAAAATATCAACTTTCCTGTCTTCTCTAAACTTGTATTTTATTGTTTTTATTTAGGCTAAATTGTCACGAAGGTGAATATACTATGTACGTGTGTGTGTGTGTGTGTGTGTGTGTGGGGGGGGGGGGGGTACTGGCTATATGGGCGGGTCTGTCACTATGGAGCAGGCACCGTGGAACGCATGTAAAAGCGCAGCTTCAGGTTTCTACCTAAATCCTGCGCATGTGTGTAACTAGGATATGCGATAGAGAGAGAGCATGCATGAGATGATAGGATGAAATGCTTTTCTAGGTGCAAAACGAAGGTGGTAGTGACCAACACTGGCCCTCTTCCCCTCAAGCCTTGCGGTCACACAGTCGATGTGCTCTTGCGACAGGGTCATTCTGGTTCTGCTGCGCAAAGATGCACTCCTTAAAAAACAAAAGACTTCCATGCAAAAATACCTATATTAAGGAGCGTATTGTGATGTGTTCACCATATATAGGTTTAAGTATACTGATAGCCTGTCATCATATTAAATTGGTTATTAAAATTAGCAGGCCGAAATGAGCGTATTGGAGAAGCTCCGCCCAGCTAGACTACTATACACATTCCGAAACGTGTCCGCCCTTAGGACGCTCATGCGCACGGCTCTCCGCCCTTCTATTTTTTCTCCTTTGAAAAGTAGCCAGGAGGCCTACCGTCACCTTTACTGTTTGATGCAAACACTTCAAACTAATCTCATGCCCATATAGAAGTCTCCGCTTTGGATCGGCCCTGATCCGGCCTGTCGCAGAGTAGTCTATAACAATGGGTAAACTACCCAGGTGAACTTTTGAACTATTGATTAAGATGAGACCAGTTACACAATACACAGTGTCGAAATGTTCAGTCTCCCGACTTTAGCCTTGTTACAGAGAAATTGACAATACTCACCTTTGAACTATTTAAGTTAGAAAAATATTATTCTGAGGCCTGGGTATGAAAGTCTGGTTTTATAAGCAAGCCATTGATAATGGTGACAATAGAATTAATGACTGAAGTTCTAGTCTACCCTATATTCTTGGCTTGAACTGAAAAAACAAAAACACCAGACCTCAGGCCTATCTGAATGATCTGTCCTGTGTAAGACCTTCATTTTCAATTCAACTGATTCTTCAGATCTTGGTCTTTTAGAAGGTTACCAGAAAAGGAATAGAAATATTCCCTCAAAGTGTATTGTATGAAGTGTAAGAAGTGTATGTATTTTTATTGTAAAGCAGTGGTTCTCAAAGTGTGGGGCGGGCCCCACTAGTGCGGAATAGAGACAGGTGGGAGGAGGAAATGTGTCTTTTTTGTGCATAATCTTTATTAATGCCTTTCTTTTTTGACAATGAAGATCATACATTCAAAACAAAATAGCCGCAAACAAACATAGGAGTCATAAACAGGCCTATAAAAAAGTAAACCAACATCAGATCCAGGGGACGAGACAAATGTAACGAGGAACCACAATGCAAACATATTAATGTTATCATTCAGTGATGGAGTAAGGTGGGGCATGAAAATTCCCCACCTCCAGAGTGGGGAAAGGCGGAAAAAGTTAAGGAATGTAAGAAATGTATAGCTTGAAAAAGTTATAGATGAAAAATAGATAGATCTTATAGATGTTTCTTTAACTTTCTTCTATAAATGCAATGTACACCGTGCATCTGTACAGCACATTATGCAGTATCCCTGGCTCAAGTACATTTACTGTCTTTGGTGAAACAAAAATGCTGAAACAATAGAGTTTCTTAAATTGCGCTGAAGAGAGGATGCATGTATGAAAGAGAAGGAGATAGAAAAAGACAGAGAGAGAAAGAGATGTGTAAGCCAACTACACACATGCAGAATATTGCTGGAAGAGGCCCCTGGCTTTCCTTGTTGTTCTAATTGTTCAGATTTGCTCATTGTTGTTGCCATGGTCAAAGCACAGCACCATATGGGGTCTCTGATCACATGACACTCACAGGTTTCCCACCAGAGCAAAGATCATTACAGAGGTGCAAGTCTTGCACAATTTGCCATTTTTTACTTCCTTCTTTCTTTTCTTTCCTCTCTTCTGTTTAATTTTTGTGAATCAGTCCCAGAGCTTTCGATGCAAGTGAGTCATCTTAGTGAGTGAAACATGAATCCCTTCAGAGAAATTCCTATGACGTGTACATGGGAGATTCCTCGGTCATCAAAATGCCATAGAATATGAATAATACATCTTCTCATGAATTACATAAGACCACTATTGGTTTAAAATACCTCTTCCTGTTTTTTTTTTTGCTCATAGTTTCACAAACAGGCCAACGCCAAATTCTCTATTGGATTGTATTGGGTACACAAGAGGATTCACATTGTTCTCTCTAAACCATTTCGGTGTAGTTTTCAGTGTCGGGTCAGTGTCTTTCTGGAAGGTAAATCTCCCAAGTCGTAATTCTCTAGCAGACTGGAACAGATTGTCCCCCAGGATTTCCATATATTTTGCTGAATTATTTTTACCCTTTAACTTTACAAGCGTTTCAGGGCCTGCTGTCAAGAAGCATCCCCACAGCATGATGCTGCCACCACCATGCTTTAAATTAGGGATGGTGCAATTGTGGTGATGTGCAGTGATCGGTGTCGCCAAACATAGCATCTAGTCAGATGCCCAAAAAGCTCCATTTTGGTCTCATCAAACCAAAGAACCTTCTGCCATTTGACCTTAAAGTCTCTCACATGTCTTTTGGTGAAGATTTGAAGGCGCTGTCACAGGAAGTTGTGTTTGTTTGTGTTTATGTTTACATTCAGACACCTTTGTGCAAAAAAACATACATTGTATTTTAACCAAGGATCAAACGAAACACACCAGAGAGGTAGCTCACCCCTACCTTCAGTCTTCACAGTGAAACTCCACACAGGTTTTGTTTTTGTTTCGGGGCAGGCTGCCCCCACTTTGTTTCCAGTTTTTTGAGCCTGGGCTGCCTCCACAGACCATTCTATTTTACAGTGTTACGGAATGGGCAGCTAGCGGTCATGATGAGATGACTGCTGAATGTGACAAACAATGTTATGGGTTTGAAATCGCGTAAAATCCCTGACTGCACCTTTAATATGAACTCCGCCATTCGCCCATATATGTACCTTTGACTGGTGAAGAACTTGGGCAATGGCCGCTGTATGCACAGGTTCTCCCATCTCAGCTGCTGAAGCTTTTAACTACTTCAGAATTGTCATAGGTGCCCCCACCAGTATTCTTCTTGAATGGTCCCTCAATTTATGGTGATGGCCTGCTCTAGGCAGATTTACACATACATTTACATATTCCTCACATTCCTTAATGATGGATTTCACTGAACTCCTGGGGATGTTCCATCCTCTTATTTATGCTTTTCAATAACCTCTTCTCTGAGTTGTTTAGTGTTCTTTTGTCTTCATGGTGGAATTGTAGCCAGGAATATGGATTAATCAGTGACTGGACCTTCCACACGCAGGTCTTTATATTACTATACTATACACATTCACTGCACTCAGGCGACCTCCATTTCACTAATTGTGAGACTACCATCACTAGGTCTGTCACTGGGGCAGGGGCACTGAATTGTGAATAATATATTTTTATGAAGCAGGTTATTTGTGTGTGCGTGTGTGTGAGTAAGTGAAAGACCGAGAGAGAGAGTAAGTGAGAGAGAGAGAAATACTCATAAGCAACTAATAAATAGAAGTTATCCATACAACCTCCAGTGTAATGACAGAGGTCATCACCTTTTTGCAATATTCTTGTGTGGTCAGCGCAGGCCTCTCCAGACTGCAGTGTTATTGCAATCAGCATCTGGGCCTCTCTGTATTCATTATGTCATTAACAGTTCTGAGGGAGCCCTGGGTGGCTGATTGGTACTGTAAGTAGAACATTTCCCTCCAGGCCACTCCTACTGCAGGACATAGCCATGGAGTCAGTTCAAACTGGTCACTCTGGTCAGTCTTGGGAACATCAAGAAAAACATGGGGAATGTGGCATTGGGACACATCCCATTACTGCCCTAAATTGAGTTTCTGTTTTTCAGTGAACTTGCACCACATGAATGGCTGGAGTGAAATGGCTGTTTTATAGTCCACAATAACAAAAAATACAAAGCTGTTTTGATCTGATGATGAGACATGTCTATAACAAAACAGATTGGCAGCTATGGCTTACAATTTACAACTCAAGTTTCAAAAGCTTGAATAGCATATGATTCAGGACAACACAACAGTATTTCAAAATGCCAACTGATCGCAGGAAGCAAAGCATGGCATGGTGTGACAAAGCATGTGTTGTCATAATCCCCTTAAAATGACCAATGTTACAATTTATTACACATGAAGATAATTAAGCCAAAAAAAGGTAGGCCTATGCTTAGGCTAAATCATAACCTAGGGAAAAGGATAGCCTTTCATAATATCTAGGGAAAATGATAGCCTTTCGTAATATGGAAAGTTTACTACTATTGCAGTGAATTGGAGTATAAGAGGACATTTGATAAAATGAGGTGACAGTTCTAACCTGTTTTCCCATGATTAATCAAAAACATAGCTTGATAGAACTGAACACATTTCCAAGTTAACCAACCAAAACCTCTCCATAACACGTCTGCAGTACGACCAACTACAATACACATTAAACTTTTCATCATATAAGTATAAACAAACTTTTTAGACATTCGTTGTCTCCTCATTTGACAGAAGATCAGTGGATGAGATCATATTGACAATGAAGCAGTCACGCTCCATATAAAATCTGCAACAAAATAGCAATGTGAAAGTCTGTTCTTCGTCATGAGTCATAACCTTTTGTAACAACGGGATCCGTTTGTAAAGTCGTTATGAATTAAATGATTATAATATATTAAAAATCTAAATAAAAAAATCGAATCGAAAATTTATTTCACTCTCTATACAGTGCGCCAGCGCCTTTGTGCGCAACAGCGAAGTATTAAGTTACTGTATGTCGTCCTCTTGCGTTCAGAAACATACGCTACATCTCATTGTCCGCATGTAACCAACCTGCGACCTCTAAATCCACTAAACTTGTTTACTCCCGTCTTGTGGTTCTCCTGAAAAAAAAGTTTTGTCAAGTCTTTGTCACAGACTTATTTTTAAAATAAATTAAAAACATGCAAAGATAGACTAATTGTAGGAGATAGGATGATTGTAAAATTGAATAGTGCATGGTTGTAACAATATTTAGCACAATGCAGTTGTGTATAACAAGAGGTTTGAAACAAGTTAATTAAAACTGTCTTTAATTTCTGAAACTAATACCAAATCACACGCAATCTCAGGATGCAGACAGCATGACCTAGCGAAATTGTTTTGGCACCAACATATTGACCTCACATTTCTCTTCAGTATTCAGTATGTGTGTTCTGCCATCCAAAAAACCTAATGGATTTATTTGTTCTAATGCAACAGGAATTATTATACACATGCCAGCACATCACAAAAAATCAGGGTCAAAGGTTAAAGCGATATAGTTTGATACTGTTACCATAGTCACTAGTACTTAGGGACAGCATTAGACCATATGTGATGCAGATCTCTCTAGGAAGTAGAGTGACAATCCAAGGTCATCCTGCAGATGTTCTCTCCCTAATCTCAGCATCAAGGCATTAGTGCTCCGTTGGTCACAGATCAATAGGCGTAGAGCACGGCTCCTTAACAGGGATTATAGTCTGGACAGATTACAGCTCTGCAGAGATACAGCAAAGACACTATAGACTGGCCTCTAGCTGTCCTTCTGGACCTAGAACTACAGACTTCAAGATGGTCAGTAGAGTCTACAGCAATTAAATAAAGATGGCAATCAAAAGTTAATAGTGTATTTTCTATTTACACCATGAACATAATACCGGTAAGTGTTTTTCAGGGCAGTATGTAACTTAAAACAAGATGACCCTTGACCCATAGAAGCCGATCTGGTGCTGAGGTAGTTTAGAAGTCAGGTTAGGAGTCAGTTTAGGAGGTAATCAGGTTCAGGTATATCACTACGGTGACTGAACTCATCAGATTGGACTTTTAGTGAAGGCTTTAACTGGATCGATCAGACACACATGTTCAACTCATGATCAAGAGAAAAGCACAAAAACACAAGAAATTCCTCCTTTTCAGGGGCAGGATTAGTGTCCACTGGCTTGTAAAGCACTAATCAATAAATACACTTATGCTGTACGGAGTAAATTAAAGGCTCGTATTGATTTGGCAAATACGCCTATTAACCTAGCTTCATTGATAACATTTTTAACTTCCAAGGCACAATGCTGATGGGAGGGCGCGCACGCGCGCACACACACACACACACACACACACTAGGGTTGTAGCGGTGTGATATTTTCGTGGTATAATTGTCTCTAAAATATCATGGTTTCACTGTATATCGTATTGTGTGTATAAGTCAGAGATGACAGATTTAGCCAGGAACTGGGATGGCCATAAATTATGAGAGAATTATTGTATATTGTATGTATACCGCTACAAGCCTACCACAAACAAACACACACACAGACAGACAAACAATAAACATATGTACATATCCAGTATTGTGGTTTATTTGGTCTCCATAACGTTTGACCTTTGTGTGAAATGGTGATATTGAATCCGGTCCCCATCTACAAGTCAAAAAGATTCAGCGACTGTCCATTTTGCTGATGCAGGCAAAAAGAAAAGCATATACACACACATGCTCAAACACACTCTCAGTCTCTCTCTCACACACACACTTCTAATCTCATATTCCAGTCAAAGATATGTTGATGAGCTCAGTCTTCTGTTTTGGCAAAGGCATTGTCCGGAGGCCAAGGGTCAGGTTGGAGGTCAAAAGTTTGTTTTGTTGGTGGTGGCCAACACTGTGTGTGTGTGTATGTGTGTGTGTGCGTGTGAGTATGTGTGTATGTATGTGCACATACATGTTTGTGTTTGAGAGGAAGTACGGAAGTCGAAAATGCCCGTCCCGTCCATGCTGTAGGTACTCATCACAATGGTAACCATGGCTACCTGAACTACAGCAACAATAGCGCTTGGTTTAGCCTCATTTCAGCGCAGTAAGGCAGAGAGAGAGGGGGGCAGAGAGAGGAAGAGAAAGAGCGAGAGAACAATGATGTGGAAAAGGAGAGGAGAGAGAGAGGAGAGAGGGAAAGATAAGAATGGGAAGCAATATCAGGAGAGGGGAGGAAAAGTGAGAGGAAAAAGAGGTAAATAAATGAAAGAGAGATGGAGCCAGAGAGAGGGGGAAGGATGGAGTGACCGAGGAAGAGGAGAGAGGGAGAGAGAGAGGGAAGAGGAGAGAGCATGTGTTATTTGGAGCGGTTCAGGGCTCTGTAGAGGGCGAACCCGAGCACGGTAACCATGGCAGTGCCCAGTGCCACCCGCAACCAGAAGGAGGTGCTGCTCATCTCCGAACCGTTCAGGTGCCTGTGGACACACACGCACACACACGCACACACACACACACACACACACACACACACACACACACACACACACACACACACACACACACACACACACACACACACACACACACACACACACACACACACACACACACACACACACACACACACACACACACACACACACACACACACACAGAGGGGAAGAAAGCGGGTCAGACTGGGCCTGGAGGTTGCTGGGAGCGTGTCTGTGTGTGCGGCTTTGATGTGAATCTAATACATTGTTTCTAATATTAGAACATGTGGAGTGGACGCCCGTCCCACCAAGTCTGACTAGACTGTCTACTGTTCCACCACAGACAGCAGAGGGCGCTAGAGGCAATACATTCCACACACACACACAACTACAGCCCATATGTGATCAGGACCCTACACCTCACTGGGGAACAGACAGCTGCAGAAACACTTAACTACAAAGGCAGGGCCATGGATCTCCTCTGGACATCCCCCGACAAGAGTCAAAAATAAACAACAGGCCTCACATCGCTCAAACTGGTCTTTGGTGTTGGCTAACTTAAGAGGACTAGGGGAAGGCGAAATAACTCCACGAAATTGTTTCGCTGCTCACAATTATTGAATTAGTATTAACAAGGCTCTGTGAAAATCGTAGGGCTTTAAACGGTAAATACCACAAAGACACATTTCTTGATGGTGAACTGATCTTCTGAAATGGAGAGCTCTGAAATATGTCCAGTGATGCTGGGAATGACCGCTAGACTAGACCCTGGCAAAATAAACGAGTGCTAGGGGAAAATGGGAAATCTGACTGGCTTATTGGCGATGGTAAGAAATACAAAAATGCTTCAGAAGTAGAAACTCGTTGCAGATCTGATGATAAATGGGGTAACAACCAGGGGCTTGCAATTTAAGACAGGATGAAATCCTTGGTCAGAAGGACATTTTAACAGATGTCTCAAATGTATGTCATCTCAAACATGTGGTGAATTTTAATCAACAGGGACTTTTTTCTGGAGCACTGGAGATTTTTGTTGGCAATATGTTAGAGCTTCAAAATGTTTTTTTTTTTTATTTTTTTTTTTTAATTCAGCATGAATCCAATAACCATATCAAAACCCAAAGCCCTTCAAGACCTTTAGCAGAGAAGGTTGAAGCAGAGCAGTCAGTCTTTGCCTTCAGTGTGTTCATGGGTATTTAGATAATTGTGTGTCTGTGTACATGTATGTGTGCATACATATGGGTACATGGCAGCCCAGGCCAGCTTTGAACATATGCATATATCGCTACATGTGCAAGTATAATGTATGGATATATTGCTGCATATCATTTGTTTACATAAGTGTGTGCGTGTGTGTGTATAGTAGATGTGCGGGTCAAGGTTTGTGTGTGTGTGCAGTATGTCTAAAGGTGTGTATGGCATGTGTAAGGCATGTGCGTGTGTGTGTGGGTACATACGGGTACATGGCGGCCCAGGTGATCTTGGAGTAGATGCGTGTGTCCGGGTGCAGCCGGGTGAAGGGCATGGGTGGGGGTAGGCGGTGCTTGTAGCAGAACTCAGCCGGCGTCATGCCGTACTGCTGTGCCACCTCCGCCTCGTCCACTTTACTGCTGACCAGCACGCACGGCACACCGCTGTCCATGTAGTGCTGCTGCAGAGGGAGGGGGAGAGAAAGGGAGTCAGAGTCCTGTCACACACACACACATACACACACTTCCCATGTAGAGCTGCTGTAGAGAAAGAGAAGGATTGAACATGCAGACACACCACGCTGTTCATCACAGTACAATTATAGAGAGGGAGAGGAGGCGCACACACACACACACACACACACACACACACACACACACACACACACACACACACACACACACACACACACACACACACACACACACACACACACACACACACTGAGAGAGTCAACCAGGGCCTCAGTGTGTGTGTGAGAGCAAGACAGAGAGTGAGTGTGTGAGTGAGTGAGTGTGAGAGAGACAGACAGAGAGAGTGAGTGAATAAGTGTGTGAGTGAGAGAGTACCTTGTAGATGCTGGCACAGTAGCTGAAGGACTGAGGATCTGTGGTGTCATACATAAGGCAAGCAACATCACAGCCCGCATCCGCTGCTTTCAGGAACTCCGTCTCAACGTCCACCTCAAACAGCTGATATAACACACACACACACACACACACACACACACACACACACACAGACACACACACATTAGTAGACAGTAAATAATATATGACACTGTGCAATAATAGCCCTGATTGTGCTAAAAATACTACATGTATATCACATTACGCAACAGCAAGCTCAGCTGGAGTAAGGGAATCATTTTGAAGTGACGTCTCTTGTGACTGATCTGTTGCTTGATGGCATCTAATGACCACTTGCTATAAATACTGCAGGATGACCTAACAGTTACAAGGACCTGGCTATTTACACCCCTCCCACTCAATTACACTGCATTCTGTTGAGAACGAGAGAGAGAAAGAGAGAGAGAAAGAAAGAAAGAAAAAAAGAAAAAGAGAGAGAGAAAGAAAAAGAGAGAGAGAGAGAGAGAGAGCAGTACTCACAATGAGGTGTTTCTCCTGATTGTTAACCTGAACAGAGTTGATGGCGTAGGGAGAGACGGCAGCTGAGGAGACGTCTGCTCTCTGTGGATGCAAATATACACCATCACCACCATGATTACCAGCAATCACCACTCCATTCATACAGGTAGTACATCTCTTTAGTTCACCATAATAATAATAATAATCATCATCACGTATCACGTATCAGCAATGCATGGGGACAAATAGAAATAGAAGATGGTGGATGCCTTTGAAATGTGTGCTTACGCATACGCGCTGCTCTCTGGTCTGGCATAGCCATATTGCAGCATGTGCTGTGTCTCCACTGTGTGTCCTGTATAGCCTGGTCGTTAATGCTGCGTTCTATTATTTGGCCGCTCAAGTCGTTTTCCAAACTGTTTTCACCAGTTCAAAGTTCAAACTGGCAAAAGAAGTGCCCAGGGAACGCCCTCTGAAATTCTCCTGAAAGTAGTCAGCTCGGACAATTCAGAGTACTACGAGCTTGAATTTCCAAGATGGCTGCGCCCGTTAACAGTAAATGTGAGCCTTGTATGCTGTTTATTAGTAGTTGTGTTGGATTTGTCTCACATTAAATCAGTCGCAGAAACAATAGTGTCCAACCTCTATTTGTCACTATGACGCTACAATGTTTGTTTGGGTAAAACACTGTGTAATGCGCCGTTACAAATTGGCTAGTAAAAACTGCTAACAATAGCCAATTGCTAATTGGTTGACAAATAGAACGCAAACAGCTCGTATTTTTAACACTGACATGACGTCACTGACGAGCTCCGAGTTCACTAGGAGACAAATAGAGCACAGCATAAGGACCCACTGACAGGCTAATACATAGATAAACCTCGAAATATAAAACTCAGTATGTTTCTGTAAGCTGGGAAAATTGGCCAGGTCGAAATATAAAACTGTATATGTTTCTGTAAGCTGGGAAAAAGAGTCCCAGGTCAAGAGTTGCTACAGTAACGGCTGCTCACCGTGAGATTCCGGCCAAGGAAGGCCTGCAGGAAGTTGGTCTTTCCTGTCCC
Organism: Alosa pseudoharengus; assembly: GCF_046254945.1. NCBI lineage: Eukaryota > Metazoa > Chordata > Actinopteri > Clupeiformes > Clupeidae > Alosa > Alosa pseudoharengus. The sequence continues at coordinate 29,957,032 of NW_027468674.1, read as the reverse complement.
CCGTGGACCAATCACCTTACAGAGGAACACCGAACGCTGCGTCTGCCCTTTCTCCAGGTCCAGGGCCTTCTCTCTGCTCACTGTGCGCGCGCACACACACACACACGCACACACACACACACACACACACACACACAGTCTTGATAAGCAGGTGTAATATAAAACATGTGTGCTATTAACCTCTGACTCTCACACAAAAGCAATATAGAGTGATAAAGTGATACGATTTGGTAAGCACTTCCTTGGTAAGGCAGTGACTCTTCTATTCCAACATTAGACATATTATCAAACTTTTGAATTGGATTTATTTAGACTTAGTATTGCAATATCATGTGATTTACAATACTCAAGATATGCCGTACTTGAGCTACACATAATAATAAGGGTGTCAATTAAAGATGGCTGACATCCTAAGTAGTGTGTTTCATATGAAGCTGGGAATTATTACGGGGGAATATAAATGTGACACTGGAGAACAGGAAGTAGTATCACCCACCTGTGATTGCTGTAGTCTGGGAGTCCTGCTCTGTGAGAATGGGGTAACCAAGGTAACCCAGATACTCCATACACCGCTGGACATCCACATAGGCCCACAGCCTGCAGAACAAACAAACAAAACACCAAAAATAAAACAGTCTTAGATAAGTAGCTTAACTGCAACCAATTATATTTGAACTGCCTGAAAAGTAACCAATAGGGCCTGAGCATCGAGTACTTTTTAAGCATTGGGCGTGGCTACGATGTGGGGTGAGCGGGGGGGTACTGCAGAGCGACGAGCGCGAGAGCGAGCGCACGCACTCTCTCTCTCTCTCTCTCTCTCTCTCTCTCTCTCACACACTCACACACACACACACACGTCCTTACATCCACTGGCAGAGGAAGCCCTGTAGTGGGACGTAGTTGTTGTCATTGGTCTTGACTGACGAGTAGGCCTCGTTGCCCCAGGGCATGTAGGGAAAGACACTAAAGAGATTCTTCAGCTCGGCCGGAGAGAGGGCACAGTCCCTGTCCTACACGGAGAGAGAGAGAGAGAGAGAGAGAGAGAGAGAGAGAGAGAGAGAGAGAGAAAGAGAGAGAGAGAGAGAGAAAAAGAGGGAGAGAGAGAGAGAGATGTATATTATTGGGAGAAGAAACACACTGCTCATGCCTAGCTGCAGATTATAGTATATCACTACTGCTGAAGCTATTACTGTCCTTTTAATACCATTTATCATTTATCCTTTTAATATTATTATTATTCCTTTCGTTATTTCATTTCATCTCTATATGAACATTACTCTAAAGTTGATCATTAACATGTTATACTTGTAGTTTTGGCAACAATGACTTTACTCATTCACCACCATTTGATTTGACAGACAGAAATACCAGAGTTACAAATCTGATCAGACCAATTACAAATGGTCGATTCTGTAGTAAGCCCTGAAGCCACACACACACACACACACTTCTATTTCAGGGTGTCAGAGGTTTGACAGTGGACGTGATGACCTGCCACTAATCTATGCCTGGTCCTGCTGAGCTGCTTATGGAACAATAGATCATTCCCTTCTAGCAGTGTGGATTTGTTGTGTGTGTGTGTGTGTATTTGTCGGTCTCTGTGTGTGTGTGTGTGTGCCTGTGCCTGTGTCTGTTTGCTATGTTTTGAAGTGTGATGAAGTGTGCATGTGTAGTTGTGTGAGGGAGAGTGCTGGTGTTAGGGCTCACCTCATCTTACTTGTGCATATTTGTGCATGTGTAGTTGTGTGAGGGAGAGTGCTGGTGATGGGGCTCACCTCATCTTACTTGTGCATACTTGTGCATGTGTAGTGGTGTGAGGGAGAGTGCTGGTGATAGGGCTCACCTCATCTTACTTGTGCATATTTGTGCATGTGTAGTTGTGTGAGGGAGAGTGCTGGTGATAGGGCTCACCTCATCTTACTTGTGCATATTTGTGCATGTGTAGTTGTGTGAGGGAGAGTGCTGGTGCTAGGGCTCACCTCATCATACTTGTCGAAGACCTTCTGCAGGAACTGGTGGCCCAGGTGATTGAGCTCTGTAGAGCAGCCTAGTTGCACTCTCAGTCTGCACACACAATCAACACTCACAATCAACACTCACACTCAACACACACAATCAACACTCACAATCAACAGCTACAATTTGGAATCAACTGAATCAGATCACAAGTATTGCTTGACAAAATTTCACTCAAGTGAAAGTAGACTCAAAGTTCTTCTTTTATTTTTTTATTTATTGATTTATTTTAATTGTGAGGCACTGAGTCTTTGTATAGTTGTACATAATCTTTTTACTGGGAAGCACCTTGGGTTAACTGCTGTTGTTTGTTAAGTGTGCTATAGAAATAAAAATGACTGGACTTCTACTGGTCTCGAATTATATTGTATGTTGCCGTGGTCACGGTGTATGTCTGTTTACTTTCATTTTGCGGTGAGATGTAACAAAACTAGCTGATGTTTTATTCGACAACCTGTCGTTGGTGCTGGACTATGAGAGCCTACAGCTCTGCCACATCTGTGAGCGACAATTTGTTTTTGTAGAGCAACACCTGTTGCCTGAACTAAAAATGCGCTTTTAGGCTGCAATACATGGGCTTTTAGGCTGCAATACATGGGCTTTTAGGCTGCTCTTGTACCGGTTTATACACGCACACACACTCACTGTGGGTAGAGGTAGTCGTCTGTAAGCTCGAGTGTGTCATCGTAGCCAAAGCGACGCAGGATGGTCCAGGTGGTCTCGTGGCGGCCTCTCTGGATGAAGAGTGTGTTTAGGAACAGGAAGCCTGCACAGGAATGAACACACACACACACACACACAGATGATATATTTTTTTCGATAGATACAATACACATTATTGTTGTTCTTTCATGGGGACATTTCCCATTATACTATTGAATTACTACAAAACGAGCCCACCAACACTGTGGGGAACAGGCTGTTATTGTTGTTGTAATGTTATTGTTATGTGTGTGTGTGTATTTCTGTATGCCTGACCATTGAGTGTGAGGCCGTTGTCCAAAACCCCATCGCTGGTGTTTTTCCAGACGACTGTTTTCACGTCCTCAAGTGCCTGAGGAGCTAGAGGATTCCCAAAGCATGATTTCTACACACACACACACACACACACACAGACACACACACACACACACGTCAGAAACAGAAAGGCAAATGCACACACAAACAAAAACCCCCAAAATATGCAAATCACACACAACTTTGTGGGAAACACACACAGACAATATCAAAACAAAGACAAACACAGAGGCACAAATGTGGCAACACTCAAACAACCAAATTAGCAGCTACCATCCGTGGTTTTCTATTGCCACAAATTACAGCACTGCTTCTTTTCAACATTAATTCCCAACATCCACTAGATGGCAGCCACGTGCATGTCATCTCCTCTACACGTAAGCATGGTATGCCTTTGAGGGCCTCTGCTTATGTACTGGATCTCAAGAGTGGTTTGATATATAATTATATGAATATTAAGAATTATTCCTGATGCTATGGTAACTTTGACCTCTTGATCCTCTGACCTGGAAGGTGTTGAGTTCTGTGTCACTCAGGAGCCGGTCGTTGTCCTGATCCGAGATGCTGAAAATCCGACTCAGGGCGCGAACACACAGCGCCTTCAGCTGTCACACACACAATAAAGGATGATTAACATCTTATATTTTAATATGATAAATACATTGCATGAAAAAAAAGGGAACAAACATTGAGATAGCTCTCTCTTTCTCTCTCTCTTATACACACATTATAAGGACTTCATGATCTCTTTCATTTTAGAAATCCAATTAATTCCACAAACAACAAACCCATGCACTCCAAATACACAACAAACTGAACAATTCCAAGAGAAAGATTTATTTAAACTTTGATCAAACTCCTCAACATTTAAATCTCATGGCACTGGCACTCAACACACACGCCGTCCGTGTTAACAAGTTCAAACATTCATACTGCCTGCACATGCATCAGGTGTGTCACCTGGAATCTCATCTTTATACAGCTACACACACGCGCGTACGTGGACAAACAAACACAAACACAAACACACACACACACACACACACACACACACACACACACACACACACACACACACACACACACACACACACACACACACACACACACACACACACACACACACACCTGTTTGTCCTCTGGATCATAGAGTGGAGCGGTTGGGTGCAGTACAGCTTTCTGGGCGTAGTAGAACAACTCTGAGATGTTCTTCAGGTTCTTTGCAGAGCACTACAGACACACACATACACATACACACACACAGACACATACATCAAGACACACACACACACACACACATACAGAGTCTGAAAAAGTGAAATGTGATATTTACAGCAGTGAAATATCAGGTCATTAATGAGTAGCTCCAAGAGCTGAGCAGGAACCTCTGACCTCCACGCACGTCTCTATCTCTGAGAACTGATTCATGATTGGCAGGATGGTTTCCATGGAGCTGCCCGAGCGCAGGTCAGACTTGTTTCCCACGAGGATTATGGGAACTCTGGGTAAAGGTGACGGGGGTGGGGTGAAAAAAAGGGGTTGATTACCCAGACAAGCAAATTACAGGCTTCATCGAAACATGTAAGGGTGATTTGCTACGGTAAGTGCAGAGGGACAAAATCAGACGCCTACTTTTTCCCTTTTTCTGCTCCCCCGTTCACCAGTGGAATCCATTTGGTTCTGATCTAAAAGGAGACATGAGGAGAGTATTTCATTCACCAGAGGGGACAGAGACACTGGGACAGAGAGAGACAGACAGGGAGAGATAGAAGAAGACAGGGAGAGGGAGGGAGAGAGAGACAGAAGAAGACAGGGAGAGGGAGGGAGGGAGGGAGAGACAGAGAAGAAGACAGGGAGAGGAAGGGAGGGAGAGAGAGATGCCAGGTGGTGAAAGAGATGCTCCGGCACACAATAGCCTTTTGTGGTCATGATAGCGCCTGACTTGTTAATTCAAACTAAGTCAATTTAATGTGTGTTTGTGTGTGTGTGTGGTTGTGTGTGAGAGCGAGACAGTGTGTGTGTGTGTGTGTGTGGGGTGGGGTGAAAGGGTGAAAACAACAGAAAGAAATAAAGAAAGAAGGAAAGAAAAGAGAAAGAAAGATAGTAAGAAAAAAAAAGAGAGAGAGAGTGAGAGAAAGTAATGCATAAGGAGAAGAAATCAGAGGCAGGAGGTACCTTGTCAATGGTTTCCTCTTGCGTAACATCATACACCACACACACAACGTTGGCCTAGAGACAAAACAAAATACATCACCACCACTATCACCATCATCATCACCACCATCTTCATCACTATCATCATCACCACTACCACCATCATAAACCCCCCCCCCCCCAACACTCCCCTCCAGCTCACAGTCACAGATAAGAGACAAGATAAGAGAAGGGGAATCACTGCACAACTCTGCACAGACCAATGGACCACAACACACAACAGACAAGAATAGATTTGTTTACACAGCAACAGCTTCTGTAAACACACATAAATAAACCTGAGAGCTGATAGCACACACACACAGACACACGCACATACAGACAGATAGACACGCACAAACACACAGACACACAGACACAGGTACACACAAAGACACACACGCACAGACACACACGCACAGACACAAACACACAGGTACACACACAGACACACACACAAACAGGTACACACACACAAACACACACATAGAGGGTATCTCACCTTAACAATCTCTTCTCTCAGTACCTCGTCAGTCTGTTCAGTCTCTGTTGACCAGACAAAAATAAACAGCACATAAGCTCACATCACCCTCTACCAGTCTCTGAGGAACAGTGTGTGTGTGTGTGTGTGTGTGTGTGTGTGTGTGTGTGTGTGTGTGTGTGTGTGTGTGTGTGTGTGTGTGTGTGTGTGTGTGTGTGTGTATGTGTGTGTGTGTACTCACAGGCTGACATTCGATAGCATATCGATAGCAATTAAGACACAGTGGAAAATCCTTCAGTGCTTCATATGAAGGAAAATTCATAGTTCGGGGGGGGGTGTGTGTGGGGGGTTCAGTTTTACAAACCGAACATAAGGTTGGCCCAGTTTGAGTGTTCAGGATTAAGAACAAAGTTCTTGATGTTAAGCATTTTCCTTATTACAGGCGTCAATGAGAGAACGACCTTTAACATAGTCCTTAGGCTACTTACATGATTTCAGATTTGATTTTCTAATAGGAGTATGTGTTTTTGACAACACGTCATGATACATTTGGTAATTTGTGATTGCTGTTTTGATGAAGCATCTTTCACGTAATGAATGCGCCCCCTAGAAAGTGAAAGTAGGCCTACTGTGCGCTGTCTCTAGCTGTCTGAGCACGTCCGCACATATAACGTTCCTCAAATGGAGAACACATGTTCCCTCGCTTGTGTTCGCAAAATTCCTGACAGTTCCTGATCGCTAAACTTTTGTTTTCATTTTCTGTTGGTTAGCAGTTGATGTAAAAGCACAATAACTAATCTGACTTCAGCGGTGATAAATCCTGCTGAGTGAGAGATAGAGGGATGCACCCGCAAAGTGGTTCTGTGTGCGCGCGTGTCTCTGCATGGGGCTACGCTCAATTCAAGTCAAAAGTTGGTCCGTCCGGTCAATAGTCCTGCATTCACGCCGCTCCATTATTAGATTAACGTTATCAGATAGCGCAGGAATTTCTCGCATTATGATGGCTAGACTTGTGGGACTTGAATAAATGATGCTCAATACCCGCGCTGATATTTAGGCCCTGCCTGCAGTGTCAGTGAACAGGCTCAAACACACACAGGTACATAAGCTGAGATCCCTGTGTGTGTGTTTATTTGGGAAAGAAATACTAAACACCGCAAGTCCCAGTGACCTCCTGCTGAATGCCCAATCAGTGACCAGCTCATACAGTGAAGTGAGTCTCTTGAGCTCCCACTTGAGCTCTTTTTGTTTGGCCATGAACACCTGCTGCAATAATGTCCCAGACTCATTCCAACAGACCAATTTGTGTTGAAATGAAGTCTTACGTCAACTGCCCTTTCAAATTGTGATCCTAAGCTCCCAGGGTTCTAGCCATAAGCACAAGGCCAGTACAGAAATATGAAATTGTGATTCACAATCCAATGTTGACTCAAACTGTGGCCGTCATTATTTTTCAAACATCAGGGACTCTAGTCTCAAGCACCATGCCATCATGGAAACTTTTATTCTTGGGTCAACAGCCAGCATGCTCTGGCATAGCACACAAGCACTGACTCAAACTGTGGTAATGGCATGTTGTCAGGACTGCTACGCCGGCAGTCTGGGTTAATGCCCAGCAGGTTCTTTTGAAGAGAAAGGAAAGTGCAGTAACTCGACCTGACCACAACCCTGGGGTCTATACTGTATACACAGGCTGCCATAGAGCCAAGTTTCTTGGAGTCATGGTTGGCACTCATACCTGACCGCAGGGCAACACTCCATCACAGCGTACCCACCTGAGTAATCCACTATGTGAGTGGGCACCTTCTCAGGTGTGACGTCTGCAGGTATAGTGATCTCCTCCGCACGTAAGGGCACCTGTGAGGAAAGGCACAGAGACATGATATTAAGCCTGCCAGTGTTGCCACATTACATATATTATTATATAAAAACCTGAACAGTGGATTTCAATTTAAAACCTGAGGTTTACACAGTCACCATCACTTAAATGAAACCTGATAACACAGTGGATACAGTCACTGGATAAACTGCAAAGCAGATGTGAAAAAAAGTCCACTGGACTGCACTATAGGCTTTTATGGGCAAAACACACTTCAAATCGCCAAATGCAAGTGATTAACATCAGAATCGATCAACATCAACTTTTGAGACCCTAGGCACTAGTTCAGGCCCACTGTGTGCCTGAGCAGTGAATATGTTTGGGGATAAGCGTGGGACTCCACTCCTGCGGGGGAATGTGGAGGTGGTGGTTTAAAAATGTCCGGACAGTCCTCGGCTCACATGCTCCTCAGCAGTAACCAATTACCACTGACCTGACCACAGCTGCCAACAGTGTCAGTGGATCATTGGGCGTTCTTTCATGTTACAAATCAAGAGTCTGCAGTGCACTTCTGCAAGTTACCTGGCTGCCACAAACGTATACTTGCTAGCAAGTTTTTCGTTAAATGTGTGTGTAAAAGTGATTCATAAAAGCCCAAAATAACAACAGTCAAAAGACAAATAAAACTGGAGATGCTATTGTAACTAATTGAAGAAATTAGAACATTTCTTTCTGCAACTGACAGAGGTGGTGTACATTAACTGAAACAATCTTGAGACATGGAGCGAGTAACAGACGGTAGCATCCATGGGTTTAGGGCCCAGCAGTCATGTATACTTGAGTTGTGATTAAAATGAAATGTGCCAAATTAGAAATCCCCAGCTATATAGTCTACCATTATTTTCGCATTGCATCATGTCATGTGCTTCACATGAAGCTGTTGGGATGGAAAACATTCAGTTGCAGAGGCCAACATGAGGGGCAGTGTGGGGATAACCAAGCAACAGTAGAGCTGTCACTCACCTGTTCAGGAAACTCCTCCCCCACCAGGGTCATGATGAGAGAAGTCTTCCCCACCTTGGCTGTTTGGAGTCAGCGTCAAAAGATGGAGTGAGAGAGAGATCATGGAGAAATAGAGGGGCAGGGGATAAGGAAGAGAGTGTGTGAGAGGGACTGCTGAGGAAAATCTTGCAAAACTGGCTCACAGTACACAGCTCCTGCACTTCAGTTTAAGGTAACACCTGATACTGGCCAGGCAAAACAGTAAATATGCTGGCAGGCAGACATACTGGCACAGACACACTATCTGGTTTTCCCTGTGAGTAATTACCTGTATATTATCTTAGCAACAGTAGGGCACTTTGATAGCTGCCATGACAACCAGTTCCCTAGTGCAATTCCCAAACACTATCTCGGTGCTAAGTATAACAGGCAAATTTTGTGGTGGGAAAGCAGTTTCTAGCTGTGCTAACAGTACTGCTGTCAAATTTTCAGGTACCACTGAAGTATCCCATTTCCATGCAAAGGGGAATTTTAGATACAAGCTTAATATCTCCCAAGTTATAGAGTAGAGACCAGAGCCAACACCCGGTCGTTAACTAGCTTGTTATGGGATTGTTGCACTACTATGCGACCATGCTGCAAGTCACGTCTACAGACAGGCCCTGCCCTGAGTTAACATTTTAGTGCCAATTAACACGAGTGACGTTAGTTTCAAGCTGAATTAAATTTCAAAGCGCTTACAACACAACTAGCTTCACACGTCTGTTTACATTATGTCAATTCGAGGGGGCACACTTCAGTGATCTTTACTTTAACCTGTGAATGTTTATCAGCTAGTGGGAACTTTGGCAGGGTGTCAAGTTGTCGGAATGGGCTAGCTTGTGTTACAGTAGATCAGCGGCCAAATACAGAATGTGGCAATAGTGACATCGATGGTTTGAATGGGCAAACAGAGTACATGTTAGAATGGTTTTCTACGATAGCTTGGTCAAAAACAACCATTAATCTCATAACTGTTAATGCTAGAGGCTGGTTGAAGTTGCATGAGATTAGGACAAGCTATTTAGCTAGCACACATATTAGCTAGTTAGCGTTAAACCTTGACCACTGCATGCTGGGATTTATCGCCAAGTGACGTGTTGACAGTTTTCTTATTTAAGTTTGCTGACTACACAACACGAACTATTAAGCCGTGTTTATTTATTCAGAAAACCACATCTACTAACAATTTGGAAAGGAGTTTATGTCCATGACGAGTGACACTGACTATTACTGCTCGACTCCAGTGTGCAAAATCAACTTGTCTTATGACAGTCATGTTTTTCTGCTCCAGTTAGCTAGGATAAAGTTATTGATACAGCGTTGTATCCTAGTTAAGCTACATTAGACGGGCTACAAGATGCTGGTTAGCCCACAAGCTAATCCATTGAACCTAGCCATAGATATATGTGGATATATATATGGAACCTAGCCTGCTTGCTTCAGGGCTGATCCCGAAAGAAAATATAGGCTACTTACGTTCTCCCAGAAGGAGTATCCTAACATCGCGTTTCATGTCTCCGTCCCCTTTCAGACGGTTTTGCTAATTAGAAACGCCTTACTTTTTAACTTTTACTGTGTTGCTATGTAACCTTACTTGGAAATTTCTGACAGCGGTTGACCCATTTCAGTTTACAAGGAGAAACGAACTAACGTTACTATTGGTACTTCCGGTTCGAGCCAAAAAATGTTGCGCCCTCTTCCGCTGTCTGGTGTTTTTTATTCAACCAAAATACATTCCCTGATTATACCCAAGATGTAATTTCACCAGTAGATCACCTAATCACAGTTCATTTAGTAGATTCAAGTCAATTCCAATCTTTGGAAATCAAATCATATGCCAAAAGATAAGAAAAATACTGTGCATTGGTAACTAAATCAATTAATTAACTTATAAAATGCTCTATTTATTATAATCACAAAATTAGATACAAATGTAAAAACATGTATTAACTAGAAACAAATGTAAAAAACACATTTGCTAACAGTTTTGTACAAATACAAGATTAAAGATGTATAAAACACTAAGAAAAACATTCACATTGATTGACAGTACAATTCCAAAAATTCCTACATATAAAAATGCATGACCATATATGGACATAACACAAGGCACATGAACAATCAGGTTCTGGGTATCAACAAAAGAAAAAAAGGTATATTAACAGCTATAACTTTCAGTAAACAGACCTAGAAAATCACAAATAGAATGCATTTAAATATTATGTTGAATGCTTGTAGTGCCTGTATTTAGGTGCCTTCTTTGGAGATATCCACATGTTGAACTTAGTAAACATTCCTGAAGTTAATCCTGTTATGTGGGCTGTTGCATAGGTGTGTATGGTTGTTTGCCTGTGCACACAAATGGACCCATTGAGTGCATTTAGGCTCTGTGTGCACGTGTGTGTTTGTGTGAGTGTGTGTATGTACTTGTCTCTCTGAGATTGTGTCTCTGTGTGTCCAGGATATCTGGCATACAAATCTGTCCTTCTAAAAGAGTGTGTGTGTGTGTGTGTGTGTGTGTGTGTGTGTGTGTGTGTGTGTGTGTGTGTGTGTGTGTGTGTGTGTGTGTGTGTGTGTGTGTGTGTGTGTGTGTGTGTGTGTGTGTGTGTGTGTGTTTGTCTGTGTGTGTGTGTGTGCGTGTGTGTGTGTGTGTGTGTGTGTGTGTGTGTGTGTGTGTGTGTGTGTGTGTGTGTGTGTGTGTGTGTGTGTGTGTGTTTGTCTGTGTGTGTGTGTGTGTGCGTGTGTGTGTGTGTGTGTGTGTGTGTGTGTGTGTGTGTGTGTGTTTGTCTGTGTGTGTGTGTGTGTGTGTGTGTGTGTGTGTGTGTGTGTGTGTGTGTGTGTGTGTGTGTGTGTGTGTGTGTGTGTGTGTGTGTGTGTGTGTGTGTGTGTGTGTGTGTGTGTTAAAGGCTGTGAGAGCTCCAGAGCAGTATCTCATTGTGAGCACAGGTAAGCAGCTGTTTTCCTGAAGGGGAGAAGCAGCAGAGCTGGACGGAGTCGCCATGAGGAGTGAAGTCCTGAAAACGACCCGAGGAGCTGTGGAGCAACTTCACCACGCGGTCTGTTGCCACACACACACACACACACACACACACACACACACACACACACACACACACACACACACACACACACACACACACACACACACACACACACACACACACACACACACACACACACACACACACACACACACACACACACACACACACAATGAAAACACACAATGAAAACACTCATTAGAGTCTGATTTGGCAAGAGTGACTGGTAATAGCCAGTGAGTCCAATAAGCCAATAAGGGCAGTTACACATCAGCAGTGAGGTTGCGCAATGTTGACACAGGCATGTATGTGCTGACAATGCTCATTGCTGTTATGGACATATCCCTCAGCGCAATCTCAATTACTCAAATCACACCATTTTGAAATAGTATCTGTTGTGTGAATTGTATTAATTATATAAACACTACTTTGTAGGAATCTGCTTTCATTTTGATTCATTCAAGAGGGGATGTTTGTGAATGATTGTAAAAAAGGGCAAATTAAATTGATGAAGATTCCATTTATAAAAGCAGTAAAAGTGTAAATACACGGAGCCCCTAAAGGGGACATGAGCAAAAAAAAATCTAAAGTTTAGTTTCATATGCTCACGCAAAACTAGCAAAGTAGTTTTGGCAACAGAGACGTCTCCTTCCTGAATTCAACACCCTTTGGGTCTAGTTCTCCTAGAATTAAACAAACATGCTCTCACACAAAAGTTTTGCATGCTCACACAAAAAACGTTTTGCATGAGCACCTGAAACGCTCATGTGTACATGTAACACTTTCATGTGCGCACATTTCTTTGCTTATTTTATATATATATATATATATATATATATATATATATATATATACACATATACACACACACACACACACACATACATACATACATACTGTATATATATATATATATTTATGTTTTATATGTTTATATTTGCAATGCATGCATGCAACAGAGTGTGTACTCACGCTTTGAGCCAACAGCAAGTAGTCGTTCCTTAGAGCAGAGACTTAAGGAAAGTGCCCAATCTGACAAAGAAATGGTTCTCAGGACCTGCAAAGAGGAGAGAGAGCGAGAGAGAAAGACACAGAGAGAGAGGGTGGTTTGATTTCAATCAGTATAACTCTACCAAAGGCTACAATATTCCCTGTGTTTAATAAATACCAGTTGTGTGCCATATTGATATTAGTTACGGAATTCTAGAGTAACTCGGACCTGTTTTTTGTTCAGGCAGTAGAAGGTGAGCTCTTTTGTCACTCCATAGCCAGTGTAAACTAGGACCCCTCGCTCACAAGGACTGAAGGCAGCCAGGCTTGGTGGCAAGACATCCCCATACTGATTGGATAAAACACAGCATGACCTTACAATAATGGCAATCATGATTGGCACAGTAAATGTGACACAAAGCGCTTTCAGACATACGTGTAAGACCGGAGGTTCTGCCGATGTTAAACGGTGGGGCCGTATATCTGAACGACATAACCGGTCATATGGAAGTCCGAATTCACCCGGTGTTTATACTACCCCCGACCTAGTATTTCCTCCGGACATTATGTAAATGTGCTGTGTCTGAAAGAGGCGTAGAACATGCGGTTAAAATTCACACCTAGTGAGAGGGCGTGTTGGTGACGTTTCTTTCGTGCGTCCATGTGGTTAAATCTGACTTAAATGCCAGTGTTATGATGGAGTGGCATAGTGCTGTCCAGAAAATCTCCAACATGGAAAGATGCAGACATCACGGAGCTACTGTCCATGAGGGCATACAACATTTTGATAAAACACATGAAGGGAATGGCACGTTGTAGCCTACAACTGCATGGCAAGGCCAAACGAATTCAAAAGACTGAATCATAAGCAGAAGGCGCTGAAAAGGCAGTAGCCTACAGCGACGTCGTTGACGACAATAACAGGAGTATTTAATAAATTGTTAGCCAACACGGTTTTCTGTTCATTGATAGCCTTAGGCAGAATTAGGCTACAGCAAAGAATACAGGATTTTTTTCTCTCCCGGCAGTAAAGACAGTAGATTCGTGTTTAAAATTAAATGAAAACTAAAGGTAGGCTATAGGCTAATTATGCATATGACCCAGAGGAGGCTGGTGATCTGTCAAGAATGATGAAGATCGTAAGATACAGATGGTTTTATTGTTGCTGTCATTATTACCACAAACACGAATTGACAACGAAACCATGGCGATCGTGGGTTATATCTTGCCTGCTTATTAGGCCATGCACAGCCCTGTCAGAACTCCGTGTAGCATGCATAGCCTACTGGCAGTTTTCATAGACCATCACCAACTAGTTCGCACTTTGGATATATCGTTGGATTGTGAAAAGCCCAATTTCGAATAACTACAGTACAACAGATGAGGTAGGATGCATCTTTTGCAATTAGAATTTCGTATTGGACCTGTTGCCTATCAGTAGACATGTCATCTCGAGTTCCACGACAGCTTAGCTAGTGCCACCGAAATATGACACTGAAATCCTTTCACTATTGGAGTCGCTCAGATAGAAACAGCTGTAACGTGGTTAGGACACTTTTGCTGTGGAGTGGAGACGTCATAAGTTAGGTGTGGTTTTGACAATCAGAAAAGCAATATACTGAAATAGTTTAATGATGTAAAGTCAAGTGCTGGTCTGGTGTGTGTGCACGCAGTTTTTATTGATGAGTCGGAGTGGCAAGGGCATTATAAAACTTCTCGCTCTTAGGCCTACTCATTATGCTGTCTAAATTCAAATGATATCATGCTAGGGGAGAAATCATTGGACATCCATTATTTTGTTATTCAGCACCCATGGTCAAAAATATGTTCCCGCGCGCCTGCATGGGGATAGTATGCTTTTGGAAAAAAATAAATCATGAAAAAACTTCACTGTTATGTAGTATTTTGTTTGTTGCTTAAAAACGTTGTATGATGGCCTTGAAGTCTTGAGTTAGCCTACTGAATTGGCTGGTAGCCTACCATAAAGTGTGTGCATGCTCTCTCTCTCCAACGCAAACCAGATTCTGGCACATAACGTTGAAAACAGATAAATGTGTTCACTCGAAGCACACATACAAATACTGTATGTGCGCACTTACGTGACTATCCTACTTCAAGTATTAGCCTACGCACAATAGATTTATCTTATTTAGCCTATAATGCATAGGCTACACTTTGTAAACAAAAAGCAGCTGTGACAGGCAGCGGCGCATATATTCTGCGTCATATATCTCGCATCTTGTGAACTCTAAGCCCCCACCCCTCACTCGACAACCACACGGAGATTCTGTAATGTGCGTGTATGTCGTTCACACATACGTCCGTATAAGGTCAGTATTAGGTCCGCAGGTTGGCATCATATCTGAATCATCCGAAGGGTAGGACCTCCGTTTGACAAACCTCCGCATGTACTCCGGAGGTTATATCTGAAAGCGCTTACAGTAACAGCAATCAGGATGCTGGAAGGCTGGAGATGGAGGAGTTAGTTTACCTCGGGGGCAGCAGGGGCGGGAAAACTCAGCCAATCAAGAAGCTCACATTTGTCCTTCTTCCAATCAGCTGCCCAGACACTGACACGCCTATCAGCACTGACTGCTAACCACAGCTCATCGCCCTGAAGCCCAAACTCTTTATACTGGAAACAAATGAAGAATTATTCACACACACACACACACACACACACACAGAGCATACTTGCACAATGATTAACAAATCATGCCATAAAAAAAAGAAAACTATTGAAAATGAATGTTGAGAATGTACACCTACAAACTACAACACAATGGGCATTAACACTCACACACACCAACCTGTTTTTTGACACTTTGCATGGCGGTAATGGGAGCCCCTTTGTGATCACTAATGATGCGTAGTGTTGCCCCAGTAACCGGACTGATGACGGCAATCACACCGTCTCGTCCTGCCGACAACAGCACCAGACCTGAAAACACAACCAAAGATCACACACACAATCCTTGTTCCTCTAGACCAGCGGTTGTCAAACTGGGGTACGCGTACCCCCAGGGGTACGTGGACTGATTTCAGGGGGTACGCGAAAAAAGATCTAAGTCATAGCCTATGCCTTTTCAAACATTTTCTCTATCCCACGTTGGTAACTTAACTTCCGCATTTGCACTGCACATTAAAAACTTATTTTCTACGCATTAACAAAATATTCGAGAGTGGAGACAGAGAGGGTAAAGCAGCGTTTCTCAAACTGTGGGTCGCAACCCACTACTGGGTCGCGGAGACATGCCAGGTGGGGCGCGAACTGACGTGAAAAACAGGAGTTTTATTTATTTATTTTTTCATCTGTAGCCTAGGCCCAGGTTGCACCCGATGCGCAATGGACGCACTGTGTTATTCATAGGGAAGCGCTCGTGTCAAGGCAGCTTAGTTAGTGCCGACCTGAATGAGATTTTGAACGAGGTTGTGAGAATGGCGAATTTCATCAAGACCCGGCCCTTAAAAGCGTGTCTATTCTCCGCACTTTGAGAGGAGATGGGAGCTGACCAAAAGGCTGTACTGTTTCACAGCGAGGCAAGGTGGCTTTCCCGAGGTAAAGTGCTGTCGCGTGTTTGAGCTCCGAGTCGCCTCTTCTTGGAGGAAGAGCGCATGTTTGAATCTGCAAGCACGTTCACTAATGAACATTTCTTGACGAAGCTGGCCTATCTTAGCTATATTTTTGGAAAGCTCAATGAGTTAAATCTCCAGTTACAAGGCAAAGACAAGCACCAGATAAGATCACTGCATTCAACAAGACGATTGTGTGTGAGATTAGGTGCAGATCTATTTAAAATCATTATATTCAGCACATTTGTAGGCCCATCATATGTTGACTATTGATGAGATTTGTATCATATGTTTATGATCCTATTCACTATTCTCGACAAAATTGATAAAAATAAATATTAATAAAACAATTAAAAAAAAAACTTGTTAACAATTGGTGGTGTTGGGGGTACTCCGGAAGATCATAATGTCTCAGGGGGTACATGCCTGTTAAAAGTTTGGGAACCACTGCTCTAGACCTACGCTCATTCAGGCACAAACACACACCAGCACTCACATACTGAAATGACCCAAAAGTATAACTAAGTTAAGGAGAGTCTCTTACAGACCTGAAGACACACACACACACATCACTTTATTTTCATCATTCCCTCTCTACTTTCCCTCCCTTCATCTCTGCCCATTCCTCGTGTGTGTGTGTGTGTGTGTGTGTGTGTGTCTCACCGTGGCAGGAGTACTGCAGCGCGGACACCACGGTGGCATGGGGCTGCAGCTTCAGCTCCATCTCAGACGAGTTCAGGTTGAACACTCGCACCGTCCCGTCGCTGTAACCCCCCGACACACATACTGCCGTCACCGAGCTCCCAGGGTTCCAGCACACACATTCACAGCTCTGACACACACACACACACACACAATACTCTGATAAAGATATCGGAAAGAGAGGCAGGTGCACGGAATGGTACAAGCAAATGGACTGTCTGATGGACAAGCTTTGAGGGCTCTGACTTACCTGATTGAGCACCTGGAACTGGACCAACAGTTCGTTACTAGGCGATGTCCAGACTCTCAAACTTCCATCCTGTCCGCAGGTAGCAAAGCGGCTCTCGTCTAGACTGAATACTACACCATTCACCTGTGTATAAACACACACACACACACACACACACACACACACACTCTTAATTCAAGTGCATGTAGTCCATATGAATGGTTTGCAGTTATACCAACCGTTCTAACTTGTCATATCCAATCATAGACACCCTGAGATACATTACCCTTGACACAGTGTGTGTGTGTGTGAGTGTGAGTGTAAATGTGAATCTATCATCACCATCACGGTGATCATCTAAACGGGAAAACACCCACCTTGCTTTTGTGTCCGTTGATGAGCCGTATGCTGGTGTTCTCTGTCCAGTTGATGTACCACAGGGTGCCCGTCGTGGTGCCCACGATGCCCATGTCCATGACGTCATCAAAGGTGGCACTGACCACGGCCCCGTCAAGCTGCATCTCTTGCTCCAGCAGCACAGCAGGGCTGTTGGGTGACCGTGAGTGACCGTTAACTAAGGGCTCTACCATATAACAGTCTACACTAAACAAAAGGCTCATACAGGTATTTTAGAGTCCTTTCATGTCTATGCAAGCCACGAGGACTATGCAATGGAAGTAGTGAATGCCAAACAATGTACTGGGTCATGGGACGGACAGATAAATACGCTCATTTATTCCAACAAGCTGCCGAGGCTGTATCTGCATTCTGCAGTTGCCATCAATCTCCATTTGCTGATAAGGCTTGTGAAAATAACATCCAACTGCAACTCCATTAGTCAGTAGGTGGAGGTGAGACCTGATGCATATCATCTCTTAGACAAAGGAGGGTTCTCCGCGCTTCTGTCGTTTGACGAAAATCCGGTTCAACCAGGCCAGGACAGATATTTTGGAGAGAAGGAGAGACGCCGGTGCAGCTCAGATGTCTTCTTAATTTTCAATTTATTTAGTAAAAGGTGCAGAACATAAGACTAATGTTTCAATGTAAGTCAGAAGTATGTTCTGCACCTTTTACTAAATAAATTGAAAATTAAGAAGACATCTGATCTGCACCGGCGTCTCTCCTTCTCTCCAGCATATCATCTCTTTTCACACCAGCACAGAGCATAGAGTGGGTCACATGAGTGAATGCTTTTCAAGACTGGCGCTTTGTGCAGAAGATCTGTACACGATCAAAGCTATTTTTTATTTTTCATTATTACATTTTTAATCAGCTTCTAAATAACTCTCTGGTACTTGTCAAAAAAAGCAATTAGGCATTCATTGAAAATCAGTCTATTTAATTAATTAATAAAGGCTCTTCCTTTCATTTTATTTAAATTACCCTACTTCATCAGAAAGAGAAAGAAAACCAAGCATGCATTTTGTCACAGACTGTCGCAACATTCTTTAACTGTTAGCAGTTTGTAATGTGAACAGGCTCCAGACGTTATGTGTGTGTTGTCTGGTTGTGTGTGTATGTGTGTGTACCTGTCCTGAGATCGCTCCGCATTCTGGGGTCTTAGTGCTTGAACAGCAGCAACTGACCACAGCCTCAAACGCCTGCTGTTGCTTCCACACACCAGCCTATTGCCACAGCACAGCAACACCCCTACAGAAAGACACAGACAAAACACACACACGATTTTATAATTTGTGTAACACGTCATTTTTCTTTTCCTACACATGCATACACACTTTGCATGTGCTTGTAACTGAAGTGTGTTAGAACCCATACCCAGAGAGAGAGAGAGAGAGAAAGCGCGCGAGAGAGAGAGAGAGAGAGAGAGAGAGAGAGAGAGAGAGAGAGAGAGAGTGTGAGTGAGTGAGTGCGTGTGTACCTTAGCAAACTGTGCAAAACAACTAGTAATGTTATTTCCAATAGGGGCAAGGGTGACCCATTGTATAAAAATAGACCTTTAAAAAGACCACACATTCAGCACTACAGGTATTACAGACGATTTGCCATTCACTGAAGGGCTTACAGTTTCATTCAATCCAATAATTGCGATGGCATGCTATTGCTATTGTTCATATCAACATCAGCAGAAGCCATGAAATTGTAATACAATAATTTAAAAAGTTATTTTGTGTGAAGTTTCTTTTCTCATTTTTTAGAAAAGAAACTGAACCATTTTGGATGAAAAGGTCAGAAGGGACTTGAAAGTTGGATTTCACAACAGCCAGATTGGGAAACGTCTGCAACACTTGCATCGCAACGGGCAGTAACTTTAAAACTAGAATTGCGGTTCCGAGGAACTGCAAGAGTGATTTTGATCAGGGGCATGGAACTCGGCCTCATCCAAGGATTCCAACGGTACCTCATTTATGAAAATCGGACATACGGGTCAAAAGTTACATGCACACACCTTCATATACACAGACAGCCCAGCCCAGCCCATTAGAGCTCTGCCAGATGGCTCAGAACTCTGCCAGGTGCAAGCTTAAACAATTAGAGCTGTGATGTCACAATCGAAATTAGAATCCTTGAACATTCCGCCATTCATTTCAATGGGCCCAAAAAACACGAAAGTAACACGCGCACTACACCGGTTCGGGCCTGAATTTTTGGAGTTTGAACCGCGTCGATAGCTCAAACGGTCTAGGAGCAGTAGGAGATCCAGTGAGCTGGATCAAACCCACTAATAATTGGTTCAGCCTTACTAATCATATTAGAGATTGGTTTAGATTAGAGATTCCTAATGTTACTTCCTACATCACCTAAACTTTACAAACTGTCAATAAACAGCATCAACAGTTAGTGAGTCTACCTTTGCTGTAAATAAATTTCTGCATTTTCTGACATTTGCAGGTGTTGCTGCTTCTGTTTATCACAATAAGTTTCGTCGTTTAGTCTTCCCCTCTCGTCACTGATTGGCCTGACATTTTTCTTGTCTGAGGGAAACGGTTATGAACTATGGTGTTCCAGACCAACGTCAAGGATTCGTGCTTGGTAGAACGAGTCCTGCTGAGTCGAATCCTTCACGAGGAAAGTCTTCTTCTTAGCATACGGAAAACACAATGGAGCAGAGTAGCGAGTGTGAAGGAAGCTGCAGGTGCATTATTAAAATCATGTGTGCGCACAGGATTGTGGGTATTCCAAGCACGCAGAGGATACACCGAACGTGTAACGTGGCAAGTTTCTAGGTTGATTTGACAATGGACTATACTCTCATTCCGGCGTAATAATCTGCTGCAGCTCAAATTTGTTACTGGAAGTTGCTGGAAGTTACAGCCTACGGGGACTATTTTCAGGTGCTGCGTGATATCATTGTGCTGCTGTGCCCATGGTACATTCGCAACGTTCCTTGATTATTACGCCGGAATGAGAGTATAGTTGTAAAAAGGTCTATAGGAACTCAAAGGGACAGACTTGCAACTGAAGTCCAACATGTACAGTTGTGCTGAAACATTACGAGTGCAAACAGCAACCCAAAAGGAAAAGCTCACAACTGAATACCAATGTACAATGTTGTTAAATGTTTCATTTGCTGATATTTTAAATGACTCATTCTCATACAGAAAGAGTAAAATGAAGCCTTTGTGAAGAGGCACCCAAACATGAGAACGAACAGCAGAGGATGAAGAATGAGGGTGAAGAGACGCATTGTGGAAGAATAGCAAGAGCAAGATGAAACCTATACATATAGCAAGCACATAGCAGCTATAATACAGTACTTATATACTGTAATTTCCCTACTATTAACCATGGTTTATACATTGATTTTGCAAAAGTTCTTCAGCTATGAGGTTAATACATGGGAGCAGGAATGCATTTCTTTTCTTCATTCTTCTGAATGATTAAAGCATGATCTGATTCTGATTCATTAGGCTATTAGGCACTAAGGTTAATACATGGTTTTGTTCTTTTAATTTGTGTAAAACACTATCCTGCGGTTTATACACAATATGACTAATGACTAACACAGGAAATGACTGTACTAAGTACATCATCAAAGTTTGTTGCTAATCCCTTAGGGCATGACACAGCCTCCTGAGCTATACGGAAGTGAGGTCTAGAGTCCACTCAGTATGCATGACTACACTAAATGGGATAGGCTATATTTACAATTATTGATCACCGTTTAAGTTATAATTCTGCTGAACGATAAATACGAACAACAAACCAAAGGGAAAGCCTAAATTGGATAATTCAGCTGAATGTTTTTAAAGTGGGAAACAATCAATTCATGTGCAACAGAATTGATGACTACTCCTAACCTATACAATTTAATCTGTAAACGATAAATAAAAGTTCAACCAAAGGCCATTTCTGTAGCATTACCAACAGCAACCAATACACATAAATTAGTATATGGCCAATATTCATTGACTTTAGCCATACAAAAACAAAGCCCAAAATGTACTGTATTTTCTGGACTATAAGTCACACTTTTTTTCATAGTTTGGCTGGCCCTGCGACTTACAGGTGCGACTTATATATAAAATCGAACATGTTTTTGAATAATTCCGAAATGAAAGAGCTGCGAGATGGCGCTCTATGCTTGTGATAACCAGAGCTGTTATACAACTGTGCAGGCCTACCCCTCAAAAATTAACTTAAAGACAACTGGACTGGAAAGACTGGATACAACCAAAATGCCCCCCCAAAAGAAAGTCATACTATGCTGTAGGTATTACAAACTGTAGGTAGTAAAATATGCAGCCGAAAATGGTAATAGAGCAGCAGAAAGAAAGTTTGGAGTGAGTGAAAAAAAGGCGAAAAGCAGAGGTTACTCTTAATGCAATGAAGAAAACAAAGAAAGCTAATCGCGGACTGAAAGCAAGATGGCCAGAGCTGGAGGAACGAGTCCACAGAGGGGTGCTTGAACAACGTGCTGCCGGGAGAGGCTTGTCAACGGTGCAGTTACATCTCCACACCCTGGTAGTTGCAAAGGAGATGAATATAAACGACTGTGCAGGCGGGCCATCTTGGTGTTAACGCTTCATGCAACACAACCGCCTCTCATCAGAGCACTGACAACAGTGTGTCAGAAACTGCCAGCAGACTTTCAAGCCAAGGTTGACAATTTCCGTGAGTTCGTTGAAAAGCAGGTAACTGAACACAACGTGTCACCGGACCATATTATCAACATGGACGTGGTCCCCCTCACGTTTGACATCCCCAGTGTCGCAGAGAAAGGGCAGAAAAGTGTGAATATAGTGACAACTGGTCATGAGAAATCACACTTCACAGTGGTGTTGGCATGTTGTGGAGATGGATTGAAAAGTGGAAACGGCTTGCCTCAGCTTTGCCATTCATCCTTCGTGCGCGTCCTTTTAAAACCGCATCTTTTTCTCTCGTAAGCATTTAATCTGCTGCCGGCTTGTGACGCCACATCGCCCAAAATGTTTGATTGCACTGCATACTACACATTTTTAGCTAAATTTTCGTGTACCACATCTTCATTCAGTGAATCTTTTGTAAATTGCTTTACAATAACCTTCGGGCCTTCCTCTTGGCTGCCTTTGCTATCCCTGCCATTCACTCCTTCTCTTCATTAACATTAATCTTTTTGGCCTCTATGTGTCCAGTTACATAGCTTTTGTATGTTCTTGGTCTTGGATTTTGTGAAATACATTTCTAAATAAATGCGACTTATAGTCCGGCGCAACTTATATGGTTTTTTTCCTCTTCATGAGGCATTTTTTGACTGATGCGATTTATACTCCGGAGCGACTTATAGTCTGTAAAATACGGTAACATTCATCTAATGTCCACTCCAAAAAACACCATGCAATGTCATGCACAAAAAAACCTGAGAAACCCTCAAATGGGTTCACTGCTTGAGGCTAAGGAGAAACAAAAATGCTATAAGTCAGGGGAAATTGAAAATCTATCTGATAATGCAATCATGACACTGACAGGTCACTTACAGAAACACAGACACACACAACACACTAACACAGATGCAAAGATGTTTAAAACACCACCACACACTAACACTAACAAATGCAAACAGATGAGACACATACACCAGTGTTTCCTCTACGTTTATTTGAGCATGGCGGCCCGCCACGGTTTAATTAATACCCCCACGGTATCAGAATCAGGGCAGACGCACAATAGTTGCAGTAGCTTTTTAAATAATCCTGCCGACGTATCCTCCCCTGCTGGCTGCCGCTCACATTGCAATTTAACAATTAGTAGCCTAAAACTAGTCAGAGGTTATTATGGCCCGTCCAGTTTCACTTCACATATTATATACTGTATTGATGTAGCTTATTTAAAACATTTACTTTCTTCTCAGTGTTTCCTCTTCATTTAGCGGTGCCACTGCTTCAGAATTAGGGGAGACGCAAAATATTGTCCAGAAGCATAGTAGGCTAAATGCCCTCTGCTGGCTGCTGAAAATTGCAGTTTAACAATAAACAGCAATTCGGCCCCAGCTGTGGCGCAACTGGCTGGGGCACCTGCACCGTACGCCGGCGACCCGGGTTCGATTCCCGCCCCGTGGTCCTTTCCGGATCCCACCCCTGCTCTCTCTCCCATTCGCTTCCTGTCACTCTCCACTGTCACTATCATCAAAGGCATAAAAAGGCCAAAAAAATATACAAAAAAAAAAAACAAACAAAAAAAAAACAATAAACAGCAATTCTAATCCGAGGTACCTGTCTAATTTTATTCCATAAATATATTGTTTTTTATAGATGTTAGTGGCATCAAGATTAGTGGCTATCAAGAGCTTCCATGTGCTACGCATGTTTGTCAGCATCGCAAAAACTAACATTTTCGCACAACTTGATGGAAAGGTGTAGCACAGGCTAAGGAAAACCCATTCATTTCTGAAGCTGATCATATTGAAAGTATTTACTATTTCCCATATCGTAGCCTATTAGCTCGCTCGCAACAACAGCAAAAATTAAACTGGAGAGTGGATGTCTCCCTGAAGCTGCCACTGTTAAAAAAAAATCTAGCGGAAACACTGCATACACACATACACACACACACACACACACTGACCGATCTCTCCCTCGTCTGCCTCCCAGCTCATGAAGCAGCGGTGTGTGTTGCAGTCCCACACACACACCTGCCCGCCACTGGTGCCTGTAAAGAGCAGGCCGTTGGCGTTGAAGCACAGAGATGTCAACTCCGCGTCACCAACATCGTCAGGCACACACACACTCTGCACCTGCGGGCGACAGTGTGTGAGTTCACATCCTCAAGGGTGTTTTTAGTGCAATGCTGCAACAGGATTTGTGATGTGGGATTGGGGAATTAGTCTGGAAGTCTGAAGAAGCATTTGCTAAAAGCTATAATTGCTTATATGGTTATATGTTTTTTTTTTTTTACCTGGAGTTCTGTCTGCATGCCCTGTGTGCGTATGGTGCAGAAGAGAGTTCCGGACTCTCCGACGCAAGCGAGTAGGCCGTCGGTGGTGGGGCTGAAGCGGGCCTCGTGTAGAGCCCACGGTGCGGTCACATGACACAGCAGCTCAAAGCAGCTCCCACTCCACAGCGCCACCTCCTGCTCACTGAAGTCACCTGCAGCCAAAACAGAATATGACCTCTTTAATGAAGCATGTGTGCTTCCAGAGACACCTCGGAACTCGTTTATGTCAGAAAATTGCCTCTTGTAGAGGGAGCTCCGACTTGGGGAAAAAATGGTCCATCAAATTAGGTGTCATTTTGATGGATTTAATATGATCAATATGGCAACGGACATGCCTAACAGACAGTGTGGCCATATCGAAGATGAAAAGATGACAGTTCTGAGTCGCTATGAAAGAAGCAATACTTTAAAGAGGAGCAAAAAAACATGAAATTCTTTTGCATGATGACAGCATCTAAAACAGACAAGGATATGACATCAGACTAGGATAAGAGCCCAGCAATGAACTGTGACTGAGCAATGCGCATTTTAGGGACAAATCATGACCATCATCATCATGCAATACATCGGAAACCCAATGGGGGATTAATAAAATGTGACATCACACACTGACCCACTGACAGGAAGTAGCGGTCATCCCTGGAGAAGGCCATACTCTGCACTGCGCCCTTATGAAAGGACATGCTGGTTCTACTGGAACCATCTGCAACATTCCATATGCAGATGAGGCTCTTCGATGAGGCACCACTCCCAGAAGCTGACGCCACTAACTATTCAACCAATCACAACAAAGAACATCGATAGGCACTGTTATCCCAACAAGCATCATACAAATCTGTGCTTTTTCAATGTAGCAGTCCTACAAATGTAATCATTTCCCAAAAACATAATTACAATCGACATCCTTTTCTATTTCCTGTCTGCTGTAGGTGTGACGTCAGTGCTGTACCTGTGCATCATGGGAAATGGTGAGGGTGGAGATCTCCTCTGTGTGTCCGAGCCAGTGCCTCTGAGAGCCTGTATGCAGGTTCTCCACCACACACACACAGCCGCAGGTGTACACAAACAGACCTACGACACACACACACACACAAAATCCGTGGGTGTAGACAAACAGACCTACAACGCAGCAGCAAGTGTATGGTGTATGATACACATACACACATACAGAGTGAGAATCAACTAACACACAACAACAAATTGCCCCATAAGAAATAAACATACACGGGCACTCAGACCTTTCCCCTCTTCAAATCACACACACACACACGTGTCCATAAGTGCAGACACGCACACACTGCTCACCTGTGTCAGGGTTCCACACCATATTGCCACGCCCATTGCCATTATAGCCAATCACAGCTTTCAGTCTCAGTCCCTCCTCTCCAGGGGGAGGGGCAACAGTACTCTGCAGTAAAAACACAGAATCCTGGGAAATGTCTAAAACTGGTCCAAAGATGGAGAGACAGAAGAGGTGAAAGAATACAAATGGATGGAGGGATAGTACCTGCTCTGGGGTGGAGGTGTTGTAACGTGGTGTGAAGTGTTTGTAGCAGTCCGGACGCTGCGCCTTTGAGGAGGTCCCATGGTCATTTTCTCTCAGCTGATTGGCTGGCTCCTCTGGAGAGGCTCTGCTCGCTGACCTATCAGTGACCCGGAGGAAGGAGGCGTGTTTGGGAGTGGGGCTGGGAGCAGGTGAAGGGGAAGGGCTACGTCGTAAGGCATCGTGAGTGTCCTCACTTAGGGAGAGGTCCTCGAGCGCTATGAACAAACCCACACCAACAGGCACACAAAAACACAGTACATTATGATCCTTGTATTAATTGTGCAGGACACACAAACAACCAGAGTCTTATCTGAACACAATAGATACTAAAATAAATGACCATTTTCATTCACTTGCTCTATACACACTCTCTGTAGGTAGGAATGTGAATATATGAATATGAGTCTTCATCTATATGGCTAGCACAATGCAAGGTAACAACCAAGACATTTCAGACCTTAGAAAGAAATGTTTTTTTTTTTTTAATGACAGGCAACTTTCCCAGAGGACACTAACCATCATGAGCTGGCCTCTCAATAGAGCTCCGGTCCAATGAGGGAAGGGGAGCTGGGCCTCGAGGCATCCCAGCGGACAGCAGCATTCCATTGGTCAACGCCCCGGAGTCACCTGATGGGCCTGCACCAATTAAAAAGAAACCTTCATTAGAGGAATTCTAATGTTATATATTAACTGTTAAGGCTGACAAGTATTCTATGGCTAAGTATACCTGGTTTAGGTGGAGACACCAAGATGGCTGGGGACCTATGGATAACAGACATATTAGGCATCTTCTCAAGGGTGGATTGTAGTCTCCATATGAGTTGAGTGTGCGTGTTGGACTCTTACCGTAGCATCGCTTCTTGAGGGTGGGCCAGGAAGTCCCAGAAGAAGAGTGCGTCGCCCACAGAGACCACACCCATCTGATCAGGTGTGAAGCTCACCTGTTTGATGGGCTCGGAGTGCCCAATAAACACCTGCCACACACACACACACACATGAAGAAACATTCACACCCACTCATATCATTCAGTGTCTGGGTCTGTGTATGTATGTGTGTGTGTGTGTGTGTGTGTGTGCGTGGATAAATTGTGTGTGTGCGCGTACGTCGAGGATGTGGATGTGTTATGCTGACATGTCATCTGAGAGATGTCCAGACTGTGTGTGTGTGTGTTGTGTGAGGTGTACCTGAGAGTTGACGTCCAGGCTCATGTTGTAGTCCCAGACCTTTAGTGTGTTACACCCAGCGGTCAAGAGGAAACGGCTATCCTCACTGACAGCTAATGACCAGCAGCACTTCTTTTGAACATCACACACCTTAAGAGGACAAGACACACACACACACACACACACACACACACACACACACACACACACACACAAATCTGGTGAACAAGAGGAGGCTTTAAAAAAATGCTATTTATGAAATGCTATTTGCTATGTACAGCATGGTTGGCCTGCCATAAACTAGATAATTGCCGGCAACACACAACTGGTGCATGTTTAAAAGCCACATAGGCCTGGAATAACAGAACAAATCCTCTTTCTCACAGAAACAAACAAACACAAACACACACACACACACACACACACACACACATACATACGCATACTGTACATACAGATAGATATAATTTCAGCATAAATTTGCATAGGTCACTTTAATTACAATGTGATCTCTCTCTCTCTCTCTCTCTCTCTCTCTCTCACACACACACCTCTTTTAGCAGCTTGCCGGTGTGTGAGTGTAGGTAAAGGATCTTGTTTGCGGAGGTGGAGATGAGCAGGTGTCCCGGTGTGTGAGGAGAAAAGCAGACTTTAAGAGCACAGTCCAGTCTGGGGCTGTCCAAGTCCAGGATGCTGACATCCACACGCAGGATCTGACACACACACACACACGGAAACATAAATGTCCACACACATGAGAAACAAACATATAAGAGACATACAATCCAATAGAACATACAATAGAAACAAACATCCACACACACACACACACGGAAACACAAATGTCCACACACACACACACACACACAGAAACACAAATGTCCACACACACACACACACACACAGAAACACAAATGTCCACACACACACACACACGGAAACACAAATGTCCACACACACACACACACACACAGAAACACAAATGTCCACACACACACGGAAACACAAATGTCCACACACACACACACACGGAAACACAAATGTCCACACACACACACACACACACACACACACACGGAAACACAAATGTCCACACACACACACACACGGAAACACAAATGTCTACATACTGTACACACACACACACAGAAACACAAATGGGAATGGGTATTGTATTTAAATAAAACACTCGTATAGACACACCTCATCAAGTGAGCGGGCATCCATGATGGTTACTGTGTGCTCCGTGGGGCCAATGAATGCCAGCCTGGAGCTGTCGCCGCTGACAACCAATGCATCAGGGGCGCGTTCTGAGCCACATGCCAACACATTACCTAGCCACAAACCAACATACAGATTTAAATGTATACATACAAATGCAATATAGGTTAAAAATACTTCCCCAACCAATAATTCCACAAGCAACCCAAACATTCCATTTCATGAAACACATAAATGATCAAAAATATTTCCCCAGTTATATTTTTTATTTTTTCCTCAATTTTACATAAATTCATGTAGAAACCAGATGTGTCTATTTATTCTACCAATATTGTGTTCCACTTCCAGTCAATTGTCTAAATGCCAATTAATTCCCACACATTCCCATATTGCTCAGTGCTTTCCCATGCCTTCTCCCAGCATTCCCACCCACCCACAGGGCTCCAGACTAACTTGTTGCATTGGTTGCACTGGTGCGCCTAAATTTTTTATTTAGGTGCACCAGCACAAAATTTAGGTGCACCCAAATTTTTCATCGCGGCACCTTTAACGTCACAATTTAAGGTCCCCTTTTTATTGCTCTCCATATACATTCCGTGTCTGAGCTGTTGTCAGAGCATGGACCAAGAATGACAGTATTGATTTGATTTGGGGCCTCCACCACCTTGACGACATCAGTAATATTGAATACTGTGATCATTCACATCAGTGTCAATGTTATTACAGTGGTGGTGTGTAGGTCTAATTGAGTGCCTGTCACTTTAAGAGGAACGTCAAAGTAGCTTTCATTCTCATGGTTTTAGGCTAGATGAAAATAGTCGCGCATCATCCAAGGATATATGGATGCAATTCATTATGTGTTCTATGTCATTTGATAAAATAAATGTTCAACAAGTCAAAGAAAATATGCATGGGATCATAGAAGAGATAAGTGTCTTGCAATATTAATTTCTATGATTTTGTTGAAATCATCACTACATTAATGATAGACATGACACCTGAGCCCAGAGTTTCCGCTAGAAAAAAATGGTGCCGGTCAAGAGGTTTCTTTTTCCGGACATTTTGACGATATGCCGGTCAAATATCCTATTATCCCTTCTTAATTAGTCAAATTGAGGAAAACTGGAGACAGGCTATGTAGCTTAAAGAATGACATAATCAGGCTGTATATAATGCAACATGTTCATTAGCCTAACTTAAACATGCCTAAAAAGATCTAGCCAGTATCTTTTCATGGACAGCAAGAGTCCGCTTCGTTCGTTGTTTTAAAAAGGCTACGTTGTTTGTTGCTGCTACCCACGTTATCTGATAACAATAAATTAAGAAATGTTTCCTATTCTGGGAAATGTTTAGTTTCTTTTTCTTTCGGCCGCGGTTCAATGACACCGTCCAATGTCACTGATTCCAACAGATACGCCCGACACTTCTGAATCTGGCGGTGGTGGAGTTGACCGGACATCTGAGGCTTCAGACGTTACCAATTTATCATTATCCATCGCGTCTGGCCTCTGAATTCTTTTTAAGGCTAGTCTGCCTGGGCCTGGCCATGTTTGAACCGCCTCACTCATTTGTTCGTTGTTTAACATGGACGTTTTAAGCGTGCGCTTCCTATTTGAAATGCAGCATAGGCTATGGGTGTTGTTTAATAGCTTACTTTTCAAACGGTAGAGCCAGTTCATTTAAAAACATAGCCAGAGGATGTATAATATAGGCTTACATATTAAGGCTTATTCTCAAATTCAGATTGCGTTAGGGGACGGGATTATTAGCCAATTTCAATCGGACAATTTGACCGGAGAGATTGAATTTTGTCGGACATTATTTTATTTTTTCCGGCCAATGTCCGGTAATTACCGGACAACGGAAACCCTGGACGTGAGCTAACAGTTACCTAGAAGGAACTATCTCAAGATGTAAACGTTTGCCAATTAGGTTGTGTAGCTTATTTCGGAAAACTCAACAGTAGGCCTAAATTAACTAAATTCCATAGCCTAGGCAACACAAACTTGAGAGGTGCAGGTCAAAATCAACATCGCTACTCGCTCGGATCACGACAGCTGTGTGCGTGTGAGGAGAAAAGACACATAGGCTACGGGAAGCGCACGACTGTCATTCTTAAACGTAAGCTATATCGATACTAATACAATTAGGTATTGTGAGGTTTCTAATTTCAGGGTATTGCGATACTTTTGCAGTATTGGTGCACCATGCACCACTAGTCAAAGGATAACAACCGCTTACTTCGTGGAGAGACAGCAGATGCGAGTAAAGTCTAGGCGCTCAACCTTATGACATTAGGTGCACCAGTGCGACCCAGGAAAAATTTTAGTCGCACCCTTAAAAATTTTGGTCGCATTTGCGACCATATTGGTCGCACTCTGGAGCCCTGCCCACCCACCCACTCACTCACCCAGCACCCGGATGGCCGGAAGCTCCTGGTGTGCTGAATTATAAAGGGCCAAGG
This sequence comes from Alosa pseudoharengus, assembly GCF_046254945.1. NCBI lineage: Eukaryota > Metazoa > Chordata > Actinopteri > Clupeiformes > Clupeidae > Alosa > Alosa pseudoharengus. The sequence continues at coordinate 29,926,161 of NW_027468674.1, read as the reverse complement.
ATCGATCCATCAGCGCCACCACTGAACAAGCACTCTCCGTCAGGAGAGAAAACACAGCCCACCACTGCCTCAGTGTGTTTCCTGTCACACACACACACACATGCATGCACACACACACACACAGGCGCACAAACACACACAGGCACACACACACACACACACACACACACAGGCACACACACACACACACACACACAGGCACACACGAAAGAATGAAAGCACTTCACACTTAGTTTTACACATAATTATGTTGTCAAGAGTGCAATCATTTTGCCAAAGCATAGATATACTTGTATTATGCACTTAATCAACAAAAAATAGGTTCATGACTGTTTGACATGCACAACGACAGAGACAGACAGACACACAGACACCCCCCACACTGACCGGTGCTGGGCCAGCATGCTGGCGGTGGTGATGTCAAAGACGCGGACGCGCCCGGCGCTGGAGCCGCAGCAGAAGACTGGGAGGCTGGGGTGGAACGCCACAGAGGACGGAGTGTCCTCAGACAGAAAGTCATACAACTACAGAGAGACAGAGAGACAGAGAGAGAGAGAGAGACAGAGAGAGAGAGAGAGAGCGAGAGAGATAGACAGAGACACAGAAAAAGAGGAAGTGTGACTTTAGGTGGATTCATCTGTCTGTCCATAAGTGTGTATACATGCATTGTATGTTCCTGTGTGTATGTGTACAGCATGTGTGTGTGCTAGTGTGTGTATATACAGTATGTGTACATTTGTGTATGTACTGTATGTGTGCTTGTTGTTACGTGTGTGTGTGTGTGTGTGTACTATATATGTGTGCTTGTGTGTGTGTGTGTGTGTGTGTTCGTGGCTAACCTGCTGCATGGAGTCCAGGTCCCAGACGCGCACGGTGCCGTCGCTGGAGGCGGTGGTGATGTGGCGGCGGAGGCCGTCGATGCTGAAGCCGAGCACCGTCTGCGTGTGCGAGCGCATCAGAGTGCTGTAACCACGGCTACCCACGTCCAGGTAGCCAAAGCTGCCTATGCTGGTGGACGCCAGCACCTTCTGGCAATCGTCCGAAATGCACACATGACACACCGGCCCCTCGTGCTCTGTTACGTGCGCGCACACACACGCGCACACACACACACACACACACACACACACACACAGACACCACACACACACACACACACATACACCACACACACACACACACACACACCTTAGCAATGATTCCCATGCCTTCTTCTCCAAACAAGACAGCTTTTTTTCAAAAGCATTTCCATGTCGGGGTGGGTGCATCCATCACTGCACTGGGGTATTAGGATCAATTTGAGATTTTTAGCCGGAAGGAAGAGTGCCACCTACTAGCCACCCACCCAATTAGGACAGCATGTCACACAGCACACAGTGTCCCCATCACTGCACTGGGGCACCGGGATCGAATTTTGGCCCGAAGAAAGAATGCCACCCACTAGCCACCCATTCAAATAAATAATCTGAACAGAAGCAAACTGTATATTTCAGTTTAATGAGTGTATACAAATGTGTAGGTATTTATTATTATTATATTATATATTTATATAGGTAATTATAATTAGTAGTAGATATGTGTGGGTATGCATATGGTGTTTACATACTGTACATGCTGAATGTGTGTGTGTGTGTGTGTGTGTGTGTGTTTTTAGGTGACAGCTCACCTGCCTCCAGGAAGACTGCGCTGAAGTCAAGAGGCCAGAGTCTCAGGTAGCCATCCTCAGATGCAGTGGCACAGAATGCCTCACACACACTGATGCTGTTCACTGCAATACCTGGACCTAACACACACACACACACACACACACACACACACACACACACACACACACACACACACACACACACACACACACACACACACACACACACACACACACACACACACACACACACACACACACACACACACACACACAGCACAAACACATTCTCAATACCGCAAATAAACATACACACAGACATTCGCTCGTTTAAGAGGTATGCTACTATACAGACCAAAATGAGGGCACAGACCGACACACACTGACTCTAAAGCAGTGTTTCTCAAAGTGTGGTCCGCAAGCTATCCCAAGAGGTCTGCAAGCAGACGTGGTAAAATATAATATAGATGAGTTGTTTGCAATATTGAACGAACTTGAATGCAAATCCAAACAGTTCTGCAACACTGGTTATGTAAGCTATGTCAATAAGCAAGGTGCAAAGACAATAGGCAAGGTGGTTCAGTGAGTAGGCCTATTATGTAATATAGGCTACTGTTGAAGTAGATCAACTGTTTTTTTTTTTAGCTAGGTGGTCCGTGAGGGTTTTTTTTATTGGTTAAGTGGTCCACTGCTCTAAAAGCAAAGCAGAATACTTTCCATTCCAATTTCAACCCTCAGAAACACTTAGGTATTAATGGAGATATATATACAGCGGGGGAAATAAATATTGAACACGTCAACATTTTTTTCAGTAAGAATACTTCCAGTGAGGCTATTTGCATAAAATTTTCACCAGACATCAGTATTAACTTAGGTAATCCACACATATAAAAAAATCCAGACATTAATGTTCATAAGTAGAGTTATGAGTAAAAAAGTGGAATGCCACAGGAAAAAAGTATTGAACACGCCTACTGAAATTTCTTAAATACTTTTTGGAAAACCCTTTATTTGTATTGAGAGCTTCAAGTCATTTCCTCTATGACGAAACTAATCAGTCGCAGTATTCAGGTGTGATTTTGGCCCATTCTTTTAAACAGATAGTCTTTTAATATTGAAGATTCCAGGGGTACCTCTTGTAAATCCTGATCTTTAGGTAACTTCCAAAACTGTTCAATTGGATTTAAGTCAGGGCCTGAATTTCCTTTCTCTGAAACCAATTGAGAGTTTCCTTTGCTGAATGCTTTGGATCATTGTCCTGCTGGAAGGTCTAGCCATGTCTCATCCTCATTGTTCTGGTGGATGGCAAGATTCTCCCAGAACAAATGGCTCCATTCATCATTTCTTCAACTGTATGAAGTCTGCCAGTACCATGAGATGAAAAACAGCCCCACACCGTGATGCCTCCACCTCCAAACCTCACTGTTGGTATGGCATTTTTAGGGAGATGCACAGTGCCATTTCTCCTACAAATATGATGTGTAGTATGACATCCAAAGAGTTAAATTTTGCTCTCACCTGACCAGAATACATTCTCTTAGTATTTCATAGGCTTGTCCAAATGTTGTGTAGCAATCTTTCAATGAGCTTCGACATGTTTTTCTTCAGTAATAGAGTCATGCGGGGTGAGCGTGCATAGAGGCCATGGCGGTGGAGTGCATTACCTATGATTTTCTCTGTAACAATTGAACCTGCTGCCTCCAAGTCTTTCTGGAGTGGTCCATGGCTCATAGGCTACACTTCTGACTATCCTTCTGACTTCCTGGTCAGAAATCTTGTGAGGAGATCCTGTGCATGGCCGATTGATGATGCAGTGATGTTCCTTCCACTTGCAGATAATGGCTCCAATACTGCTTACTGGATGATTTTGAAGTCATGAAATGCATCTGTAACCAGTTCCATTGATATGTTTTGCAACAATAATGTTGCAAAGGTCTTGGAAGAGCTCTTTGCTTTTACCCATCATGACATGTTTCTTGTGTGACAACTTGGTAACGAAAAAACTTTTTATAGCTCATCAATATGTACTAACCCAGCTTACATTAATTTGCACAGATAGGAGGGATAATTACTCTCTAACTATGTATAGATTCCAGCTCGTTCCTTGCCATTCCTTGCCTTTGTGTAGGCTACTGTTTTTTCTTAGTGTGTTCAATACTTTTTCCCTGTGCCATTCCACTTTTTTACTCATAACTCTACTTAGGGACATTAATGTTTGGATTTTTTAATATGTGTGGATTACCTAAGTTAATACTAATGTCTGTAGAAAATGTTATGCGAATAGCCTCTCTGGAAGTATACTTACTGAAAAAAATGTTGACGTGTTCAATACTTATTTTCTCCGCTGTATATATTCATGGAGATTTGGGGTGCTTTAGCTGTGTCTAATAGCCGAGCTTCCATTGCTGTGTGCTCTTATCCTGAATGCATGTTAAATGGCACCTAGAGTGATTGCATGGAACAATGCCCCACCTCACTGGGTTTCAACAGATAGACAAGGGGCAGGAAGTGACTCACAGATCGGAACATTCCTGAATGTGCCAACGTTTGAATACTTTGAATGATGGAGCATGGATGGTAAGAGTGGGTAATTGAAGATTACATTTGTTGGTTGATTACCTTTCAGTTTTGGAGAGAATCTCAATGAGCTTCTGAGTCTCTAATGCCTCGGTGTTGTGGCACTGTGTGTGTTTGAGGGAGTGTGTGTGTGTGTGACTGTAGAGCTTTTTCCTTTTTAAAGACATGAGTGTTTTTATATGTGCTTGAGGTTGCTGTTTTTGAGGATGCAGAACATCCTGAACACAGAGATGGCATCTGCTTCACTGCTATTTTCAGACACAACACATAACTGTATAACTATATATTATATATAGTATAGTATAGTATATAGTAGAATATTATATATTATATATAGTGTGTATATGTTATACTGGGCAGTATGTCTATGCTTTTGAGTGAGTGTGTGTTTGTGGGTGCATGTGGATGTGTGTGTGTGTGTGTGTGTGTGTGTGTGTGTGTGTGTGTGAGAGAGAGAGAGACTTACCCATGTTGAAAGTCTGTTTCTCTCTGCGCTGGATGTGGCTTGGCTGAGTGGGGAGGAGTCTCCTAACATTCTTAATCGCCACGGCAGCATAGTCCACCTCTAGGACGTGACCACTCTTACTGCTCACAAACCTACCAATCAGAGCGAAGGATATAAACAAAGAAAACCAATCAAAAGCATTTTATTACTCCCCTAAATCTGTTGTCCGTTCCTCTAAAGTAGTGGTTCTTAATACTCTTGGTGTGTTCTTCATACATGTCAGCAACTTGGTGGTGTGTGTGTGTGTGTGTGTGTGTGTGTGTGTGTGTGTGTGTGTGTGTGTGTGTTTATGAGACACTCACAGTGTATGTTCCTCAGCTGCGTCTGCAGTGTGTGAGTGCAGCAGATCGAGGTCTGTGAACTCCAGGCTGTGGAACTGATCCAGGTTCAGTGGACAGGAGCGGAGAGTGCCGCCCCTCAACCGCCACAGGCGCACGTTTCCGAACCCACACGACACCATCCTACACACACACACACACACACACACACACACACAGGTGAGCAATGAGAGACAGACAAATAGACAGGCACAGGTAGGCATGTACACAGCAAGTGTGAGACAAAAATGCAAACACAACGATAGTCAACAACCATAACCAAATGACTCCCTCCCTCTCTACAATCAATACTATGTGTTTTAAAACTGGACATATGGAGTGTAGTCGTGTGTGTGTGTGTGTGTGTGTGTGTGTGTGTGTGTGTGTGTGTGTGTCAGGCAGAGTGTTGTTGTTGTTGAAGTTTGGTAGCCTGACAGGAGAAAAAACTTGATAGCCCCGAGTTAGTGATTTTTTGAGCCCTGGAACCAAAACTGGACATCTAACGTGTGTTTGCGTGTGCATACCGGGTTTCATCACAGCAGGTTATCTGAAGAGCTCTGATGTCCACGTCTGTGTGTGCTTTACCCAAGACACACACCACTCCCTTCTTGGTCACACTCTCTGTGTTCCATACAACAAGCATCTAAAACACACACACACACACACACACACACAAATGCAACACAACATGCAAAACATGATACTCCATGCATCACACACACACACACATCAGGGTATCTGCACATTTTCCAAGTGCAATTTTAAAGACTTTTAAGACCTTTTCAAGACATCTAAATGGAAAAATTAAGACTATACCACGGCAAAAAGATACATACGACAACTTAAAATTGTTTTATGCATACGTTTTTTTTCTACTAATTTTAACCCCCACCCAATTTTGGATGTCTACAGAAGTTAACAAATATATTTTGGCGAAAGAAAAATAATTGTGTGTTAATTACCTTTACAGCTATAAATGCCCAATTTTTTGGGTCTGAGCTGCTGCTTTTGAAGCTGGCTGTACATATCTGGTTGTGCTTACTGGCTGAGGCTGACTGTTCTTCACCTGTATCTATAGTAGCCTAGATTACTTGCCAAAGACATGTGCACTGGACTGGATTCCCTTCAATATTTTTTTCAAAGTTAGACTTAGCTATTTAAATATTTTAATAGGCCTACTTTATATAATTTACTATGTGCATCTATTCCCATATGCATCATATGTCCCATATGCAGCACAGCAAATTAAAGTTAATCCTCTACTTTACATTTTGCATACCAGTTGTATCTAAACTAACCAAAGCTTGACTGAAACATTGTAAAACCATTGGCTTGTTTTAAATTAATTAAGAGAGACAGGTCCTTCTCGGATCCTGCTGAAAACTGCTGGTTTCATCTCAAGCACACACGTATTATGAACGCACATTTTTTTTTTTATGTAGCCAGTCGCCGACATTCAAAAAAATATGCGGTTATATTTCACAACTTTTGCGAAGTAGGCCTACTGGGAAAGGCTGGCAAGCAAGCTGCTGACAGATATTACAGGTAGGCTATTATAACTTAGACAGATATTTTCTTCCCTAGGCTAGGCCAGCAACACACGCTGGAAAGATAAAAACAGATCAACTTAACATGTACAGTATTTCCTCCTGATTGCGAAAACGTTTGTTTTCTTTTTCTGTCAGTCCGTGGTTCCTTCATAAATTGCGCAGCCAATTATCAGACGATTGACAGAAGCACTGCGCATAATTTGACCAGCAGTCTTCGCGTCCATAGTTTGTGAAACCATGCTGCGTCCGAGCAAAGATTCTAGATGCCCAGCGCAACTCCAAAAAGGAGGACAAATGAGCGTCCGGCTTGAGGCTGCGCCGGACAGGGCTTTTAAAATCCATATGTCCGGCCTAAATTCGAACGTATGGCCACCCTATCGCTAACTGGCTTATCAACTTTCTCCCGCTCATTCTACCGCTCACGTAGGCTACCTCCATATCTCTCAGGCCTCGGCTACACCACGAAAACATCAGGCATATTTGTAGGCCTACATATTATTACCGTTTTCACACCTTTAACCACACCCGTGAAAAACATCTTCACTCTGCAACCACTACACTTCCTCCCGTAGCCTTATATAATCACTTATACAATTGCGTTTTAAATACACGAAACTGGATGGATGGAGACATTTCACTCGCTGGCGGTCCCATACGCAAATTTAATACCTCCCTTTCGAAAATTCAAGACATCCCCGACAATTTAAGACTTTTTTAGGCCTTAAAAACCGAACTTTGTATTTAAGACTTTTTAAGACTTTTTAAGGATCCGCGGGAACCCTGGACACATAATGACAGTCTCATATGTACATAAGCAATTAAACAGACAACATGAATGGAAGTCAGTCCATTTCACGCAATCCCATGCACACACACACGCACACACACACACACACACACACACACACAGACGCACGCTTACAGTTTTGTTGTGTCCATCCTTTCCCACTCCACACAAGACCCTTCCACTGTAGGAGAAGCTAGGTCGAGGAATAAAAGGATGTGGTGAGGGGGTCTATTTTTTAGAAAGACTATCTGTGTTTGTATGTGGGTGCCCAAATGTGTGTGTGTTATCTGATGATGTTGTGTGTGTGTGTGTGTGTGTGTGTGCCAGTGTTACCTGAGGATGCTCAGAGAGTGTGCGTGTGTATTGACCAGGGCCAGACAATGGCCCGTTTCATAGCTCCACAGGCGCAGCAGTGTGTGTATGTCTGCCTGTGCCGACGCCAGGAGAGAACAGCTGCCATTCAGCGCCAGAGCAGAGACCTGAAACACACACACACACACACACGAAGCGGCCCTGTTATGCATTTGATTTCTCATTAGTGATAAAACTTTTTCACTCTCCCCCGCACACACAGACACCATACTTCTTATGGTTCTAGAAGTGTACAAGCCTGGTTATTGGGTAAATGTGATGTTTGTTTCCCTATGCATGTATGACACACGCACACACACACCAGAGTATCTGCACATTTTTCAAGTGCAAATTTAAAGACTTTTAAGACCTTTTCAAGACATCTAAATGGAAAAAATAAGACCAAAAAAGATAAACATGACAACACTGTTTTATGCAATGTTTTACTAACTTTACTAACACCCATCCCATTTTGGATGTCTACAGAAGTTACCAAATATAGATTTTTGGGGAAAGAAAATGAATTGTGTGTGAATCACCTTCACAGGTATAAATGGCAAAAATGTTTGGGTCTGGACTCGTTGCTTTTGAAGCTGGCTGTACATATTTGGTTGTGCTTACTGGCTGAGGCTGACTGTTCTTCACCTGTGTCTGTAGTAGCCTAGACTACTTGCCAAAGACATGTGTACTGGACTGGATTCTCTTCAATATTTTTTTTCAAATGTAGACTAAAGCTATTTAAATATTTTAATAGGCCTACTTTATATACTTTACTATGTACATCTATTGTGCCATATGCAGCACAGCAGATCAAAGTTAATCCATTAGGCTACTTTACATTTTGCATACATTCTATTGTATCTAAACCAACCAAAGCTTGACTGAAACATTGTAAAACCATTGACTTGTTTTAAAAAAAAAAAATGTGTGGAAAAAGTGAAATCCCCTATTAATTAAATTTTTTATTAGAATATTATTTCTGCTGAAAAAGCTGCTATGTGGTTTGCAAAATACTGGCAAAGGCTGACAAGCAAGCCTATTCACTTCCCTGTTGGGTAGGCTAGGCCAGCAACACACGCTGGAGAGATGTAAACAGATGAACTTTACGTGTATTTCCTCCTGATTGTGAAAACTTTCTTTTTCTGTCAGTCCATGGTTCCTTTATAAATTGCGCAGCAAATTATCAGACAAGTTAAAGAAGCACCAGGCATAATTTGACCAGCAGTCTCCACTTCCATGGTTTATGAAACGCTATGCTGCTAAGGGATTGACATCATTTTCATTAAAGCAGTTATTTTAGAGTGCATTACGCCTTTGGTCAGCAAGCTTGGGCTTGAGGAAGCTATGGTGTTGAAGATGTTGACTGGAAGTTGTTTCGTGGGGAAAAAAAACAGTTGGCTAATAATAAGCAGAGAATGACATTGACCATTTTCTCTATCTCCTGTTGCTATGTCACTTTTCAAGTCCAGGCCTGTCTGGAGAAATGATATTTCGCCCACTCAATTAGAGGCACTCAGCGGCAGCTCAACCTAAGCAGGGGGTGTAGTGGTAAAATAAGAGGTGGGTACACTATCAGTTCTGTGATCACAATAAGGTGGACTGCGCCATGCAGTAGTGGGTTTTTCAAAAAGGCATTCAGAACATGTTTGATGAAGGTGGAGGGCAGACGCACAATATTGTCCAGGTGAATTGTAGGCTATAAATGCCCTCCACTGGCTGCAGATAATTGCAGATTAACAATAAACAGTAATGCTAATCTGAGGTACCTGTCTAGTTTTATTCCATAAATATATTGTTTTTATAGACGTTATTGGCATGCGCGATCAAGAGCTTCCATGTACGCTTGTGGCTGTTAACATGAATCAAACATGTTCTCAATGCCTTTTTTAAAAACCCACTACCGCAGTCCACCTTACCATGATCACAGAATTACTACTAGGCCTACACTCCAGAGCCTTATATCTATAAGGCTCTGCTACACTCTGCTTAGGTTGAGCTGCTGCTGAGTGCCTCACATTGAGCGGGTGAAATCTGATTTCTGATGAAAGGCCTGCACTTGAAAAGTGACAAAGCAACAGGAGATTAAAAAAATAGTCAATGCCACTCTCTTTTTATTACTATCACAATCACACTCCCCATATCAACCAATAAGCCAATTATTTTCCCCCACTGCAGGGGCAAAAATAATAAACAACTTCCAATCAACATCTTCAACACCAAAGCTTCCTCAAGCCCAATCTTGCCGACCAGGTGTAATGCACTCTCAAATAACAGCTATAATGAAAGTGTCAATCCCTTAGGTTCAGGGATATAGTGGAGGCTAAACGCAAATAAACTCAGTTTGTCCACCTTAGGGTTGGGCGATGTCGCCTAAATTGGCATTTGACGATGTCTACAGTAAAACATCGTGATGGACGATGATATGGGGGGGAGGGGGGGGGGGTTAGTGTGGTAAACACTAATTAATTAGCCTATAGGTATGTCTGTACAGAAATACATTTATAATGTTCTACATAAAAAAATCAAAAAATATATTATATAGGCTATACGGCCTGATGAAAGTGGACAGCTAAGAGAGACATACTGACCAGCAGGCTACCGAAGTTGTGTGGAAGATCTGCTCCAAGAAAATTGTTGTGAAAGACGGATAGACAATCAATCTGAACACTTGCGTGTGCACCAACCAGCGGAATATTACACATTGCCAGCCTTCGCTGGGCCCAGCAAAAAAGCTACTTAAGACTACTATCGTGGTCACTCATTTAAAATCTTAGTACTATGCAGCATCCCACGTTATCAGGCTACCGTCTATGCTGACTATGAGGGCGGCGGGAAGTGAAAGTAAAGGGCTGCGATCACGCAGTCCAGGCTATATAGGAGGGCGAGGTAAAAACACTTTTACAAATAACGAATCCCGATTACCACTCCGCTGCTGTCTGGGACTTTTGCTAAATGATAACTATTTGGTTGACAGCCTTTAAAGTAGGCTCAATTTTATTTTCAGGGAAAGGTTTTTTTTATGTTTTAGCCTGTTACAGCAGGAATTAGTGACTGGCATGTGGGGGCGTGGCATCACGATGGTTGCTTTCCATCGTAATGCCTGACAACCATCACGATGGACGATGATGTCGTCTATCGGCACAACCCTAGTCCACCTCTGAAATTTGGATAACAGACAGGCATATTTTTTCTTGCCGTTTTCACACCTTTAGTGATACACACGTTAAAATGATCTTCACTTTACAACCACTACACTTCCTCCAGTAACCTACTTCTTGATCTACAGAATGCAGATGACACCCGCACAGAACCAATGCTTCCGCCAAAATGTAATTGCGGATAAAAAAAAAATACACAAAACCAGATGGAGACATTTCACTCGCTCGGCGGTCCCATACGAAAATTGAATACCTCCCTTTGGAAAATTCAAGGCATTCCAGACAATTTAAGACTTTTTTAGGCCTTAAAAACCGAAAGTTGTATTTAAGACTTTTTAAGACTTTTTAAGGATCCGCGGGGACCCTGACACACACGCACACACACACACACACCTTATCTGTGTGACCGATGAAAAAGCGCTGCTTCCCAGAGCAAATCTTCATGCTGATAATGACAGCGTGGCAGGGATAGATGACCTCATCGCCCAGCTTATTCCACAGCACCTGCACAGAACAGCAGCAGCAGGAGGAGATACATGTGTGAATGAGGAGCGTGTGCTGTGCACGGGACAGACAAGGCTACCATGGAGTGGAGTAGAGCACAGAGAGAGAGAGAGAGAGAGAGAGAGAGAGAGAGAGAGAGAGAGAGAGAGAGAGAGAGTGTTAAGGACAGAGAGAGAGAGAGAATTATCAAATGTAACAAGATAACATTGCAAATCAGAGGAAATAAACAAAAGCAAAATAACAAAACAGATGGAGAAGTAGCGGAACCATAGAAGGAGCAATGAAAAGAACATTAAAGAGACAGAGAACCCATACTGGTCATTGGTGTCTTATTATTCTACTACTGTACACTGTAATTATTTTTGCAAACTTACTGTAAGCTGTGTCGGTCATCAACACATTAGGATCGATCATGCAGATTTTATTGACCACTGGGCAGTGATGCAAATAAGATAAAAAGAGCGTCACTTACAACACTTCACACACACTCAATCACACACACACAGTTTGAGGTGAATGGGGACTTTCTGTGGGCATTGGCAAGCAGGAGCACTGCAAGGGGTCCCGACAACTGCACTAGAGATAATCAGGGGGCTGTTGGGGTGTCACCATGGCAACGTGCCCGCAGCCAGCTCTAACTCATCACGGCCCAATCAGCCTTGAGGGCACCTGGGCCACATTACTTATCCAGCACTTGTTATGGAGAACACAGACATTCAGCACACACACACAGACACACACACACACACACACACACTTGAACAATCCTACTCCCAACACACACACATAGTCAGACACACACACACAGACCCACAAATAAACAAGACACACGCACAAGCTCATCTACTTTCAAAGTAATGCAAACACAAACACACACACACTCCCTCCACATACAGTAAAGAATTGAATCCGTCCAAATTTTTTTCACTAAGTATACTTCCAGTGAGGCTATTCGCATGACATTTTCTCCAGACATTAGTATTAACTTAGGTAATCCACACATACTAAAAAATCCAAACATTAATGAGTTATGAGTAAAAATGTGGAATGGCACAGGGAAAAAGTATTGAACACGCTAAGAAAAAGCAATGGGGAAAAAGGAATGGCAAGGATCGAGCTGGAATCTATACGTAATTAGAGAGTAATTATCCCTCCTATTGTGCAAATGAATATAAGCTGGGTTAGAACATATTGATGGGCTATAAAAAGGTTTTTCGTTACCAAGGTGTCTCACAAGAAACATTTCATGATGGGTGAAAGCAAAGAGCTCTTCCAAGACCATTGCAACATTATTGTTGCAAAACATCAATGGATCTGGTTATAGATGCATTTCAAAACAGAATCATCCAGTAAGCAGTATTAGAGCCATTATCTGCAAGTTGAAGGAACATCACTGCATCATCAATTGGCCATGCACAGGAAAGATAGTCAGAAGAGTAGCCCAAGAGCCAAGGAGAAAGCTCCAGAAAGACTTAAGAGGCAGCAGGTTCAATTGTTACAGAGAAAATCATAGGTATTGGACTCCACCGCCATAGCCTCTATGCACGCTCACTTTGCATGACTCTATTACTGAAGAAAATCATGTTGAAGTGCGTTGAAAGTTTGCTACACAACATTTGGACAAGCCTATAAAATACTGAGAGAATGTAGTCTGGCCAGGTGAGAGCAACATTTTTGGATGTCATACTACACACCATATTTGGAGGAGAAATGGAGTGCATCACTTCAATATCTGACAAAAGGACCCTGAACTAACTGATCAACATCTTGGACAATGAGTGTCATCCACTCCACAACACTATTGTTAAGCAGAAGAGCCTGATCAGCTGGAGACTTCGCTCACTGCCTTGCACGACAGACAGACTGAAGAAGTCATTCGTCCCAAGGGCCATTGAACTGTTCAATGCTTCACTTAAGGGAAGAGGAGAAATAGACTTCTCCGCATAGTCTGTCTGCCTCTTCACCACCTCCATGTCTTGAACTGTCTGTCCACTAGCCACTTTTTACCACTGTCTTCTGCCTCACTGTTTGTGTGCTATATTAGCACATATGCACGAACTGTGACCACACTTATACCTTCCTTACTATATAGTTATATATATATATAGATATATAGACTTTATTCTTGCACTGTTGCACTGTTTGACTTACTCATTTGCACCATCACCATGACACTCATTCACACAGAGCACCTTACCTTACCTTATGCACAGAGAATCACAGGCTCAGTCCCTGCCTCAGTCATTGCAAGCGCATCTTGTTTGATTAATCACCCATTATGTGGATACTGTTTTTTTAGAATTGTGTTATTTAGTGCTGTTAGTGAATATGTGTGTTGTCTGTATGCTACTGTGACCTTGAATTTCCCCTGGGGATCAATAAAGTATCTATCTATCTATCTATCTATCTATCTATCTATCTATCTACTGTGCATCACCCTAACAGTGAGGTTTGGAGGTGGAGGCATCACGGTGTGGGCTGTTTTTCATCTCATGGTACTGGCAGACTTCATACAGTTGAAGGAATGATGAATGGAGCCATTTTTACTGGGAGAATCTTGCCATCTACCAGGACGTTGAGGATAAGACATGGCTAGACCTTCCAGCAGGACAATGATCAAAAGCATTCAGCAAAGAAAACTCTCAATTGGTTTCAGAGAATTCCTCTTTTTTATTCATAACTCTACTTATGGACATTCATGTTTGGATTTTTTTATGTGTGGATTACCTAAGTTAATACTAATGTATGGTGAAAATGTCATGCAAATAGCCTCACTGGAAGTATACTTGTCGACGAGTTCAATATTTATTTTCCCCTCTGTATACACACACACACACACACACATGCATAAGCACATATACACATGTACACACACACACACAGGCACGCATACACATGTACACACACACACACTTACACATAGGCGCACACGTGCACATGATCAGTGAAATGAAGTGGCAGAGCATGGTTAGCATGCACCAGAGAGGGCAGGCAGCACTGTCATGACAATATTGGAATATAGGACTGAGAGATGGATGTCAGGAGGCTCGTGTGTGGAAGTGCATTTATGTCTTCATGATTAGGGTGGAAGTGTGTTTATGTCTGCATGATTAGGGTGGAAGTGTGTTTATGTCTGCATAATTAAACGTTCCACATACTCGACGCACCTGACCAGTAGCGCGACAATGTGACGTCACAGAAGCGCCGTAACCATTTATACTCGCGCTAGTTGCAATATTCTCCTGAACAGAGGTGTCGCTGTTGTGAAAAGATTAACGCTAACTACGTTACACAGCAGAAGAAGCTGCATTAAGAAACACTAGTAGCAGAGAATGTAAACGGGCTCTGCTATTAGCTAGCCCAGGGGTGGGCAACTAATTTCCCCAAGGGGCCACATGACAAACTGGGACTGTTGAGGAGGGCCGGACTCAAAATACCGAACTCAAGTCTGAACTCAATTCTGTTCAATTCTATTCTGTTCTTGTATAACATTAAGTAAATCATATGGTTTTGTTTACTAGTCGTAAGAACAGATGAAAATGTGAGGGAGACAAAGGAAAAACAGCAATAGGCCTATTTAATCTATGTCCAGTATTTAATCCTCATTCCTCAAAATGATTTTTTGACATTTACATTTTTTTCAGTTTTCAAAGACTGATATAAAAAAGTACTACAATATCTATATAATTAGGCTAGGTCATGAAAATGTGAAGGAGTCAGTACAACCGATAGGCCGTGCCACCATTTCATCAACACTCAGCAATATTTCATCATTAAATCATTACCATCATTAAATTAAACTCTATGCAGAATTAGACTACGAAAATGTGGAGCAGACAAGAGTAGGCTGTCATTAGTTAATCAACATGCACAAAGAAAACTATTTTAAAAATGTAGGCTATGTTTTTGCTTTAACTTTATGCACATAACTGTGATTGGTGAACTCGCTCTGTGTGTTGAGCCAGCTGCTTCAAGCAACCTGTGGGTAGTAGCATCATACTAGTTCGCTAACATAAGCTTTGCAAATAAACTCAGACATATTTTGGTTACAATTACGGGGTTATCCGATTGTAAACTGTCTATCTGCCAGTAACGTTTTGAAATGAACACTTCGTATCGCCAATGAGCAGCAGTAGGAGTTCGTTCTAACAACCTTTGCGGTGGTGAGCGACGCAGACATAAGAGACACAAAACTTTGAAAGGTTTACGCCGACGTAAAGGCAACTGCATTGTGTCGACGCAGAAGCATTTTTCTATTCACCAGCACATCAGTGAGGGTGTTTTGGTCGCCGCATCCACGCACAAATGTATGGGCGTACAAATAGCAGTCGCTTTCAAAATAATAACAACGATATTGATTTGCATGCATTATCTCTATGCTAGGCTCTTGACTATTGTTCTTTCACGGACCTTACGCGGGCCGGTCAGGGAAAGCCCACGGGCCGGATGTGGCCCGCGGGCCGTATGTTGCCCATGTATGAGCTAGCCTCTGTGATGGTACTTCAGACATTGGTTGCTACTATTCACAACTACCACCATCATTATCATCTAGTTTCCAAGGTGTGTGCACAGGTAGATAGATGGATGTATAGATAGATACTTTAGTCATACCGAGGGACATTTTAATAATTTAAACAGTTTAGTTAGCTGGCTAGCTAGCTAGCAGCTGGCTGAGTTTGTGTAATTTCCTGAAGTGGAAAGAGATTTTGTTCAGGCCTTAATAGATATCATTTGTTTGAAAATAAATCGTTTCTATTCTTTCCTCTTAATTCCATGTGTTGCAACTCTCGCTGGTAACTTTGTTAACTTATCCAGCAAACTATTAAAAATTCAGGACTGTATCAAAACACTGCAACTCTCGCTTGCCCTCGAACTAGTCCATCTTCCTGTTTCCGCTTTGTCGCGCTCGTCTGAAAAAAAATGAGTGGTGCGCTACCTCGCGCTACCTGGCTAAAATCCTGGCGCGCCAGCAAGATCTACGTCATTTTGACGTCACGGTGTCGCGCTACCGGTCGGGTGCGTCGAGTATGTAGAAGCCTTATAGGGTGGAAGTGACAGTGTCTGACGGTGGATGAGACTGTATATGGATGGATGGAGTATGTGTATGTATGTACTCACATTCTTCATGGTTTTGCCTCCAAAGCCGATGATCTTATTCAGACGTAGTATTGGGTCAGGGTGCAGCTTCTAAGCATCAACACAAACAAAAACACACACACACACATACAGAGGGGACAATTAATATTTAGAGAACAAAAGTGAAGTGTGACTGGATTATTTTAATTTTATTTCATTAGACACAGAAACCACACACACCTGTGTTTGTGTTTGTGTTTATGTTTATGTGTGTGTGTGTGTGTGTGTGTGTGTGTGTGTGTATGTGTGTGTATGTGTGTGTGCCGTTTCCAAACGCCTCACCCGTTGTTTACTGGCTTGTTTACTGGCTTTGGAGGCAGGCAAAGAGATGGGACGGGATACCTCAGCAGACAACACCTAAAACATGCCCAGTGTCAGTATAGAAAATAAACAAATGGACCGTTGACTCTCCTTGCTTTGGGCTTTAGTCATTTTTGTAACAAAAATGACTAAATTACAATTTATCGGCCTTAAGGTGTATCAGCCCACTGGGAAAATGCTCGGTATTCCAAAGAGCCAGCCCAGTCCCGACAGAAATTCTCCAAACATGACACAAAGAGGAACTAATTTATAACACACACACACACACCTCCAGCAGTGGCGAGTGGGATTGCGAGACTGGAGAGCGAACAGTGATGACGTCTTGGTCTTGGTCCGTGGGCGGGGCGAACACGTGCACCCCTCCGTCGTCCACACCCCCACCGTCTCCCCCCGCACCAATGGTGCTCAGCGGCGCCACCTCAGGCAGAGATGGGGTCAACAGGGTCACCTTCTTCTGCTTGAGCCGCTGGGGAGACAGGTGCGTGCGTGCGCACACACACACGCACACACACACACACACACACACACAACAGGAGGGAACACACACACACACACACACACACACACACACACACACACAACAGGAGGGAACACACACACACACACACACACACACACACACACACACACACACACAACCAGGAGGGAACACACACACACAACCAGGAGGGAACACACACACACACACACACACACACACACACACACACACACACACACACACACACACACACACACACACACACACACACACACAACCAGGAGGGAACACACACACACACACACACACACACACACACACACACACAAAATCAAAGAAAGTTTGTGAGTGGGCAGCCAGACTGTGGTGCGGCTCTCCTGCAGGGTTTCATGCTGCTGAGTTAGTCTCATCACACCTCCATCTGTTCCCCACTAAGCCTGTCACTCACTTAGACTGAGACGGAGACCCTCACCGTCTCCAGAGAGCAACGGAGAGAGACACCGGCATGATTTAGATTACGTCTCTGTGTCCAAGTAAGGAGTTCCAAATAAGGGAGATGCAACAACATTGCTTTGTTTTGTTTTTCAGTCAGAAACCCCATCTCTATATCATATATACACAGATTAAAGAGGAAATCATACAACGTTTCTTTTAAAAACGGTTGGTGTTGCCGGAGATTACACACTACATTGAAACCATGTGGGCACACAGACACAGACACACACGCACAGACAGACAGACACACACACTCACAGCAGACAACATGTACACACACACATACAATCACCACCAGGAAAGAACACATACACACACACGCACGCACGCACGCACGCACACACACACGGACAGAGTTCTTACAGGTCTGGGAGTGGTAATCTGCTGGATGAGTGAGACTCTGTCGCGAACAGGTTTGCTGAGGTTCACACACAAACTCTCCTGCCTATCTGGGCTACCACGGACGTCAGCTGCAAGCACACAAACACACACACAAACGTGTGTATATAAGTGTTTTTGAGTGCAAGTGTGTGTGAAGAGATTTTTGGACAAAACAATCACTGGTGGAATGTGTAATGTGTGTGTGTGTGTGTGTGTGTATGTGTGTATGTGTGTGTGTGTGTGTGTGTGTGTGTGTGTGTGTGTGTGTGTGTGTGTGTGTGTGTGTGTGTGTGTGTGTGAGTGAGTGTGTAATAGTGCAAAGCTAAGTAGGAGAAAAATGTCTCTCACTCTTTGCTTGGTTAGTTTCTCCTTTCTGAATGGAATCAAATGGCATCTTCATTCCGTCAGAGGGGAACCTGTACACACAGACACACACACACACACACACACATCAAATATAAACATAGACTGCATTGATTTCCGTTTCAGGCACACACTTGGCTGAGAATGCCCAGCATAAAGCAATCCAGAAGAAAAACAGACTGGTAATCAACATTCATTTCCACACAAAATGTACCTTTCAACCAGTATTGCCATCAGCATAATTTGCTAGCTATCAAATCAAGACTGGTATGTCCAGCTAACGTAACGTTTGCATAGTAGGAGGCAATGGTTTACATGTCAAAGAAATCTTATGACAAATGAAAGGTTTTTGGTCATATTTTCAGTATTTTCAGTTCAAATCATATTTGCTGTTGTTGCAGGCAGTTCACTGCGCCGGGATTAGTGTGTGCTTCACCTCACTGTGTGTTCACTGTGTGCTGAGTGTGTTTCACTAATTCACGGATTGGGATAAATGCAGAGACCAAATTTCCCTCACAGGATCAAAAGAGTATATATACTTATACTTACTTATACTTAAAGGAATTATCCGGGGTAAAATGCACTTTAGATCAATTTACAGATGATTGGGAGTACATACGTTAAGTTGACATCCAAATCATGTCATTCGGATGTGTTTTGAGAAAGTTCGATTTTACCGTTTTTAGTCAAAACTCGTTAGCCTGGAAGTGACCCGGGCATGTCATTTCGCCGCTACAAAACGCTATTTTTATACCTCTTCTACAGTTCCAAACAACATTACACTTACGTGGTGGTGAGTAGAGGGTCCCTAAAGCCAAACCGAAGTATCCCGAGGTCTTTATGTGGTCGGATAGAGAGTCCAGAATGAATTTCATCAACCCAGTACCTTTCCGGAAATGTTGCCATCTTTGTTGCCATCTTTGCTCCCATCTTCAGGGGAAAGTCCGTAGGAGTCGTGTGGAGTAACACGCTCTGGAAATTCACAATTCAAAACATAGTCCAGTATTTCTTTCGAAATTGAAATTAAGTTGTATGGACTGGACTAAGTTTTTTTTTTTTTTTTTTTTAAACGGCGACGAAATTGTGAATTTCCAGAGCGTGTTACTCCACAGTAGCAATGGCAGCAAAGATGGCAACATTTCCGGAAAGGTACTGGCTTGATGAAATTCATTCTGGCGCGCGCATCCGCATAGGAACAGTCGACCCGGACCGCGAACCAGGAAATGTGTGAGTAATAGTATGTATGAGTTAACCAGGATTTTAGACAGAAACAGGTAGTAAATGGGACATGAAATAGTGGGTACCGCACTACATGTCATGGAGGTGGTAAAGTATAAAGTTGTATAGTATAAAGCAGTGACAAATGAGTTTTGAGTGTTGTGAATGAAATTGCGGACTAACCACGTTACAAACAAAATGAACGCGAATACGTTAATATCCCCGCGTCAGCCTTCCCTTTAAACACAACAGTGAGAAGTGAGGTTCACTTTCTCACAAACACCATACATACAAATAGCATTAATGTAAACGTAACTACAGGACATAAGTAACATAGTTTAGTTACATATTGCTTTGGATAAAAGTCTTGAGCGATTAATTAGTGCTGGGCAGTATGACCAAAAATGTATATCACGGTATTTTTCAAAATTCTTACGGTTTCACGGTATATGACAGTATTTTTTTCCATGCATAATCAGATGTTCACAGCATTTTCTACAGGTTGAGAGAGGAATTGCTGCAGTACATTGACTAAGGATGGTCTATTTTACTGTCTCAACTGTACTAACTCCACACTAGTGGTAATGCAGTTTTGCATGGCCCCGGAAAATGATGCTGTTTACAAAGAGCCACTCATGATTCTAAAGAAGAATCTAATCAGAATGCAAAGACAATTGCAGTCAAAATACAGAACTTTTACTGTGCAAATTTCACAAACATCTTGTAGCCTATAAAACCAATACAAAAAGTAGTGCAACTTGCAATAATTATACTTTTTTGAAAATTATACAATTTAAAATAAAACCTCTCTGCTAATATGCTTACTCTATCAGAAACATGCCTTATTGTTATTGTGTGGTTTACATGACGTTAGTGGTAGGCTAACGTTAACTTCATGTGGATGTGGATGTCTTGTTAGCCTGCCATGAGCTTCGGTTCGGTTCGCTAGGCAAAACATTAACAAAAAAGTTTGTTTTGGTGATGACAGTCAGGATCATTTCTAACTAGCAGGGGTGTAAAGATTAACCGATACGTATCGGTATCCGTTTTTAACGTGTAAGATAAAACTGAAATGAACCAGTCGTTATATCGATTTACTTGTTACGAATTGGTTTACAACCTTTTCTGCTCGCTCAGACTCTCATTTACGTTCCAAGCAGCGCGTTCATCCCACGTCCGGTTTTGAAACTATACGTGGCACGGAATTGTGGGTAATGCAGTTCGTTTTTGGCTACATTCATTGCCCAAAGTTGTCAAATGACCTCATTACCCATACATCTACTGCAACTTAAGCACGTGACAACTCGCACTCGGTCGTTTGTGTTACAGTTTTTACTCTTTTGTTTTTTAAAATCCAGCGCGAAATTAAACACTAAACAGCAACGATAGACTTGTGGCATTATAGGTTTCTGCATTAGGTCTACCGTTGGAACAAAATAAACCCAGAAAGTTCATTGATATGTAGGCCAATTTTATTCTTGTAGGCTATATGAGAAAAGGCCAAGAGTGTCTTAAGCACTGTTTTATTTCATTTCGGTATTGTCTTACCTCAACAAGGCTACAGCTCCATGAAAACAATCAGATATAACTCTATAAAATCTATAAAGTCTATAAAAAAATGTTGTATTTGGCTGCTGTGTTTGACTGAAATGTAGACTATTCTTTTTTCATTTCAATATATGAAACAAACCTCAGTTTAGATAATCATATTCACACATTTTTTGCCTAATTGACAACCATGACCATGATAACTGATAATATAAAATTAATGTGCACCTTGAGCAAATGATAAAAAATCTTTCAGAATGATTTCCATTCTTGAACTGCATCAAATCGCATCGAATCGTACTGAATCGTTTTTTATGAACATGTATCTTTTCTTGTATCGAATTGTGCCCATGTATCTAGATGCGAATCGTATCGTCTTTTACATGAGAGATTCACACCCCTACTAACTAGCCAGCTAGTATTGCTCAGTGCATGTCTATAACATGCTTTACTTGCTACCTGGATAATTTCAGCGAATATTCTTAAGGTGAGATGAATGATAAGATCATTAAACTTCACTGTGTTCGGTGGGTTGCTAAAACGACATCACCTACTAGCCAGCTAGTTACAGCCAGAGCCATATAAAGGTTACAGCTGTTGAACAATCTCAATAGAATTTTCGTGACGGTAAATCCCTTTCAATGCAGTATCCCTTAACGTTTTTCCTTAACTAAAGAAACAATTTAAGGTATTCTGTGCAACACCCTTAAATAAACCCCTTACCTAAGGAGAAATTAAGCCTTGAGGGTCATACCTCAGGGGAAAAACTTAAGGTGTTTTGTATTTACCCTCACTATTCCTCGCAGTGGCACCATGCGTGCGTGTGAAAAAAGTCCCGTCTGAAACACTGTCGCGCAGCGCAGCGTTCCAAACGTTGTGTAATCAAATACACCGGAAAATCTATATCATACCGAAAATATACACCGGTATACGGTGTGAACCGGTATACCGCTCAGCACTACGATTAATCTAAAAAAGATATGACACACAGACAGACAGACAGACAGACAGACCTGATATAGTCATAGAGGTCGTGCCAGGTGCAGCCCTTGGGGACGGGGAAGCTCATCTCCCTGGGCATCGGGGCACTGCCCTCCTCCATCACCACACCACCACGCTTCACCACCGAGTAGCACACACCTGTAGAGAGGGGGAGGAAGAGAGGGAGAGGAGAAGGAAGGAGAAAGGGATGAGAGATGAGAGGTGAGACGGATGAGAGGAACAGCATGGTGTGAGAGATAGAGGGAGAGAAAGAGAGAAAGGACTGTGTGTGTGTGTGTGTGTGTGTGTGTGTGAGACTCACCTGGGTCCAGCAGCAGGTCGCTGGTCATGGTGTTTTTAACGCTCATGTTGGCACACAGCTTCAGGGCCTTGAGGTGGCTGTAGCGGCGGTTCAGGTAGACAGAGACCAGGTAACGCAGGTCCATCACCAAACACACCCAGCGCACACACGCCGGAGCAGGTCCCACCAGACCTGCACGCACATGCACACACACGCACGCACGCACACACACACACACACACACACACACACACACACACACACACACACACACACACACACACACACACACACACACACACACACACACGCATACAAAAGCACATACACACACATCAGTAGAGATATGAAACACACAGTTGTGCCTTCTGCCTTTCAGTTTACCTATACACACCAGGGCTCTACACTAACATTTTTTTCCAGGAGCACTTGTGCGCCCAAGTTAAAAAATTTAGGAGCACAGACAAAAATTTGGGCGCACAGTCACTTCTGTACTTAACTTACACATAATCTAACATTACACTGCAGCTAACAGTTAAACATGCCAGTGCACCAATTGCGAATATTAAGAATGACTGACAGCATTTAGGCTACAGGAAACAGGATTTTAAAGATCAGTGCCTACTTTATTTTCAGTCTGTTCTATTTTCCTATATATTTTTTATCCTTTTTTTTTTTTTGCAATGCATCTGCATTGATGGGGGCAGTAGGCAAACGTTAGGCCTACTTTCGTTTTGCACTTTAGCTTGTTTTCGGTGTAAACAAACAAGCATGCGTGGAAGCCTGGAGTTGTCAGTAGCGTTCTACCTTTGAATATAATGGGAGTATTACAGGAGGCTACTTTTGTGCCTGTTCGCTACAGCTATATTTTGCATATTGCAGCCAATACGTCAACTGGGATAAAAGGCATGTTAGGTTACCTTTTCTTCTCTCACTGCATTCTCAGAATCTCATCCTGTTCCTCTTATATCCGATGAATTCGGTGGATAGAACTAATTTCTTCAATCTTTGCATCTTGGCTGGCTATTCTAACTTTACGCTTTTTCTACGCGCTCTTGGGTTTGATAGAAGCGACTACTAGCGAGTCACAACGCGAAATTGCTAACGTTGATGGGAGGTGTAGTTTTTATGCTGCATTCGCGACGTGATTCTATGTTGCAGTGTATTTTGTAGAGAAACATTGACATGGTTAGAAGTCATTCGCACCAGTGCGCCTAAATATTTTTTTGCACTCGCACGCCATCATTTTTACTCGCATGTGCGAGTGAAATGGGCGCACTGTAGAGCCCTGCACACACACATATTTCACACAAGCTGAGTCGCCAATTTGCACATCGGGAGCATTATATTGTTGAGTATTTCTCAGTCATGCTGACAACACACACACAAAAAACAAGATCAAACAGACACAAATTCACAAAGCAACTGCAAACACACACACACACACACATGCACACTATTCAGAATGTATCCCCTGTATTCATGCTTCTCTATGAAAACAGTCTAACGTATAGACCAGAAAGTCGTCTGAGGCCAGCAGGACACAACCAAATCGTTTGAGGTTGACACTGAGCCCCACATTACTCCCAATGTAGGGTTTTACTCCCAATGTGAGGTTTTCACCATTGGTGTCAAAACTACATTACTCCCAATGTAGAGGTTTTCACCATTGGTGTCAAAACTACATTACTCCCAATGTAGAGGTTTTCTAACCTGACTCTCGCCAGATGAATTTCGTTCCGCCTAGCTCCACTCATCCATCTGGGATCGATCCATTGGAGTAGTGCTTCAGAAGGCTGGGCCTTATTAAAAAAATCCTTGCATAAGATTGGATAAGCCACTTGTCCATCATCTATTGACGTGCTACTTCAACCACTCACATCGAAGCCAACCCGTGACGCTGAGAACAGTCTCACAGTAGCTTCTACGCTACGTCACATCTATGAAACTCCCGCCCTGCGTCATGATTGGCTCTACCATACAATCTTGTGCTGAAATCACTCTCAACGGAACCGATCCCAGATGGATGTGAGTATATATTAGGGTTGTCAAAATAACTGATTAATTTCGATTAATTAATTTGAGAAAAAATAACTGATTAAAAAAATGAGTGCAGATTAATCAATTCCGTATGACCTTTGACCCCGAGCCGTTCTAGTCAGTAAAAAATAGACTGTAAAATGAAGGAGAGAGAAGATAACGTGCTGCCTGGATCATTGATTGGAACATTTACTTTTAAAAAACGGCCTGATGGTGTTGATAAAAATAAAGTGTTGAAAATAAAGTCCTCTGCAATGTCTGCAGCGAGGAATTTGCATATCACCGGAGTTCATCAACTCTATAGTCGCACATCAATGCAAAGAAATAAGTGTTGACATTGAGGGTAGTGTTCATTTATTTTCATTGTGTCCCCTAGGTTATATTTGTGGCCTGAAATGCCTTGTATGTGAAAAAAAAACTTCTTCCCGAAGCACTTTTGAATTTATTTCCTCAGCATATTAGGTCATATCATAGATTATGGCCATTATTTGAACAGTGAAAATAATAATAAAAGAGTTTTTGAACTTTAATGTCACTAATGCTGATTATTCAATGAAAAATGATATATGCGATTAATTTAGATTAATTAATCACAGAGTATGTAATTAATTAGATTATTTTTTTTAATCGATTGACAGCCCTAGTATATATATATATACGTGTGTGTGTGCCTAAATGTGTGTGTGAGGGAGTGTTGCTATGTCAGACCTGCCAACCCAGAACAGATATTTTTAGTACAACTATTTCAGCTCATCTTGGTCTAGATGTGTGCAGCCAAATATCAGCGCAACATATACTGTAGTTGACTCATTTATTAATGTCAAATATCTAAATTTAAGCTGAGCGTGTAACTGAAAATAATAACTTTTTTTGTTTACCACCTTTCACAAAGATTTCATTGAATGATGCATTTAACTGGTAACAATAGTCTTGCATCATACCATTCCGTTTAGGATCACAAAGGTGGCTAAGCAACATCAGAATGTCATAAACACACATAGCACAGGGTAAACTGGAACTTTTGTTCACTCTTTCTTGAGTTTGTGTAGAAGTTGGCTGGTTTCAGATTTGTTGATAAATTGATTTTTCGGACTTTGATTTCTGGTGATCTGATTTTAATGTGGTTCTGCTGGTTCTTAGCCTGCTGCCTAGCAGCACGGCAGGATGAGCACAGTTTAGGTAGAGCCATTAAGAAGCGCGTAAAAAAATACAGACTGGAGGAACTAAAGACAGAGTTGGAGGCTTTGGGGGTTAACGTTGATGGACATGGACAAGACATGGATGAAAATAAAAACAAAAAGACCAAAAAGGAACTCCAAAAGCTCCTAATAAAGGAGCTGAAGCAGGTCAAGGATGGCAGAATTGGCCTGGACAAGAGGGCTAGGGAGAGGGCAGAAGGATTAACTCTGCCCATGGAAATCCCAGAAGACGTCCTAAATGTTCTTAATGACCTTGATGCATTCTTGGACAAAGAGTTGGAAGACTCTGAGAGAAAAGAACAGAGGGATGACAATGTGACAGCTGTGCTCGACAGTCTCCTAGATAAAGTGGACTCGACTCTGGGTGAGTATAATAATAATAATAATAATAATAATAATAATAATAATAATAATAATAATAAGCTTTATTTGTATAGCACCTTTCATACACAGAATGCAGCTCAAAGTGCTTTACATTTGAAGCATGTAACACAATAATAGTCAGTCAGTCATTATCAATCACCTTTCTTCATTGCTGGGGCCGTTTATGATCCACTCAGCAACATATCAAAAATATAGAAAATGACATGTCATCAACATCAACAAGACTGGCAGCCTTAACCCTCTTACCCCCCACAAGCACGCCATATGGCAACTGTGGCAAGGAAAAACTCCCATATTCCAGGAAGAAACCTTGAGCAGAACCTGACTTAATAGGGGGAGCCCATCTGCTTCTGGCTGGCTGCGCCCTCCAATAATAGCAGATGTAGAATAATCTGAAAAAGTAGTCTACAGGATAAGATGAGTTAACTAAAAGCTTTCCTGTACAGGTATGTTTTCAGATATTTTTTTAAAATATTTACTGAACTCGCCTGCTTGATGTACAGAGGCAGGGTGTTCCATAGTTTTGGGGCATAATGGATAAAATCAGCTTCTCCACTTTGTTTGTGGAGCACTTTGGGTACGATTAAAAGATTAGAATTGGATGATCTAAGTTTCCTTTGTGGTTGATAAGATATTAAAAGCTCAGAGATATATGAAGGTGCTATGCCATTCAGAGCTTTGTAAGTAATTAACATAACCTTAAAATCAATTCTATAGGAAATAGGGAGCCAGTGCAGTTCAGCCAACACAGGGGTGATGTGTTCTCTCTTCTTAGTCTTAGTTAAAAGTCTAGCCACAGAGTTCTGTATGAGTGCCAATTTCTTTAGATGTTTTTTGGGAAGACCAGTGAAAAGTGCAAGTCTAACCTGCTAGTAATAAAGGCGTGAATTAGTTTTTCTGCATCTTGTTGAGTTAAAAAGGGCCGCACTTTGGCAATGTTTCTCAAGTGGAAATAGGCTGTCTGAGTAACGTTACTGATATGGGGCTTAAAACGTATCTCTGCATCTAAGATGACACCGAGGCTTGTTACTTTTGGTTTGACCTGGTGCGCCAAGTTCCCCAGATTACTAAGAACAATATCTCGCTTTAGTTTTGGTCCAACCAAAAGTACCTCTGTTTTGTCATCATTTAGTTTCAAAAATGTTTTGCTCATCCACTGATTAATGGAGGTTAGGCATGCAGTGAGGGAGCAAAGGCCATCTGGGTTAGTTGGCTCCACAGAAATATACAATTGGGTATCATCTGCATAGCTGTGGAAGTTTACATTACGCTGACTTATGACGTTTCCCAATGGAAGCATATATAGGGAAAATAGCAGGGGACCAAGGCAGCTCCCCTGGGCCACACCAAAAGGCAAGTCATGTTTTTCAGACACATGATCTCCTAGACTGATATAAAAATCTCTACCAGTAATGTAGGTTTGAAACCAGTTTAGAGCATTATCAGAGAGACCCACCCACTTCGCAAGGTGGTGAATTAGGATGCTATGATCAATGGTGTCAAATGCCACACTCAAATCCAGAAGAATAAGGATTGAGACTTTGTTTGAGTCAGTAGCCAGTCTGAGATCACTGACTATTTTTTACTAGAGCCGTTTCTGTGCTGTGATTTGATCTAAATTGCTGATTGGAATTTTTCAAGGATACTGTTTTCGTTGAGGAAGGTATTTAACTGATTACAAACAACTTTTTCAAGTACTTTGCTCAGGAACGGTAGATTTGATATAGGCCTGTAGTTGCTCAGATTGGTATGGTCAAGATTTGACTTTTTAAGTAAAGATTTCACAACAGCGGTTTTAAAAGCAGTTGGAAATATACCTGTTTCTAATGAGGTATTTATTACCTTGAGAATAAAGGGAGCTAAGCTATCATATACTTTTTTGAGGAATCTAGTAGGGATTGGATCTAAAACACATGTTGAGGAGCCGGTTTGAGTTATAATTTTACCAAGCTCAGATTGAGTAATAGTGCTAAAGGACCTTAATTTTGGAGGCTGTTTTTGGGTACTATCAAACATATTACTTGTGTTACCAATAGCCTCCCTTATAGAAATGACTTTGTTTTTGAAGAAGTCTGCAAATTCTTCGCATCTTAGAGAGGATGCCTGACTGAGTGTATCAAAAGGTGTTTGATGCAATAGCCTATCAATGGTAGAGAACAACACCCTAGAGTTTCCGCTGTTTTCAACAATTACCTTAGAGAAGTGGTTCCTTCTCTCATTCCGAATAGCTCTATTATAATTTGCTATTTTTTCTTTTAGAATGGCACGGTGAACCTGTAACTTAGTTTTTCTCCATGTTCTCTCAGCTTTTCTACATGATCTTTTTAGATCATGGATATTTTCGTTCATCCAAGGTGTCCGTTTGCTACAGGGCCTTTTTTTAGTCTTTAAGGGTGCCACTCTGTCAAGCAGAGCGCCTAATTCACTACCATTTGATCAATGGGATGATGTAAAATATCTAAATTTATTAGATATAGAAGACATCTGCTTGTATTGAGTGTAAGAAGTAGCCTTGCATCACCAGAACCAACTTGAGCTCGGAGCAATAAGTGGGCTACGTTAAAAGTATGCTCACATTTAAAACATCAAAATGGTTCAGCATTGAATTTGAATAAATTGTTCCCCCATTATGTTTAGCTTCAGAAGGACTGAAAGACAAAGGAGAAAAGGAGATAGTGTTGAGGCCAGAGGTTGGAGACAGGAAGGAGGAGGCCGAGCGGGAAGCCAATTTGTGGAGTGCCAGAGAGAACCACAAAGGTTCCGTCCCCAGGAGGAGGTTTCGGGGGGCCAGACACAGCAGCAGGCGACTGACTGCGTGAATATTGACAAGGACTTAACCATCAAAAACCATCAATAAAACCGATACAATTTGTAGTGATCTTAATGTTTCTCCAACCTTGAAATGTTTTTTTGAGTAGCACCTCATGCTGAGAAAAAAAAAAATTGCTCACGTTGGCCTTCGTGCATGCAGCCAAAAACAGACATAGCCATACACAAGATACATTTTGGATAGTGACCCATCTTTAAGGTCGCATATCTATCTAAATTTGATCCAAGGTGTTCCTGAAAATGCAAACTGAATCTTTTACAGTAGCTCTACAATTTTGACAATCTGTTTTAGAGCTTAATAATCCTGACTTGTGAAAAACAGTTGTGTTGATGGGGACTGATGTGGATATGTTGTCCATTTACTTATATCTATTCAATCATGTCTGGTCTATTATTACCTCTTTTCAATCCATTATTATTAGATATTTCTTTTGTAAAGAAATACATCTATCCCTCATGATATGCCAACATATTTAATACACCTGAATATAGGCTAAAGTAGATAGAGGATTATGGACATCTGCTGTTGTCAGGGTGCTGGCTATCCCTTAAAAGCAGTTTAAGGGGATAGCCAAAGGGGTAGTTTCCTACCCGTAACTACAAAGTTGCTAGTTCGGTAATCGCCTAGAGATAGCCTCTCAGACAATGGCAGAAGTGCCGTTTGTCATGTTATCAGGTTATGTGGCATCAAAATGATTTTGGAAACATAATGTTACGGTCAAAATATTGTTAAGGGTGCCTTTAACACACAAAAGCCTACATGTTTTTTTTTTTTTTTTTCGAAAATACATTCAATATTCAATTCTTACATGCTGACTAATACAGATGACTGATTGTAAATGGTTACATTTGGAATTGGAAATATCTGAGCTCCCTGAGAGCATTTTGGTTATGAAAACTTTACTGTAACCACCAGAGACACATGGAAAATATAATGCTAACTGAAATAAGTGCTGAACAAGTAATAACTTTCCAAGACAACATCCCACTCTTTGGATATTTTTAGTTTCGCAAAACGGCTGGGGGAATGCAAATTTTCGAGTGAACACAAGCTCACCTCATCAAGTCTTTCATTTAACCCACCGTTGGACGAAGACCAAACAGGCCAATCACTATGCTCTGTCTGTCATTCTCAATTGTCACTTTCTCTCTTTCTCTAACCCTTGCATGAAATAGATCAGCAGAGATTCTAATTCACATGCTCGCTCCATGGAGCTTTCCGGAGAAGTTGGATGTTTGCTCGTTTTTGCGTAGTTTTAAGTAAAAAAATCGAAATCGTACAGCCGTACTTTGATATGAAAATGCGTGGTTGATACGCAAAATGCGTACAGGTTGGCAGGTCCGCTGTGTGTGTGTGTAAACATCTCTGCATGTGAAAGAGCATCTCTTTAAATATTGGGGATGGGCTGTACCAGATTGTGTGTGCAAATATCAGTGATGTGACCCTAATTGTTTATGTTTAACCATTTTGTTGTATTGACATTGTGTGTGTGTGTGTGTGTGTGTTGTTTACCCTGTTTGGCCGTGCGTGCCGTGCTCTCGTACACAGAGCCCTGTGCTGAGCCGCAGATGAAGGGGAGCTGCAAGCAGGTGGAGCTGGATTTGAACTCCTTGAACATGTTGGAGAAGGACACCCGGATCACCTGACCCTCCTACTCACACACTCACACACACACACAATTGAATACAGTACATACAAGTTAGCAGCACATGCATGTATGCACTCACAAGCCATTTGCTTCCTGATCTGATGAAGTCAATCAGAGGGCAAACATGCTCCCAGAGCACATCAATCAACCAATTAAAGTGTTATTGTGCTATGGACCCCCTTCAAAATGGCATGCTTCATCTTAACGGGTTTATCATAAAAAATGACCTCTGCGACCACGTCCAGGTGCACCACAAAGTGTTTCCCTGGAGAGGGCCGGAAGAGCAGATAGAAGTAGCGTCCAGTCAGGCCCAGCGACTGGCTGCTGCTCTTGGGCAGCAGGATGTAGTTACTGGCCGGAACAGAGCCACGGATCCGGAACACGGAGCACTTGAGGGTTTTATCCTGCGGAGGAAAAGGCACACAACAGCGGGAGGGTCAGAACTGGGTCAACCACTCCTCCAGCACGAGAGGTGATGCAAACAACATTCTTGATGTTGGTCTAAAATTATATGTAGAATATTCAGGATTTGGCATGCTACAAACCAGATGCATTGTGCGTGTGAATAACAGCTGTTGGATATCATGATTTATGAACAGTAACAGTAATGTTTAAATGAAGGTTAGTGGTCAAAATGAGAGACAAAGTCAACTGGTGTCATCTCAGCTATATACACCTGTACAGCAAAGATGAAAAGGTGTGGCTCCAACATTACCATGTAAACAAATAGACATAGTGGTGAATGTTGGGAAGGTTTAGTAAGGTACCATGTAAGAAGTGACGTCTCCCTCTCGGCTGGATCTCTTCCACTCCTCCACGTGCACATGTTTGAAGATGTTGACATAAGGATGTTGCCAGGCTGTGGGTGTCATGGGAACACCAGGGGCAGATCACAACACAAGAGATTACATCTGATTGTAATCACAAGGGTTTCACCAACCCCGTGCTTTAAACATAACATAATAAACACATGTACTTCCACTTTAATGGTATAGGTTAAATTTGTGGAAAATAAGGTAGCAGGTAGAGATTTAACATCACTCAAAGCTCAGAGACCAGCATTGCTGGCAGTCATGCTACTGTTAGTCATTAGTGATGATCATATGATAATGAAATATGAATAAAGCAATAGAACACCTAAAAGAGCGCAGTAACGCCAATCTGGTCCTGTTGTTTATTTGACATTTAGTGATACTGCACGGGCGTGTAATCATCCCTGTTGGATAATGTATTCTCAGCCTTATACAGTTACACACGTCATGCAATAGATGAAAACATTCTGCACTGCTAATGTTAACTAAGATGTACTCTCCACCACCAGACATAAATAAAAGGATCTTGGGTAACACTGAGTGACGTTAACGTTAAGTTTCTCTGAACACGCACAATAAGCAAGTTAGGTAATGTTAGTGTCCTGCACATTTTCCTTACCCCTTGAAGACATAACTTTTTTCGATCCCTGTAGACAGCAAGTAACTAGCACTAGCCTAGCTGAGGATAAGTTAACTCAGCACAATCCAGTGAGACTGACGAGCCAAAACACGCAAATAACTACCTATGCTAGCTAGCTGTCCTATCTATCGATAGCTAGTTAACTAACGTTAGGCAAGAAAAGTTAACGTTAGCTTTTAATTGGTTCACCGCGACAATGTCACCTGTTGATGTTTCTACTTGCACAAAGATGTGGCGTTAACGATAAATACATTATACAATTGTGCGCTGTATCTTCTTATCTCTCACGCACTAAAAACAACCTAGATTTAGCGAGTTTGGCTCAAACTGCAGCCTTCAGAAGGATGATTACAACAAATCTTGCTTCTCCCGCGACTGCGACCGCCGCTGTTTTCAACGGTAGTGCGTAACATCTACGTTCTACGTCGACCCCGAGATCACTGCTGGGAAATGTAGTGTATTTCAAAGTGCGAGGGACCTTCTGAAGAGGCCCTTTAGAGCAGGGGTCCCCAACCTTTTATACAATGGACCGGTTTGATTCCTATTTTTTTTTTTTACGGACCGGCGGGGGGTTCGGGGGTTCCATGTTCCATATGTGTTGTGCATGCATTACTTAAAAAAGAACTAGCTCCAGTTATGTATGAACAGTGAAGGTAACGATCTCTTGTGAAAAACGTGAACTTGAAGAAGTGAAAATTGAACAATATGAACTATGAATATTGAACAACTTGAAGCTACATCTGTAAGTGTGAACATGCATAACAATGCATAAACAACAAAAACGTAGCCTCCATTACGAATATAATCAGTGGGAGCCCTGCAACAAGAAGCTTCCATCTGGGGGTGATGGA
The DNA here is from genome assembly GCF_046254945.1 of Alosa pseudoharengus. Classification (NCBI taxonomy): domain Eukaryota; kingdom Metazoa; phylum Chordata; class Actinopteri; order Clupeiformes; family Clupeidae; genus Alosa; species Alosa pseudoharengus. The sequence goes on along the minus strand of NW_027468674.1, from coordinate 29,893,138 downwards.
AGACAGTGACACCCTCAGTGTGTTTGAAATGTCCAGTCGATTGCGCAATTTGTTCTTAGTTGCAGTCATTGTCGAAAACCTGGCCCAGATAGGCTACGTGGTGGGAAACGTTCTCAGCGCTTTTATCTCGGGATATTCTGCTTTGGTTTTGATCCAAAAACCCGCCAGAGGGGTTTCCTTACACACTCTTAAAGCAACACCAAAGAGTTTTTTGTACCTTAAAATAATATTTCCAAAATCGTTTCAGTGGTTCATCAACTCGTAACAGGGTGAACGGCACTTTCTGCATTCGCTTCGCGGCCCTCTATCGGCTATTACCGCACTATGTAAGTTTGCTGCATCGGGTAGCGGATCTGTAGTTCGATGGAATGAGACATGAGAAACTACAAATTTGACTGGCATCTGATGTCGCAATACATCGTACTTTCATAAAAACATGCAACTTATTCTACCTTGTCTGTGGACATTGTTATTTGCAAAGCCGGTGCTCGATAAACAAATAGTGCGTGCGACAGATGAAAAGTTATTTGGTGTTGCTTTAAGACCACCGTCATTTGCAATTTCGCAACTGCTCTTCCTCCTGCGCTGACAAAGGACTAGGCTATTCGGGATATTGACAAATGGGTTGCGGACCCACTCATTGGTTTGCCGTGGATCTTTGGAGGATGCAACGCTCAAACTCATTTGAAAGCGCAACAAGGTGATCGCGCACCAGCTGCGAGAGAATGGGCCCTGCCTCAGTCTCTCCCAAAACCCCCACTACATGTTTGGAACATATCAAATACACCCCGGTCCACTCGTCGTCCCCACAAATCAAGCTTGGCTTTAAATGCAGCGACTTTATCTGCCAGTTTAAAGACAGTCGTCATTCTCCCCTGGAGTGACAGGTTGAGGTCATTAATAAGCAACCCGAATATGTCACACAGGTAAGCGAGTTTTGACACCCAGTCCTCATAACTAAAATGTGCAGCTAACGGTGACTTTTTTTCTGTAACAAATCTCTGCAGCGGCTCTCAACCCAAACACTCTGGCCGGTGACCTACTAAAGATGCTTGTTTTTTTGTTGCTCATTCTAGCAGTTTAGCTAACTTCGTGTGACACTACCGTTCGCCAAGAACTGATCAAGTGAAGTGAGCTGACCTGAGGCTGCGCAGCGCTGAAGGCAATACTGTATGTAAAAGTGTTGAAGGCGGGACAGACAGACATAAGAAAATAGACCTTGCAAAATGCAAACATGCGTGCAATCAAACAACTGCATATAGGCCTATGACATGTAAAAACGTGACATTATTGCGAATTAAATTTAGTTTAGTTTGCATGCATTTAAAAAAAAAACTCATGTCGTAGGCTACGGCCCGGTTAGGAATGTCCTGCGGCCCGGTACCGGTGGTTGGGGACCGCTGCTTTAGAGGGTCCATCTGAAGTCAAGTCAAGTCACTTTTATTTATAGCGCATTTTTGTATGCACAGAGTGCAACCTAGCCTGGCCTTGCCTTCCTACGTACTTCCGCTCGATTTTCATCTCCCTCCAGACTACAAGCGAAGCGTAGACCAAGGGGATGGCCAGGCTAAGTGCAACCCAAAGCGCTCTGCATACAAGACCTTGACACAGTACAAAAGATACTGGACGGAGTGGCATGGTCACCAGCGGCGTAAGACTTGGGGTAAAACCAGTACTGCTAACTAGAGCCCAAGGGGAGGGAGGGCCCTTATGAAGTCTGGAATATATTTTATTATATTTATTATGGGGGCCCATCAGGACTGCCAATGCATAGGGCCCAGGATCTACGCCCCTGCGCCAGCGTACCCGTGACACCAAGACATACAACAAACAAATGAACAAATAATAAAAAATACAATAATTTTAAAAAGAACATTTCATGTTAAATTAGTCCATTATCTAACCGGCTGAAAAATGTCCAAGGTGACTTGTATGAAACTGCACAAACCTATCTTGATAACTGACCAACCCGAAGAATTTACTGGCATTCTGAAGCACACAGGAAGCACAGTCTGAAGCAATGGGCGATCTTGTTGATCAGCATCTCGGTAGATTTTTTTTACAGTGTGTTGTTTCATAGTTTGGGAAGTTGTTATCAGAGTTCCTTACTCAATCCAGGCTCCAGGCACCTATACGTTAGATGCTAGCAGCTCCCAGGTCAGCCGCAGCTCGTCGTTCTGAAGTAGTCTCTGATGTCTGTTATGTCAAACTGTAGGCTAAGTCTGTTATGTTAAGATCTATAAAAAGTAGCCTATGGCTATCTAAGGGCTAAAGCATTCATTTGGATGAATAGGCTATACATGTTCCTTTCATTTCCTTGACTCTAGGCTAGAATAAAGTCAATCTCATATGATTTCAAAATGTAGGCTAAAGGCATTTGACTATTTATTGTTTTAGAAAATACAAAAAATTAAATTAAGACACATAGTGAAATACACAACTTTTGTAATACTTTTATTTGCTCCTGTATTTAACAGAAGTCTAACTTCTTTCTTCACCATGACATTGTACAACAATACAACATCATAGATGCAGGCCTATAGTATGATAAAGAATGGCACAAGTAAATCATTCATGTTAAAAATAGCTAAAAATGTAGCACAGTTAAATATGTGTAATTTACATATAAGCGCACACACACACACACACACACAAACAAATACATACACACCATGTTGACCTACACCACTTACAACAAGTAACCAATACATAAAAAAAACCAATACCACTGACCACAAAGACCAGTCAACACAATAAGCAGGACAGCAACTTACAAGAGAATTGGACTACATTAAAAATGACATGACTGATAGCTACGGCTACGGGACACGTGATGGTTGGCTGGTTGTGCTGCATCAGTAAAAGCAGAAGCCCCACCCACCCCGTGCTCGTGCACTTTTACTGCTCACAGCACATCACCTCCAGTCTCCGACGCCATCCCTGCAGACACTTCTGAAGCTCTGCCTTTACCTGTGACACACACACACACACACACACACACACACACACAGTCAATTATTCACGTGCATTGATTTTGACATATTTGTATTGTTTGTGTTTCACTGTCTAAGCAACTTCCTAAATCTACACCCACAACAAGTGCTAAAAGTAAGCTTTTGTGCAGTAGTCAGACTGATTATTGCACACATGCTATCAAACTATACACATGCATGCAAATACACACGTACACGCACACACACACAAACCTCTTTGTTTGAGTAACAGTAGAGTACAGCAACCAGGAATCCCTGCAAGTAGAGATATTTAATTATGATTGCATAGCACTTTCATAACTATGGAACTACAATAGACACTTCAGTATGCCTTCAGGCTAAACAAACCTGAACATCACCATTGGCCATTCAACCTGAAAGTGCCAGAACTGTCTCAAAAAGATGTGTAACTGTGGGACAGATTTTAGAGCATTGATTTGTAACTGAAAAATATTTTTGTAAAGGTAAAATATTTGTAACTGTAGGATGATTTTTGCTGTAAAACTGATCCGTACCCATAGATTTGTAGTGTAGTGTATATTTGTAACATTAACAATTACAAATATACACATCAAGTCAATTTTAAAGTTACAATCATTTCTGCAGTTTCAAAACGTGATATGCACATACAAAACATATGAGTCTATTCTAATTCCATACATAACAACATAATTGATCTAAATCTAACAATATTGGGGATGTGATTTGTTTCATATAAATAGGGGTTTTATTTCAATGGGTTCTCAAGGGTTGTGTGTATGTGTGCCAGTGTGTGTGTGTGTGTGTGTGTGTGTGTGTGTGTGTGTGTGTGTGTTTGTGTGTGTGTGTGTGTGTGTGTGCGTGTGTGTGTGTGTGTTTGTGTGTGTGTCTGTGTGTGTCTGTTTGTGTCTGTGGTTTGTATGAATATTTAACCACTCAAATTGACCACCCATAAGGGTCATCCAATGATCAGCAAACAATAGTCTGGACTGCTGATGATGCTATTGTACCTATGTTATGACCTTTTTTCCTTCTCCAGGTGTGTTAAAAGGGTTCAGGTTCTCCTGGTTCTAAATCTGGCCCAGACCAGAGGTGCGTTAACAATGGCAAACAAAGTCAAATATTTGCAGTTTCCAAATTGTTTTTAATTTGCTTTGAGTTCAGTGTGAATACGTGTTAACATACACAAAAGAGCTGAGGAAATAGTTATTATCAAACAAACATGGATGCAACAAGGATTACAGTTTGGAATGTTTACAGAAAAATGTTTACATTAAAAAAAAAAAAAAATAAGAACTTGTGTTTGCCTCTGTTCACCAATATTGGACACACATTTGGGCCAAATCTGGAACCTACTGGGATTAGGTTTCTGAGGGGCTCACCTGGAAGGAGCTGAGGAAGAGGGTGACGAAGACTTTGATGAGGCGCAACACACCCTTCGTCTGCTCATCCGTGGCAAATATGAAGACCATCTCATGGACGCCGAAGAGCGGGATGAGCGTCAGTGTGGCCTTTGCCAATCTGCCAATCAAAACATGATTTTGGAAATGATATGTTCTTTTTGAATTTGATACTAGCGACATGATTAAAAAAAGTTGCGACAGGGGCACGTTTATCATTATGTTGCTTCAGCTCTTCTTTGAATCCACATGCATATAGAAAATGTACAGAAAGCATTGTAATAGTCCTCTTTTGTGATGACTTACTATCCAATGATTTTTTTAACTGAAGGGTTTAGGAGAAACATATAGTCATTGGTATATCTTGGCCTCAGATACCAACCTTCCAACCCCCCCCCCACCACCACCACCCTGGTGAAAAACACTAACCGTCACTCTGGGTATGTATACAACTTCCTACTTAAAATCTCAAGCTATAATGTGAGTGCACTACAGTATGCATTGAGCCAGTCAAGAAACAGGGGGTAGACCATAGGCTTTCACTACAAAGAGAGTCATTCTGTATTCATGCATCAATAGTCTCACCACTTCTGATTTAAATGAGAACTTTGACATCAGATAACGAGACTGCCTGTAAATAAACTTTGTGGGTTCATCTTATTGGTATCTCTGTACTGTCAACATACCTATATGTGCACATAACATAACTGTGCACCCACTAAGCACATGAAGAAATGTTGCATGCGTTTGAAGACCGCAGAAACATTGCTGAATGAAGGTTTCTGTGGAACATTAGCAGTGTTCAGGCATTCTATTTTTGAGGTTCACAATATTTCTGACCAATCTTCTCCTAGGGCTCACCTGAGTTTGTAGTCAGGATAACGAAGTTGGTTGTCTGCTCGTAACTTCGAGAGAATCACTTTCAGGATCTTCATGAATATCAGGAAGTTCACCTTCAGATAATCAAACAGTTATCTAAATGCTGCTGAAAACTCATCCCAAAGTATAAGCTCTGAATCCCTGAGTCTCTTATCTAAAGGGATTTTCCCTCAAAAAGATATGTGGCACAATAGCAAATGCACATGAATCTGCATATTTACAGTATAGTACAGTGTGAAGTTACAAAATGCACATAAATATGGACCAGTTACCAGAGAAGCAAACAGGACAGGAACTCTTATGATCCACCAGTAGTTCATATTCTCATTGATCGCCCAACACCTGAAAATTGCATTAGCATAACACACATACACAAACACAAACCCTCCTCAGTAAGGCCTGTTCTTTCATTTACCACCATCAAACCAACAACCCCCTCTGACCCCCAAATCAACCTCTGCCATCTGTGTGTGTGTGTGTCTGTGTGTGTGTGTGTGTTTCTCTTTGTGTATGTCATACTCACTCTTTATTCTCCTTCAGCAGTTTCATTAGCATCCATGGAATGACAAACATCAAGGGAGTACCTATAAATAAACACCAACACACACACACGGTTGGGGGGCATACCACATGTGTTGCATGAGAGTGTCTGTGTTTCCTTCAATCAGGTGCTTTGTAATCTACAAATAAAAATTAAACTCTAACACAAACGTACACACAAAAAAAAGTATGTGTGTGTGTATGTTTTGAGTGCTTCTGCCTACTTGGCTCATTTACATTCAAAATAATGTGTTCAAGATGAATTTGGATTTGTGGGTGTTTAATTAAATGTCTTTTTGTTTGTGTAATATCAGTGTATCTCTCTATAAGTAGGCCTATATTCATGTGTGTGTGTACGCATACGTATACATGTACATAAACACACTGTAGCTCTGTATATTACACATACCCCACCCAAGAAGAACGTATAGCAGGTACTTGTTGTTTTCCGTAAAGACTGAGGTGATTAGGACTGAATGTAGGTAAAATGCCTCTCCAAAGAACCAGTAGTGATTGGCCAGCACAAAGTATTGCATCAGAACCTGTGCTATACGACAGCCAATAGCAGCCTAACAGAAATAGAGGAAAAACAATATTTTACATTTACACAGTTTTTTCAACTGCTTACACACTAAACCTTTTCTTGTCACACAATTTTCTAAACATGTCTTCCAAACATCATAACCCCACACCAAATCTGCAAAACCATACACTAACACACAAAAATCTAACAGGAAGTAACTTGATTTCGTTTTTCAAACACAACCCATCAAAATGCCACACTAAATCACCAGTGCTTCACTCTCTCCCTTCACATGTGTAAACACTCTTTACTTTACTGAACACCATCCAATCATTGCTTTAGTATAGGTCTATGAATAGATATACTCTCTATATAGGTATGGACCCTTTCAATCTGCTCCTAGAGGATTTCCGGTTGAAATATTCAGAACCAATGCAGATACTTTGAAAGGAAAATTACAGTAATTGGACTTACAGCAATGTTCTACAAAAAGTTGATGTCCCCATGTTACAGTACCATTAGCTCAATACATTTTTCTGTGTCTCCAGAAATGCCTTAGGAACGCTTAGGATTGTTTGTTTCTGCAAAAAAGCTGTAAAATATTGTATTCGCAACAGCAAATTATTTGTGAAAAATCACTATTTTTGGTTTCAATATTGCTTGCATTTTTACTGTGTATTTTTAACTTCTAATTGTTGATACCGTAACTTTCACTCTTGTATGGAAATACATATAGAAAGCCTAAGACAGAAGAGCTTTAGGTTTTGAGCAACAGTGTATAGGCTACATGATGTATCCAAAATGTCATATTATGAAAAAAGTGTTTGTAATGTGAGGCGAATGTTTGGTTTAAAGATGTGTTTGCGACATTTTGATTGTTGTGTGTCATTTTGCTGGAGATTTGAGGCATTTTGTGTAAGCAGTTGTGGGTTTTGTGTGTGGAGTTTTGAATAATAGACACAGAGTTTTGAAAACGTGTGTAAACAGTTGTAAAAAACAGTAATTTATTGCATGTGAAATTATATTATATTACATTATATTATATTACATTATGTTATGTTATATTATGTTATTCAATTCTAATTAAGTTATATTACATTATGTTATGTTATATTATGTTATTAAATTCTAATTAAGTTTAGTTACAGTTTTTTCTGATTGCTTAAGCACATTTTTTGTAACTATGGCTTTTTTTGCAAAACTCTACACACAAATGGCAAAACCTCTCACCCAATCAGCAAAACATTGTAGTTCTCTTGCAAAAGCTAACACACCTTGCTTACAGTAACTCTTCACACCTTCGTAAAAATTGTGTTTTCGTATCTAACAGTAAACACAAGCCATCACAATAGTAAGCACACAATGTGCCAACAACACACTGATGGTATCAATAAAAAACACATCTGGCTTTTGCTTTCTCTGTGCACAAGGTAGACTATGTCAGTTTGAGGTCATACTTTTGTCATAGTTCTGTAAACATACAGGGATCCAAACTTCCAGTATTACAGTGTTTATTTACACACATCAAAACAAACACAAGTGTGTTTTTCCAAGTCAAAACACAAAATAGCATTTCACTGAGACAAAACAAATCAGTCTACATCGGGTCGTCTCTCTCAAAATTCTGTCTACATCACATGCAATGTCCTAGTCCAAGGCACCGGGAAAAATATATTCTGGAATGACGTATCCAGGCCTGACATGACAATATCCCCACATGTAGACTGTTTTTTTGTCTGTAAAAGGGCTATTTCTTTCTCTTCTCACTCTTCCTGCTCACTCCATTGTACCCATTGTACATTACCTGTGGCTTATTTATAGTGCTTAGGCTGATTGCAAAGTGAACTAATTATCTAAAACAGTTTTCACATGAGAAAGTGTGCCAGAGAGTTGGCAAAATAGTGTAAATAATAGCCATTGTGCCTACAGTTGTGCAAAGTGTGTGTTACAAAATTGCAAACTGAGTGCAAAGCAGTGTTTGTGCTTTTAGTTTTGCGAACTCAGTGAGTGGTTTTGCCATTTGTGTGTAGAGTTTTGCAAAAAAAGCCATAGTTACAAAAAATGTGTTTAAGCATTCAGAAAAAACTGTAAAGGAACCGTATGTAAGATTGTGGCCAAAACTGGTACTACAATCACTTTCAAATTACTGTAGAGCGATGTATCCCCTTCCCCTCCCCTCTGACTGGCAGAGTTGGCAACCGGATGACGAAACATTACTGACTTTGTGATTAGTAGATAGGTGGAGGGTGGCGCATTAGGCCAAAACACAACATGACAACATCAACATCAGTTGAGGGCTGCAACTTTTTAAATGACAATATCCTGGCCAGACTACTGTTGTCAGTGATATAAGTATTTGAAATGAACATGATTTCTTAATGTCTAGTGACATATCAGGGCAATTTTATGATTAATTGAAATACATTTATTACATATGGTTCCTTTAAGTAATTGGGAGTATCTATAATGACAAAATGTCAATATCAAAAATGAGAAATAGTTGAAGTCTTTGCAGACTAATTGGTGTGTGTGTGTGTATGTGTGTGTGTATGAGATGGTGTTTGTGTGTGTGCCTTGGCTACCCTGTGACTCAGCATGTCTCGTAAGTCGGCCTGTGTGTTGATCTGCCGACTCCAGTGCTGGTCCATGAGGGAGTCCTTCAGCAGCACGGCCACCGCCCGCAGGATGAATGACACAAACAGGTTGGCGTGGATGTAGTTGCGCATGCAATGCAGCTTCCTATACCCACACACACACACACACAAAGACATAAAGAATGTACATGAGAGAGAGAGGAGAGAGAAAGAGAGAGAGAGAGAAGAGAGAGACAGAGAGGCATAACACTATACACTACTTAACGAGATTAATTGAACTGAAAGAACCCCCAGACCCAACCCTCACACACACAAACAAAGAGACAGAAAGAATGACAATACCACACTTACCAAACACTTTATTAATGAGTAATAATGAAACTAATGAATCAATTTGAATGGCTTTGAATTGCATGTCTCTGTGAGAGTCAGAGGTGGAAAGGGAGAGTGTAAGAAACAGAGAGAGTGTGTGTGATTGACCAAGGAAGAGACAGACCAGAAAGGAACATGATTCATGAGTGAAGACTGATGGTACCACTATCAGTACAACAGTAAAAGCCAGCCACAACTCACAAGTATGTGAAACAAAGACAGCTGAGAGAGGGGTGATGCTTCATTAAAGAACAGCTCGAGAACATCGCTACACTCTGAGGGCATGAACATGGGGGCTCAGAGTGTAGCGCTGTAGCTGCCTGACTGCTTTAGCTGCTGGCTGTAGCAACTCAAGCTAGGTAAAACAGATTGTTTTTGTTTTTTCCATACCGTCATTACTCGGTGACCTCAAGAAACGGAGATGTATGTGAAAACTTGCCGAAATTCCCCTTTAAGTCAGCAAGACAGTTGTAACGTAATTATCAAGTATGTAACAGCAAGTCTTAGCTACCTGACTGTTAACCCCAAATCTAAACCTGAAGCCCCAGCCTCTGTGTAATTTAATGGCTAATACGTTGTCCCCACATGATAATTCACTGCTAATAGATTGTCTGATAATGGTTTATAAAGGTCATTGCAGTATCCTACAGTAGAGTACCGGTAGTAGAATTTGATCTAGCCAAATGAATGAATGAATGAATGAATGGGTGGATGGATGGATGGATGGATGGATCATAGATGAATGGGCAGATGGACGGCCCAATGGACAGATGGACGGCCGATGGATGAATGCACCAACGGATGGATGGAAAGACGGACGGCCAGGTGGACGGATGGATGTCTGGACTTCTCGACAAACATACAGGTAGATAAACTGACCGACCTGATACTGAGTAGAATGATCAGAGCTGAGAGAAGAGAGAGGAGGCTGAGGGTGTAACCCACTGTGTACAGGATCCGGAAACTCAACATGACCTGTTTTAACCACAGCTACACACGCACACACACACACACACACACACACCAACCATGAACACTTATTGACCATCATCATCCTTAAAAAGCATTGTGCTTGGTAGAACTTAGGCATAGAATGAAGAAGCACAACTCTTTTTAATCTACTGAAAAGTGCTTCTCATCCCTTTTTCATCTTGATACTTTATTGCTTTCTAAAGTATTGCTTTCGAGTACAGTATTTCCTTTGACTTTGGGTTTACAGTTTTTTACAATTGTTTACACACGTTTTCAAAACTCTGTGTCTATTTTTCAAAACTCCACACACAAAACCCACAACTGCTCACACAAAATGCAAAATGCCCCAGATCTCCAGCAAAATGACACACAACATTCAAAATGTCAAAAACACATGTTTACAGTTTTTCTCAGTCGCTTTAGTATACTTTGGTGCTATTCTCACATCACTATTAACATTTGCACAGCAGTTAGTGCATTTCTCAAAACAATTAGTGCAAACTGCAAAACCTAGTGGATGACCTGCAAAAGCATGTCACTTGCTCAAAATGGATAGTCCATTCCTCAAAAGCAGGTATTCATGTCAATGAAACTGTCAGTGTCATCAAAATGAGAAGTCTTGACACCATCGTTTATGAACAAGATAGTCAAATGGCTTTGTCATGTTTTCATTATGACAGTTCTCTCAGTGTTTTCCAATGCAAAAAAAGGTCAGAACTCTGTGACACAACCTGAACATGCTCAAGACAGCACTATACAGTACTTGTACAGCCATTTGAAAACTACAGTAAAGTTACACATTGCTGTAGTTAGGGGAGTAAGTGAGTACAAGACACTGAATACATACATTTTTACTGTATGCTCTTTGCAATTCTACAGCATTGTGACATAATTTGATAACTAGTTCAGCAATTTTGTATGTAATGACTCAAGCAATGAAATGAAGACTATTAGTTTTATTGGGAACGACTATTCAGTATCCATAAGTATAGTTCATTTTGACTGACATGACATAAGCAAATGATAATGTTAAAAAACAGCAGAGAATTGTATGAAAGCAACTGATACATGTCCAAAAGCATTTGCAATTTGTTCAGAGGAAGGATAAATTGCTACTATGATGTGCACAAATGACTAAATGTTGTGGAGGTTGAACTAATAGTTATGAGAATTTTAATTCTGATCTGAAAAAAGCACCAAAGCGACTGAGAAAAACTGTAAAGCAAACATTCGCCTCACATTACAAACACTTTTGTCATAATATGACATTTTGGATACATCATGTACACACTGTTGCTCAAAACCTAAAGCTCTTCTGTCTTAGGCTTTCTAAATGTATTTCCATACAAGAGTGAAAGTTGTGGTATCAACAAAGAGAAGTTGAAATACACAGTAAAAATGCAAGCAATATTGAAACCAAAAATAGTGATTTTTCCCAAATAATTTGCTGTTGTGAATACAGTATTTTACAGCAAACAAGAAAAAAAGCAAAGAAGAATACAGTGACCACCAGATGTACATGGAGTTTTGAAAACACTGATTTTGTGTTTGTGTGTGTGTGTGTGTGGGAGGGGGGGGGTCGTGTACAGTATGTATTCATAGGCCTATAGACCCTTTCAACTGCAGAAACAAACAATTCTACAGTAAGCTTTCCTAAGGCATTTCTGGAGGCACAGAAAATTGTATTGAGCTAATGGTACTGTAACATGGGGACAAACAAAAATAGAGTAAAAAGACAAATTTTACATAAAGTCAACTTTTTGTAGAACATTACTGTAAGCTAAAGTCCGATTACTGTATTTTCTCTATTTTCAAAGTATCTGCATTGGTTCTGAATATTTCAACCGGAAATCCTCTAGGAGCAGATTGAAAGGGTCTATATATCTATTCATAGGCCTATACTAAGGCAATGATTGGATGGTGTTCAGTAAAGTAAAGAGTGTTTGCACATGTGAAGAGAGAGTGAAGCACTGGTGATTTAGTGTGGCATTTTGATGGGTTGTGTTTGAAGAACGAAATCAAGTTACTTCCTGTTAGATTTTTGTGTGTTAGGTAGAAAATTGTGTGTGGTGTTTTGCAAAATGTGTTTTAGTCAATTGAAAACTGAGTCAAACACTGAGAATTAGTGTATGGTTTTGCAGATTTGGTGTGGGGTTATGATGTTTGGAAGACATGTTTAGAAAATTGTGTGACAAGAAAAGATTTAGTGTGTAAGCAGTTGAAAAAAACTGTAAATAGATCACTTGTCCCTTTGCATTTGTCATTCTACTTCGTTCAGTTTTCTTCTCACTACCGCGTAGGCTACAGCTCTCAGCCTGGGTATTTACAGTAATGTTCCCTTTCTAATGAGAGTAGATGTTTGAGTGCTGTAGTAATTGACCAGGAAACATCCAGACCAGCTCCTTCATTAGAGCAGTACTTTCATTACCTAACAGCCAATTGGCTTTACTGAACTCTTTAACTAGAAGCATGTAGCTACCACAGCACACATCATTATGATGTGAGTATGTGAATGTGGAATCTTGGCGCATCACATTGATTTACCCAGAGAATGGTCAGTTAACCCAACAGCTGCTTTGCACTTCCTGGCCAATGGCTTTCTCAGCTCTGACAAGGATAACCAACTTCTTCAAACAAGAAGACAGTTTATTAAGCAACAGCAATAATCAATGAAGTGGCAAACTTTCAGGCAGAAATAAGAAAAAAAGAAAGTGCTCAGAATGCAGCCCAGAGTGTGAGACATGTCCCTGTCAAACTGAGAGTTAGTGGTCTGAATATAGCCAGGGGCTGTAATATTTAGTTGTATTATTTGGTGACATAAGAGTCGTTGCAGTAGTGTGTATGTGTAAGCCATGTGAAAAAGTATAGCTGGTTTCAAATGTATTCATGTTGCAAAAATACTTGACATTACTAGTATCTCTTGAAGCTCTTATCAGCATACAGTAATGCAAATGCTGTCCTATAACCCACCTCAGGAGAGGTCTGTGTGAATTTCAAAATAGCTAGGAGAGATAGCGGCCCTGTACAACTGAACCCAAAAGTGCCTGGGGAAATGGAAATATTTCATTTGCCAGTGGGGAATGCAGATGTCAGTTTGTTAGTCTGCTATAATGGCAACACTCACTCTTTTTGTAAATGTCATTAAAACTAAATTTGTATATGTAAGAAGATGTGTGCGTTTGTGTGTATTGTCTGAATGGGTGTGTGTATGTGTCTGTGTGTCCCTGAGTGTGTGTGGGGGTGTTACAGCAAAATAGCCTAGCCTTAAAGCTGGAGCATTCATTTCTGTTTGTGTATCTGTCAGGGGCAGAGCCAGACATTTGAAACATTGGGGGCTTAGCCCAGTGTCACACACAGGAAAGCTAGGGGGGTCCGGGGGCATGCCCCCCGGCAGAACATTTTGAAAAATAACCCCTTAAATAATGACTTCTAGTGAATTCTGTGTAAACTAATGGACACATTGAGACTTTAAAAATGTGAGACTCAAGGTAGGCCTATATCTGACTGGCACTTTGGGTCTTTCAAGAGGGGTCTATAGGCATAGCCTATCTGATCAGCATGCACTTAGTTAATTAAGCGTTTTTTATGAGTTATGGTTTGTATATTATAGACTAGTACACTATGCTGAGATAACCCTGATTAGATAGATGGGATGCTACCTTGTCTCAATACATTTTTACTTTGAACAAAGTAGCCTTATGGTCAGGTTAGCACAGCCCCACACATTGTGAACCCACTTATTATAATGTTCAGTGGAACACATGAAGCTAAGTTTAATCCAGGGCTTAAAATTCATTTTTCAAAATGGGGGGGGAATTCCCCCCTTCAGTGCTTCACATAGGGGGGGGGATACATTTTACAAACTGAAATCGCATTTTCCTTATAGGCCTATAGGCATCGATGAGAGAACACTTAGGGCTGAGCTACACCAGGCGCGTAACTGAAGCGTTCCGTTCGCGTTGTGTCTGCTGCAACAATTCGATTATAATCAATGGAAGTAGCTACACCAGAAGTGACAGCGGGGCGTACATTCGAAAAAAATACTCTATTAATCTAAAATGGATTTTACGCGTCGCGAACGGAACGCTTTAGTTACGCGCCTGGTGTAGCTCATACCTTACACTTACTTGGTTTCGATTTTCTAATTAGAGTAAGTCTTTGTGACAACACGTCATGATACATTTCTGATAATGTTTGATCGTTGTTTTGGTATGAAGCATCTTTTACGTAATGAATGCGCACTCTAGAAAGTGAAAGTAGCCTATAACCTAGGCCTATGCACTCTGTTTCTGAGCTGTCTGTGCACGTCCGCAATAGTAGAGCGGCTACAAGGCCAATTTGGCAAGAATCGTGCAAATTATGATACAAGCATGAAACTTGGTAGGTATGTGCTTATGACTAATACAATCAAATCTACCTGATTGGCCACTTGAAATGGCGGCCATTTTCCAAGATGGCCGCCAAAAAAGACTCCAGAAATTGATTTATTGCATAGAATTGACCTAGCAAATTATGATACAAGCATGAAAAATCGACATGTATGTGCTTAAGACCAATACAATCAAATCTACCGGATTGGCCACTTGAAAGGGTGGCCATTTTCCAAGATGGCCGCCAAAAAAGACCCCAGAAATTGATTTATTGCATAGAATTGACCTAGCAAATCATGATACAAGCACGAAACTCAACATGTATGTGCTCAAGAGCAATACAATGAAATCTACCTGATTGGAAACTTGAAATGGTGGCCATTTTCCAAGATGGCTGCCAAAAAGACCCTAGAAATTGATTTATTGCACAGAATTGTCAAAGCAAATTATCATGGACGCATGAAATTTGGCATGGATGTGATCAAGACCAATACAATCAAATCCACTTGATTTGCTACTTCAAATGCTGGCCATTTTCCAAGATGGCGTCCAAAAAGACCCGAGAAATTTGCAAATTTCAAATGTGCAAATTGCAAATGTGGTGTAAATAATTGCTCACTCTCCTTAAATATGTTTCCATAGATGATGAAGTGATACAGATATTAAAAATGTTCCACAATGACAAATAAGCCACTTATGACACACAAATTGAATGGTGATAACATGCTAATAATGCCAGTTCTTAATGTCAATGGAGCGCGTTGCGTGATGCCACCCCCCACCCCCCCCAAACAAATAAAATGGTTATGACATGCTAATAATATAATGACACTAATATGCTAATAACGGCAATTCATGGTTTTCTCTATGTTGCTGTTAAACAAAAGATGTGTGTACACCAGAAACAACCTCAGCTACCAAGTAGCCAAGGTCGTTGAAGAAGCTTTGTCATGAATTCGCTTTTTTCGCTCTGGACGTGACATTGACATGTTTGATTTAGCTAATCACATAACGGCTCTGGCTTGTCAGCCTGGGACATTCGAAGATAAGAGCATTCCAATCGTTTTTTGCCGAACCGCTCATTACCATCATATTAGCTGACTTTTAATAGCTAAATCGCTTAATCGCTCTGGTCGCCCAGATTGGTTCGCACCCGGCGAATTCACTTTGGTCGCTTTATTCGCCGACCCTCCATAGACAAATAATGACTTCCATCTTTCTGGTCGCATAGGTCGCTTTTGGTTTTACATGCAAATAACAGCGGTAACAGTTATTAATGACAAATAAGCCCCTTATAACACACTGATAACATGGTGATAACATGCTAATAATGACAATTCTTGATGTCAATGGAGGGTGGTGCGTGATCCGATACCATTGTGGTAATAATATGCTAATAACGGTAATTTATGATTTTCTCGATATGGGCATTTAAAAACACTAATAACGTGCTAATGGTACTATTGGTAATAATATGGTAATAATGTGCCGCTCACTATAATTTGTGCTCTCTGCGACTGTCCCCACAATTACCCCAGAGTTAGAGAACAAGGCGACCAGAGTGAATCAATCAGCAATGGTCCAATGTTGCTGAAAGTGGCTAAAATTAATTCCGAATAACCTCAGTTGCTGGTTTAATTCAGATAGTTTTGTTCTAAATATTGTAAGGATATCGAAAGTGATATACAGTACATATACTCAAATGTAAAATGGCATATACAGTGTAATTTGTAGTAGGAGAGTAGGCTACAAAGTAGGGCAGTAAGAACAGACAGGAATATTATATATGAGGCATACTAGCATATAAGTGTTCTGTGTAACCACTCTGAAGGCCTTACTGACCGCAACGTCAAAAAAATTTTTGGTTTGACTAACTGTAGCAACATTGCCCTTTTCCATGCTCAAGGTGAGGGTGGGTAAAGAAATATTACATCTTACTTGTGACATGGTCAGAATAATCAGCAATTGATATTGATATACTGCCCCACCACTCATCAAAGGCATTTTCTTTTTCTCCACCTGCTGTATGTGTTTGTAGTCTTTGTACATAGTTCATTTGTGAAACACTGAATCTCTTGCTTGATTGAATTTCCAATTACTTCATCATAGAAGGAAACAGAAATGTAGTGAATGTTAACATTGATTTGGGCCACATCTGCTAAATTAATTGCAATTAATGAAGTTCTAGTGTCTTTAAAAATGGCTGCCATATTACATTTTCAAGTTGCAAATGAGGTGGATTTGATTATATTGCTCTTTAGCACAAACACACAAAATTACATACTTGTATCATCATTTTCTTGCTCACTTCTGGGCTAAATTCAGTCTTTTGGCGGCCATATTGTAAAATGGCTTCCATTTCAAGTGGCGAGTCAGGTAGATTTGATTGTATTGTTTTTTTAGCACATTCATGCCAAAATTCATGCTTGTATAATAACTTGCTTGATCAATTCTGTGCAACAAATCCATTTCTATGGTATTTTTTGGCGGCCATCTTGAAAAATGGCCGTCATTTAAACTGGAAAATCAGTTCAAATGTATTGTGTTGGTCTTAAGCACATACCTGCCAAATTTCATGGCTGTATCTTAATTTCCTTTGTCAATTCTGTACAACAAATCAATTTAAATTGATCAATTTATCATTAAAATCGATCAATTTATCATTAAAAATGGCAAATCAGGCAGATTTTATTGTATTGGTCTTGAGCACATACATGCCTAATTTCATGCTTGTATCATAATATCTTTGGTCAGTTCTGAGCAATAAATCAATTTCTGGGGTCTTTTTTGGCGGCCATCTTGGAAAATGGCCGCCATTTCAAGTGGCCAATCAGATAGATTTGATTGTATTGGTCTTGAGCACATACCTGCCAAATTACACGCTTGTATCATAATTTGCACGATTTTTCCTGTAGCCGCTCTACTACAATTGATTATGTTCCTCAAATGGAGAACACATCAATCCCATGGTATTTTTTGCCCTAAAATGCATGAAACATGCAAGTTCAAAATCCCGCCGGTAGCCACGTTACATCTCCGTTTTTCTTTCATATTTGCCTAGGCTACTAGCCTACAATAAATGAATTGAACGAACTCAACTGACAACAGGTAAATCTACTGATTCGGTCATTGAGACTCTATGAATACAGTACAACAAACTTTCTGTCTTTCTGAAGTTTATTCATCAATCCACTTCCATACACCGTTGCTTGTTTAAAATTCTGAGGGAATTTTAGGGTAGACTCACAGAGCTCAATTTCTGACTGGCCTGTTTCTAAAATATTGGAGTAAGCCTATCTCCATTTCATCTGGGAATTTCTCCACTATCTAATTAAGAGAACAAATTGTGGCGGTGGGCAATGTACATAGAGGAACACGTTTGTGTGTGTGTGTGTGTGTGTGTGTGTGTGTTTGTGTGTGTGTGTGTGTGTGTGTGTGTGTTTACCTCCTGGATGTATGTGCTCTGTTCCTCCTCACACTCGGACATGTCTCTCCACAGCTGACCCTCTAAGTCTCTCACCCACTGCCCATCCAGACCACAGCGCCTACGCACCACACCATGCTGAACTGTAACACACACATGCACACACACACACACACACACACACACATACACACATAAGTGTGATATACATTCAGCTAATTATATATGTGGTGTGTGTGTTTGTTTGTGTGTGTGTATGTGTGTGTGTTTTACCGGTCTGTGCCCAGGGCAGGTAGGAGGGACAGGAAACATTTACCAACATTCCAGGCACTCCATCAGGCCAGCAAGCATACAAATCAAAGGATCTGTTACAGTAGATGCCTAACACACACACACACACAGAGAGAGAGAGAGAGAGGGATGGAGAGAGAGAGAGATACAGAGAGATAAACACCTCAATCGGAATAAAAATACCTGATCCGAGAATTTTAATCGGAATGAAAAGGTGTATTCCGTTCATTTGTGTCTGTATACGGTCAATTGGACTGCCTGCTGTATCTAAATAGGCCAAAATGTCTATTCTGATGAAACATTCTAAAGCGCTTGAGAGCACCTAATCAGAATAGAACGTACCCCATGTTAACAGATATAAAATTCAAACATTTATGAATCCAATCAAACGGTGTATTTTACTGTATTAATCAAATCCAACAATATGTTTTATGAATCATAGCCAGTAGTATTGTGTGCTATAAATGAAGTCCACCCGTGTCCACCCATGTCCTTCTACTGCCCTGCTCTTCTTTACTTTGCCGTCAATGGAATGATACTGCTTGACATTCTGACAATATCAGAGGGGAGTTGCTATTCTGCTCTGCGTATAATATCTCTACTCAAGTCTCATTATACTATTCATGAATGTCTTTACTGTGTTGGGGAGAGTGTCTTTATGTGGAAGCTTCACAAATGTAAGACCACTGTATTACAAATTACCTCGAACTCCTCGAGAAATATGTTTTTTTTTTATCTTCATTATTAAGTGCCCATGATTTGGACAAAGTATCAAAACCCTGGGTGTGGGAAATGAGGATCATTATTCATCTTTTCTCTTGTACTGAAAGGAGCTGTGGAAATGAAATGGAAATGAATATATGATGATATGTGGCCAATTAAATCAAAGTTTGCACACCACAGCGTCTCACCTGCAGATTCTTTTTGAGACCAATTTAAACAAGACTGGCCAAGCAACTCAGATCTCATTAGCCAAAGTCAAATTGGGAAGAATAAACAAAAGCAGAAAGAGAAGACAAAACAACACACCTGTGTGTGTGTGTCTGTGTGTATATATATACTTTTTTGATCCCGTGAGGGAAATCTGGTCTCTGCATTTAACCCAATCGGTGAATTAGTGAAACACAAACAGCACACAGTGAACACACAGTGAGGTGAAGCACACACTAATCCCGGCGCGGTGAGCTGCCTGCTACAACGTCGGCGCTCGGGGAGCAGTGAGGGGTTAGGTGCCTTGCTCAAGGGCACTTGAGCCGCGGCCCACTGGTCGGGGCTCGAACCGGCAACCCTCCGGTTACAAGTCCAGAGTGCTAACCAGTGGGCCACGGCTGTGTGTGTGTGTGTCTGTCTGAGCCTGACAGACTTATACATTATATACACACTATACATTAATATCTACAACATCTTAAACTACACAAAAGGTAATTGACCATTGCCAGAAAATGTCAGCAAAAATCACAGGGGCTCCATAACAATATTTATAAGTTACACATTTTGAATGATTCTTCTGGAGAAGTGATTCTTCTCCAATAATTCATTTCATACTAAGGTTCAGCACATTACGCCAGCATAAGGGTCCATTGCCATTTGCAACTGATGTAGTTTCATATTGGATGGAAAAGTGATTGTGTGACGTGTTCTTTATGACAAAGCGCTGCTGTGATGGCTGAGTTAGGGCATTGGACTCTGCATCGTTATCCCTGTGCAGGTTTGCATTTTGCTCATATCATTGCATATATACAGTAAGCAGTACATTGTCCTGAAGATATAAATGTGTATGTGTATTTAAGATTACCAGCTGGTTGTGGGTCTTGCTGGATCTGTCTCAAGCAATCGTCTTGATACTGAAGCCATTTTCTGTAGGTTTCCTCCAGCACTTTCCCAAATGCGCTTTCCCACTGAGGTCCACACACACACACACACACACACACAGGTAATCTGGTGAATCTGGTGAGAGAGAATGTGTGTGTGTGTGTGTGTGTGTGTGTGTGTGTGTGTGTGTGTGTGTGCGTGTATGTGTGTGTGCATGTGTGTGTGTGTGTGTGTATGTGAGGGAGAGTTGTTGCTGACTCACCTGCAGAGCCATCCAACAGAGATGTCCCACTATCCATCCAGCAAGGAGCATGGCTGTTCTCCCTCTCCCTGTCTCTGCCTGCACGGATACTGTAGGGAATGTATGTCCATCACCCACAAGGCCACGGTCACCCACACACAAAGACATGCATGCCCAACTACCACACTTCACTACATGGAGAGATTCTTTCTTTCTTTCTTTCTTTCTTTCTTTTGTAGTCTGATCATTTGTGTGGGTTTGCAGAGTTCACACTCTGCTTTCTCTCAGATGTGGGTAAATTGACAACAGATTACAATTTGGTTATAACTTCTTTATTCACAACACAAGAGTCAGACAAGCCAACACTCAGTAGCCTGATCGGCAGTTGATCGGCTCACTTCTCTCTCTTCCCCAAATCTGTCTGGCAGGGAAACCACTTCCTCTGGAACTAAAATAGGCTAATACCCAAATAATACCCAAATGTATGTGGAACTAAAATCCCAATATGTTAATCGTTCACCATTACACATAATAATTGGAGTAAGATTGAATGAAATAAAATGACATTAAACAAAATAATAATAATGAAATAATCATATTATCTCCCTGTCTCTTTCAAACTGTATTAACATGAATGCAACAATAGTACTTTAATAGCATTATATAAGCAAGTGGACAGAGAAAGATATTCAAAGTATTTCAAAGGTGGAATCCCAAGAGCACTCAAACAACAAAACAAAGTAAAAAAAAACACCAACAACCATTTACGATCTGATCAGCAACATAACCAAACAAAATGCAAGCCCTTAATGCGGGCACCCACAAATACCAACAAGCACCAACAAATTCGTATGTCATTCCTCTTCCTTGCTGTGGCCGTTTATGATCTGATCAGCAACATGACCAGACGACACACAAGTCCCTGATGCAGGCACAAAACTATACAAACAAATTCTTCGGTACCAACTACCAACCAATATCAGTTTCTTTGGTCATTTCTCTTTTTTGCTGTGTGTATGATCTGATCAGTAAAATGACTCGCCAAACTGCAAGCCTTTAAGAAAATAAAGCAAGATGAAAAATGTATAGCTTAATCACAATTACCCTCCTCTTCCCTATTCACATTACTCACACTAAACCAAACGTAAACTCTCTAACTAAGACACATAATGGGGTGCTTGTTATGCCCATATCATCCATATGTAGGCTTGTGTGCATTTCACTCTCTTTCTCTCGCTATCTCTGCATTGTGTGTTGCCTGTAGCAAGCCAATGCAGAGCTAGACCATAGCAGCAGGGAGCACGACTGGGACTGAGCGCAGCACAGCACGCGCGCATATACACACACACACACGCACACCCGCGTGCGCGCGCGCACACACACACACGCACACACCATGCATGCAATTATCATCTATGACCAAATCCTCATCTAAAATACCACTTTGCCTCGAGCAGTGTAAAACAAAATTTTCATAATTTGCTGATTTTGACAATTAATTTAATACATTTCAAAGTCTAACGTTTTTGTAGACCACATAACACAGAACAATCAGGTATTTTGCATGAAGTAGCGTGTGTTTGTGTTAATGTTTATTTAAATATACATTTATTAGCAGCATTTGTGCAAAAAAACAGTAGGCTGCATGTTATTTTAACCCATGGCAAAACGAAACACACCAGAGAGGTATCTCACCCTACCAAAATGTAGATGCAATTGTTGTAAAATGGTGCAGCTCCTTTAAGAGAGCCCCGTGCGCAGGGATGGAGAGAGAGAGAAAGCGAGAGGGGATATGTGTGTAGAACTGAGATGCATGTGGAAAAAGTAGACGTGCTGTTGAGACTGGGGCTAGTCATATTGAAAATAATGCAAAAATAAATCCGCAGATAAAACCAAAATCCTCGTTCATTTGCTAACCACTTTCAGATAGAGTGTTAGGGAGGTGGCCCCGAAGTTACGGATAACTTCGGCCCTATTCTCCGACTAGGTCAGAAGAAAAAAACAGTAAAGGTTAATGCTATCAAACAAACCCAGAAACTACTAGGCCTACTTCTACTAACTAACTACGATATGAGATATAGCCTACCTGCGAGCCGATAAGCTATTTGTCAACGGATGACAGGGGTTAGTGCAGAAGTGAAGTAGACTGCGCCACGTAACCTCCTCTCAATTTAGGTGATGGGCTTACCTAATGTTCCTGATTGATTAGCTACGGAATAATACAGATTTTACAAGTTTTATTTGCTACTTGCTAGATTGACAAACGTATAATATAGGCCTACACAGGGGCGGAGCCAGACATTGTAAACATTCGGGGCTTTTAAATAACCCCTTAAATAATGACTTTTAGTGATTTTTGTGTAAACTAATGGACACATTGAGACTTAAAAAATGTGAAACTAACATTCAACAGATTCAAGGTATCTGACTGGCACACTGTGTAAAATTATAGTTTTGGGTCTTTCAAGAGGCAATATCTGTTCTGTTTAGCATGTACTTAGTTAATTAAGCGTTTCTTATGGTTTGTATATTATAGTATTTGTTTATTTTCATTAGGCTATTGTTTGATATGACATTATTGTTTATTATTGCTATTCTCCTTCTTCCTCTTCCCTGATCTCATCTGTGTGACAAATATAATATAATATCTTATACTATAATATACATAATATTATGATATAATTACAGTATGGCCAGTCATCATGATACAAGGGTATTTTAGAAGGAATGCATTATCATCTTGACATAGGCGTTTCTAAATTATATTAATTTTGTAATTTAGCAAGATTATTCATAGGTTTCATCAGGTCCCTTTACACAGGTGCATAAAATCAAGCACCTAGATTATGAATGCAGACTGCATGGTGCTTGATTAACACACTTATGGAAAGGGCCCTTTCCTCTCAATATATCATTGTAATGTTTTTTTCTAGTTAATAATTAGTTAGGCAGCCAAAACAACATAACATGACTTTTATATTTATGTGGACTCTTGGATTATAAGATCTGTGGTGGTGGATAGGATATCAACAAGGTGTTAAGGTAGGCTAACAGTTAACATTCTTTTGTGCAACATATGACACTGAAAAGTTGACATGGGCAGATAACTGTTAATGGGTTTTTCTGACATTTCAAAACAGTGTAGCCTAATTTGTTACAAGACGAGGATCACTTTGTTTTGGGAGCTGGAATTTTTTATTCTGCAGTAGGCTTAGCTAGCCTATGAGAGTACTGGATTTGCCTTTTCCGCCGACAAACGAGGACATTTAACGTTAACGTTAAGCATTTAGCTGCTAGGGAGCTAGCCAAGTAGCCTAACGTTAGCCTGCCTAACTGACTGAAAGCTCTTAACGTGAAATCACCAACCTGAAACAACACCATCCGTCAGTTCACTGGGCGATGCTGTTGCTTGAACGGAGCTGGGTTGTATTTCGAAAAACGTTCTAATATCCATAACGTTTCAACAACATGTACACAAAGTGTTTTATCACAGACTGTAAAAGTGACAGACTTCTGACAGAGGCTTTTTGGAACACCGAAGCCATGACGTAGCGTTGTCAAGGCAGCATTTTCACTGGATCTAAACAAATCAATCTAACCATTGAAATCACCATAGGGATAGCCCAGAGACCTGGCATAGGTCGTGTAGCAAGTCAAATTATTTTTCAATATTGGGCTTTGAAAATAAGGGATATATTTCCTCAGTAATAGAGCATTTTGTGACATTTATAGAGAAACCGAGGGGAAGTTATATTGGAAATAAGAGTTGCCGGGAATTTAAAACACTAAAAAAAGATTCGGGGCTTTTGAAAAAAGATTCGGGGCTTAAGCCCCCTAAGCCACCCCCTAGCACCGCCACTGGGCCTACATTTAATAAGTGTTCAAAATCAATCTATGGGATTGGGGTTGGTTGGAGCAGGCAAGCTCGTCCAGGGCGGGCACAGATGACTTCCAGGACGGGCCTAGCCCCCCAAAGCCCCCCCATGCCGCCGGGACTGGCTACCACCAGGCGCATCACGCACTGTGCATAGGGCACCAAGGAGAGATGCTTTACTGCAAAGTGCGTTTAACCCTTCCTCGTGAACGTTTACAATGTCAAAATGCACCAACGCCATGTTGCATGCAAGGATGCTACTTTTTAGGTCCTAAAGGGTGTGCACGTAGCAGATCTAAAGGGCTGAACATGCTTCTGCGTCAACTCCACGGCGTAGCTACGCCGGCACTCCTACTTCACTTAATTGGGAACCTTGCGCGCACAGGAGAGAGACAAAGAGAGTGGCAGATTCCAGCTGGCTTGCCATTGTGTATCTCCTTTTTAATACAAGAAACTTTTAAAAGGAAATAATGAAAGCAACAAAGACGAGGCTGGAGTATATGAGTTTGCAGTTCGGTTCCCATACCATTTTTAAAATCAGATTGGTGATAGGGCTCTTAACATAGGCTGCAATCAATGTGATTTGGAACAGACAAGAATATAAAGATTAGTCTCCTACTTTGCCTACTTTGAATCGGTGATTCTTCAATAATTCGTTTTCCAAGCATTTACATAAAACATGATATCGGAGCGTGATATGGATCATGATATGCGCATTCAGATAGCTGCTACCGGGCTCAACATTCACGTTGAATTGCAAACAGAAATGTGAAGCAAAATGTTATTACATACTTACATTTCTAAAGCAATAAAGGCTGCTTAAAACAACTTAATATTGCGCATATTTTTGTTAATATTGTGCTATCAAGGTGGCTCAAACAAAACAAGACTTGTAAACAAGAGCTGGCTAGGGCATTGAATACCTACAGTAGCCCAGAGAAATTCCTTGCAGGGTTTCATTTTTGTTTGGGGGACAGGTTGCCCCACTTGTTTGTTCCCAGTTTTCGGAGCTTGGGCTGCCTATGAAACCGGGGTTTTCTTACAGTGTAGCCTACACACAGAACGGGCAGCGGTCGTTGCTGTGTCAAAAATGTTATGGAAATTGCGTAAAATCCTTGACTGCGCCTTTAGGCTACAGTATAGCCTAGTCCGCTGTAGTAGGTCTCTTGCGCCTGTCCCCACTGTTGAAACACCACCTGTGGCTCGATCTTCTCTAGCCTGAGCGATGTTACTCATTCGCACACCTGTCTACACACCTGCACATGTATTATTAATGCTTATTGCAAATTGATAATGATAAGTAGGCCTATTTCTTATTCGGTCCATAGAGGCTAAATTGTTTAAAGTATATAATAATAATATAATAATAAAATAATTATAAGATATAATGCAACACAAACGGAAATACTTTGAGAAGGGTTCAAAATAAATAGGTGACCAGAAGGCTAGGATTCAGTGCATTCCTTAGGCTACCATATGAATGAATAACGTTAGTGTGAAACCAACGTAGGCTATAGCCTATACTGTGCCATGAAACTGCATAAACTTACTGGCATTGAGAGAAAGCACGCATACCAACACACGAATTGGTGGTACAGAGCAGATATCGTTTCCTCAATTAAAGACTGTCGGAATTACCTGGCATCTAATTAGCTCAGTTACCCCGTCTTCCCAAAAGCTCTTTATTCCCAGATTATTCGGAGAAAAAAACAGCTAAATTGACAAGCCTAAAATAGCCTGTAGCCTATCAATAACATCATTGGCAAGCATCAATCAAACTATGCAAAGATGAGAGATGGTGAACTGTGAATATGTGTGATGGTGAACTGAAATAGCCTACAACGGAAATATTTTATAATATTATTATAAGTGAGAAAGATTAACCATTTACTAACCTACCTGCTTCTGTTAGGTTGCGACAGGTCTGTGAAGTTCGGCACATGCCCTTGAATTTTGCTCGCAGTCGTGTGCGACTTCTTCAATACCTGCCTCCTCTTCTCTACGTCACCTATGGCTACTTTGAGCTATATCACACCACAGCCTGCCCCCTTCCCCTTCTGTGTGCGTGTCTGTGTGTGTGCGTGTGTGTGTGTCTGTGTGTGTGTCTGTCTGAGTGTGTTTGTCTGTGTCCTTGTGCGTGGGTGCGTACGCGCGTGTGCCAAGTTGTGCAATAACTAGATGTACCGCAAAGCGGTGCAACACATGACCGCCGTTCAGTACTGCACATTCTCTCAGCAAAAATAAATCACGCTTGTCAATTTGTCTCCATCTCCCACTCCATCCCCTACTCCTGCTAATTTTATGTATGTAAATCAGTGTGTGCATGTGTGCGTATGCTTTTGTGTAATGTGTGCTTGGGGGGGTAATGGTAGAGGGGTAATGGTGTGTGTGTGTGTGTGTGTGTGTGTTGTGTGTTTAAAATCTTAAACATCTCACCGGTTGTAACTGCCATCGTTAATGCAGCAGAGAAACTATGGACTTAGTAGGCTACTGAACATGTGCCTAGTTGCAGCACTAAGCTCTAAACAGCTGGCAAAATTCTGCTCCATATCAGCTGTGATAGGCAGCCTTGCTGTGTGGTGTAAGCAATGCTTTATGTACTCTTGAATGTCAAAGCTGTGGCATCTCTGAGAGTATTTGAATCCTTTCTGTAAGAAATGTGATTGGCGGATTCAAATAAAAAAATCAAATGTGTGTGTGTGCAGTGTTCGAATTACCCCGTAGTTTCCGGGGGGGCCCACTTGGGGGGGGGGGGGGGGAATGAAATCTATGACATTATGAAATTCAGCCTAATAACAAAGGCTACTGTCGATTCAACATCCAATAGATTATAATAAGCAGGGTAGCCAGTTTATTCAAATGAAATATATGACATTATGAAATTCAGCCTAATAACAAAGGCTATTGCCAAAAATGAATCTGAGCAGAGCTAATTGTCAAATATTTTACGTGCACAACTGAACATCGCACAACTGAAAAAACTGAAAGTTAACACAAAACAGCTGTCTTTATCACATCTCGGCTAAGAGATAGTCCCAAAGTGGCCCATCTCTTTCTGGGCATTTTTTCCCGTTTTCCACGCAGTTGATGGACAATGCCTAGCCTTGAGCCATGCTTTCACGAATGGCTGGTTGAACTGGACCAGGGGAGGCGCATTGATGCTCAGAAAAAGAAGCGCATTTAAGCTGCGCTCCCTTAAACGATTTCTGGCTTTGTCATCAATGTCATTAAGCGCAGAGAATCCTCTCTCGCATTCTGCTGAAGTAGGCTAGGTAAAAACGTGTTGCCTGCGATGACAGGCAGGACCCTTCCCTTGCCCCTTGCATTTTAAAGTCCCGATACTCCTCGACATACATTCCTTTCAACTTTTTCCACTGCTGCTAATTGCTCAATCGCTAACAACGCTCTAGCAAAATTAATAACAACTCGATTCAGAGGAGGGTGAGATCGGACAGGACAGGGGGCTATTATGCAGAGCAGTGCCCCTGCAGTCTGTGGGGGAAATACACATTGCAACCAACGGGGAAAATGTAGATTATCGTAGTTACGGGTTGGCAACTTGACAATGAATGAGTGGGCCCCCTCTGACAGTGATTTCGAGCAGAACTATAGTGCCCTGGTCAGAACTAAGGGGGCTGGGCACTATACCGGGCCCTATGGTAATTCGAACACTGTGTGTGTGTGTGTGTGTCTGCTTGCCTGCATGTGTGTGTGTGTGTTTTATGTGTCTGTGTGTGTTTATGTGTGTGTGTTCGCTTGTGAGTGTGTAGGGGTAATGGGGTATGTGTGCGTGTACCTGCTTGCCTGCATGTGTGTGTTTTTATGCATGTTTGTGTGTGTGTGTGTGGGTGTGTTTATGTGTGTGTGTGTGCGTGTGTTTGTGCATGCGTGCTTACGTGATTGTGTAAATGTGTGCGTGTGTGTGCTTGTGTCCGTGCCTGTGTGTGTGTATGCGTGTGTACATATGCCTACATGTCTACTGTGTTTGTATGTGTGTGCATGTGTCTTTTTGTGTGTGTGTGTGTGTGTTTATGCGTGTGCGCATGCGGCCGTGTGTTTGAGTGTGTGCATACCTGTGTGTGTCTGTGCTTGTGTGTGTGTGTCTGTGCTTGTGTGTGTGTTTGTGTGCGCGTGTTTATGTGTGTGAGTGTGTGTGTGTGTGTGTTTATGTGTGTGTGAGTATGTGTGTGCCTGCATGTGTGTGCACGTATCTTTATGTGTGTGTTCATGAGTGTGTGTGTGTGTGTGTGTGCATGCGTAGTGCACAGTCACTAAATGTACACATATATTTATTGTGGTCCCCCATGAACGGAATTCCATGAAACTTGGCATACATTCAGAGGGTGTCATGATGATCCTACACTTAAAATTTCGTGCAGTTTTGAACCTGTTAGCCAGATACCTGTGATAATAATGCCTCATTTTTGCTTTTTCATTTTTAGGTAGCGCTATACATCAAATGAGTGTATATAGGTTGACATGGCCCCTGGAGGCCAACATAGAGAAATAAATGGTCATCCTAGGCCCTACGGTTCTCGAGATATTCACAGACAACTGTGTCCGGCCATCTACAGGTGTATAGTCACTAAATTTACACATACAGTATTGTATGGCCCCCCATGAACGGAATTCCACGAAACTTGGCAAGCTGTGCGGCGGTCATAATATGTCACATCTTGTATTAGGCCTATACGGAAATCATTGATCTCACCACCATAATTGAATCCCTTTCAACAATATATGCCTATGTTAAATGGCTTATTATTTGCTTCATTTCCACAATATGTCAGTTTCCATGGAACAGAGGAGCAGTGAATTTGTGCAGTGACAGGCACAGCTCTAGCCTGGCCACGCCCACATAGTTTAACCACGCTTTCGCAGCTCAGGTCAGACTTGATTTGCAAGGATGTAGTCAGAAGTTCAAATTGCCTAATGCAAAGTTATGTTTTCAAAATGCTAAAAATCTGGGCTCTCCACATGGGTTGTCTGATTTGTGTGTGTCTACAGTGGTTCAGCAGTTGTGGTAAACCAAGATACTGCTCTGGGAGGATGAGATTGCACTGAAAGAGGAGGTGTGTCTCTGCGTGTGTGTGTGAGTGTGTGTGCCGTGTCTGTGTGTGTGTGTGTGTGTGATTCCTCAGACAAATTCGAATTCTTTAATTTTTCATTCACTTGTGTTATGATAGCCAATCTCTGTTTGTCATTGAAACCTTTTTTATTAGGCTATGTCAGCAGCATAGGCTATAGCGTACATAGGCCAAATCTCCTACCCAGACAGCAAAATATATTTGGGCCAGATCTGGTCCAGATCTTCATTAGCATTTGGCGCAGATCCACTAAACGGACCTGCCCCGGGGTCATTTCTTTCAACGGGCCAATACCGGAACAGGTTGGAATTACAGATCAGAGACAGATCTGGGCCAGAACTGGTACAGTTATTATTGCCATGGCAATTGGTGCGGATCTGGCCCAGACTCATATTCTACATCTGGGCCTGGTCTGTGATTCATATTTAGGCTATCAGACAATTAGCCTAGGACCCAAACAAATCAAAACTCTATTTCAAAATGATGCTTTTTTTAAAATACCTTTTCAATATTTTTTTAGATTGCATAAATCACTGAAATTGAGTTGAAATGGAGTCCTTAACAAAATGTAATACTGTCAATAGGTAGGCCCAGAGCCATAGAGAGCTGGCTCTGGGTAGGCCTACAAAAAATCTGAAATGTCATACTCTGCAGAACTTTGCAGCAAGAACTAAACGGAGCGAGAAAAGCGTTTTACCTACTGTGTCACAAAGTTTGTCTTAGTGCAGTATCCGTTGAAATTTGGCTGCCATAGAGACGAGCAACTACAGTCAACGCTAGGACCTAGGCCAGTGAACCTAAATGTCCAGCTGGCAAGATTGCCAGGTCACCTAACGTAAGCTGTAGTCGTTTTAACCACGTTTGTAAGTAGATGTTAGACATATTACTGTTGAAGTAGTTTTCGCTCGGCGTCTCTAGTGAGACGTTGATGTTATACAATTTGTTTTTAACCGTGCCTATTTAGTCTTGTGTTAACTAGCATAGCTGACGTTAGCTCAGCCGAATAGCTAACGTTAACGTTAACGTTAACTTATCGCCAGCAAGCAAGCATAGAAAGATATACGTTAATGTTAACTTATGGATAACCAAGGATAACCAAGTTAGTGATGAGTTCTGATGTTACCGGCCAAGTAACTAAGCTAATACGTTAATACTAATACGCTAATACTAACGTTGCTTAGCTGCTACTAAGTGTGCAACTTAGCATAACGTTAGCTGGCGAACGTAAACCTAGTAGCAGCTAACGTACGACTAGCTTTTACTATTTTTTGTTATCATAGCCAGCAGAATTCTGCCCTTGTTATCGACATCAACTTATTTCTCATAGTAATATTAATCGTCGTTAAATTATGCTAAAAAGTGTCTCTAGTCACTATATGGTGTTACCAGGTATTATTCAACAGAAATCTGGATTGCTTGCCTAACAGTTTCAAATCAACTATCTACTAACTACTAAACGTTAACGTAAACGTTCATGTAACAGTATGACTATATTTTGATTATGGGTGGATGAAGCTTCCCTCTCATCCACTTTTCAGACGGCATCCCTTTGCCCTGTCACCACACCATGTCGTACAGGGATTTAAGAAGTGAGTAATGTCATACATTGTGAAAACTTGACTCCTTAAATTTGCATAAAGATACATTGCATGCATGAAAGATACATTTGTCACGTTTTTTAAAGAACCTGAAATAATGTTTACCCTGTTAGTTTAATCTCTTTTTATCTTTGTTCTGCTAATAAGATCATATTTGGCACATTGCTCTTGACAGTCTGTTCTGCTCATAGACAGTAAAACAAAGGTTCTGCTCTGTGTGATTGTGTGTGTAGACTTCACTGAGATGACGCGTGCACTTGGCTACCCACGGCTGATCTCTATGGAGAATTTTCGCACTCCCAACTTCCCCCTTGTGGCAGAGATCCTTATATGGCTGGTGAAGAGGTGTGTGCGAGAGAGATTCACAACTGTGTGTTGTGTTTGAACTGAAACAGATACATCAGTATGACAAGGCTGCAGCCTTAAGGCCCTTTCATACCAAGTCTGAATTTTTAGACGAAATATTCACACAAAATCATGAAGGTAATTAAATGCATGTGCTCTTATCAGTCTTTACACACCGAGGACGAATTTATTTTTCATCCCAAAGAATTTCGTCCCCAGTGTGTAATACGACGGAGTATTAGGGCCACACATGAAGGAAAAAAAAACATTTTGCCATGACTTTAATCGCGACGTTTCTACTGTGCACATAAACTCAAAATCGAGAATAAAGTTGACATATGGATGGCCTAGATGGAGGGGAGTGAGGAACCAGTGATGCGTTGGGCAGTTTTCACCACCCTCTGAAGTGCTTTACGGTCAGAGGCAGAGCATTTGCCATACTATACTGTGGCACAGTTGGTGAGGATGTCCTCAGTGGTGCAGCGGTAGAAGTTCACCAGGATCTGAGGGGACAGGTGGACCTTCTTTAGTCTCCTCAGGAAGAAGAGACGCTGGGGAGCCTTCTTGATCAGGGTAGAGGTGTTGAGGGACCAAGAGAGGTAGTCTGCAAACTTGACAATGGTGTTAGTCATGTACAGGTGTGCATTCATAGGTGAAGAGTGATAGAGTAATTTAGCTGCCACTGAATCTGGACAGTCAGTCTCAGACTCAATCAGTTGGCTGACGACTCGAATCGGCTTTAGCAACAACTATACTAACTAGTTTTGAATGTGAAGAAGAAAGACAACATGTCGAGTTTTTATTCTTGTCAAAAT
This sequence comes from Alosa pseudoharengus, assembly GCF_046254945.1. Taxonomy (NCBI): domain Eukaryota; kingdom Metazoa; phylum Chordata; class Actinopteri; order Clupeiformes; family Clupeidae; genus Alosa; species Alosa pseudoharengus. Next base: position 29,861,029 of record NW_027468674.1, on the reverse strand, counting down.
ATTGGCAAAAATATGGCAAAAATATATTTTTTTCTTCATGTGTGGCCCTAATACCCTGTCATTGTGTAAAAACTAAGAAGAGAATGTATTAATTTATCTGCGTGATTTTGTGCAAATATTTTTCATCGGAAAATTCTGACTTTGTAAAAGGGTCTGCAAGTGACAATGTCTGACAAACATTTGACTGTTTAATTCTGACAAGCAATGGAAGGGGAATATTCAATGCTCACGTGTGTGTGTGTGTCTGTCTGTCTGTCTGTCTGTGTGTCTGTGTGTGTGTGTGTGTGTGTGTGCGTGTGTGCGTGTGTGTGCACGCGTGCATTTTAGGTATGAGCCTCAAATGGACATTCCAAGTGACATAGATACAGAGTCAGACCGTGTATTCTTCATCAAGGCAGTGGCCCAATTTATGGTAATTTTATAGACGGATGCATATATGCCAAAATTAGTGCATGCACTACATCTTACTGAATGTGTATAGTTGACTATGAATAGTAGAGTTAAGTGAATTAAATGTCACGAGATTTGTGTGTGTGTGTGTGTGGTGTGTGTGTGTGTCATTCTGTGTAGGCCACACAGGCCCACATTAAGGTGAACACCAAGAGGCTGTACCAGGCTGATGGCTATGCGGTTCGTGAACTCCTCAAGATGACGTCACTGCTCTACGGTGCCATGAAGACCAATCAGAATGCTACAGGGGATCAGCAGCACGACGACAGTGCCAAGTTTAAGTTTGACCTTGGGTCAAAGGTGAGAGGGCATGCAGCGTCACGCAAAGCACACACTCAACAGGGAGTTGGCCAGAGATTTAGGATCAAAAGATTGAACTCCTGGCATGGATTTGGCACTGTTCCTGCGGTGGGATGGATCTAGTCCCGCATAGCCTATTTTCTCTTTGAAGAGAATTTCATTCAATTCGTCGCTGTAGCTATTTGGGTGTCAGCATAGCATTTACTTTAATTGCATGGGATGCTTTTATGGCTTTGAAAAAACAGCAAGCATTTGCTTTTTGTCCGTCTATACGTACAGTATGTATAAATACACATCACACTCATTTACATATTGAGCAACTCCCATTGATCCGTCACTTATAGTGACAGCCAAATATCTACTTGCCACTGACAGATAAATGGTCAGATTCAGCAGCCATAGCAGTGTTTCCCACAGAATTGAATTCTATTTGTGATGGTAGGTTTGCAGAATTAACTTGAATGCAACAGTTTTTAACAAATTAGCGCAGCGTGGTTATGATGCTAACTAGCTTTAAGCACAATTCAGTACAACCTGAAAAATCATTGTGTGGTGGTCAATGTTGATATTGTGGTGGGCCGCCACAAATAAGTCAATGTATGGGAAACACTGCATAGTAAATCAAGTCTACCACCCACTTTCATAATTTACCAGCACTTGGTTGGTGACTGGTGTCAATTTCAATCGCTGGTGACAGCTATTGAGGACTCTCACACCTTCTTGAGTAGCTCTTGTTGAGACGAATGAGATTGTTTATACGAATGCAATTGCTCAGAGAATGAGCTGGCTGTTCTTGCTGGGCAAGTGACTGTGATTGGCCGTTGGGTTTGAAAGATGAAGTGATAGAAGGATATGATGGATTAATGTGTGTGTGTGTGGGGGGGGGGTATGAAACAGTCATCGTTGGAGTCTATCACTCCTGGTTCAACCCTCCTGATTCAATCTTATGATTTTCTCAGCTTGGGTTGTCGTGGTAACAGGTCTCCATGACACCAACTGATAGGAGCCATGCTGAGTTCCAGAGAAGGAAAGAATATCTGGGAAAAGTTGTGTGTGTGTGTTTGTGTGCGTGTGTGTGTGTGTGTGTGTGTGTGTGTGTGTGTGTGTCTTTGCTCTCCTGCTGAAAGGCTGAAAGGTTGAGCTTTGCCTTGGGGTGCTTAACTTTGACTGGCAGTAAACTCCTGCTGATAAAATTGTGTGTGTGTGTGTGTGTGTGTGTGTGTGTGTGTGTGTGTGTGTGTGTGTGTGTGTGTGTGTGTGTGTGTGTGTGTGTGTGTGTGTGTGTGTGTGTGTGTGTGTGTGTGTGTGTGTGTGTGTGTGTGTGTGTGTGTCATCCCCTAATGCTGTTTGTGTAAGAAATTGGGTGGGTGTAGCTCATTTATAATCTAATCAATTCAACAAATAAGCCCTGTCAGAGCACTCCATGTGTGTGAGCAACCGCCTCCAGACACACACACACACACACAAATAGACACTCAGACACGTAAGTGATTTTTTTGATGAGCTCCAATATTTGCGCAATATGACTGTCAATTTGTTGTTGTTGTTGGTGGTGGTGGTGGTGTGTGTGTATGTTTAGATTGCAGACTTGAAGGCTGCACGACAGCTTGGCTCAGAGATCACTGCCAAAGGTGCAAGTCTGTACGACCTGTTGGGGAGAGAGGAGGACCTGAGAGAGAACAGGATGCTGGCAATCGCCCGGCCACTGGAGATTAACGACACAGAGAAAGCACTCAGGGCGGCAGTGAAAGATGTTTTGGTAAGAAACACACACACACACACACACCCACACACACTCACAAACACACACACAGTTGGTAGTTAGGACACTCACTCAGTTATGATTGTACCCAGACACATAAATACAGACAAACACACACACACATGCTCCAATTCTAAACAAACAAACCCACAATAAAGCGTACTGATAAACAAACATCATTTCCACCAGTGTCCCCATCATGCACACTGACTAATACATACTGTAAAGGAAAATAGTGTCCCCATCATGCGCACTGACTAATACATACTGTAAAGGAAAATAGTGTCCCCATCATGCGCACTGACTAATACATACTGTAAAGGAAAATAGTGTCCCCATCATGCGCACTGACTAATACATACTGTAAAGGAAAATAGTGTCCCCATCATGCGCACTGACTAATACATACTGTAAAGGAAAATAGTGTCCCCATCATGCGCACTGACTAATACATACTGTAAAGGAAAATAGTGTCCCCATCATGCGCACTGACTAATACATACTGTAAAGGAAAATAGTGTCCCCATCATGCGCACTGACTAATACATACTGTAAAGGAAAATAGTGTCCCCATCATGCGCACTGACTAATACATACTGTAAAGGAAAATAGTGTCCCCATCATGCGCACTGACTAATACATACTGTAAAGGAAAATAGTGTCCCCATCATGCGCACTGACTAATACATACTGTAAAGGAAAATAGTGTCCCCATCATGCGCACTGACTAATACATACTGTAAAGGAAAATAGTGTCCCCATCATGCGCACTGACTAATACATACTGTAAAGGAAAATAGTGTCCCCATCATGCACACTGACTTATACATACTGTAAAGGAAAATAGTGTCCCCATCATGCACACTGACTAATACATACTGTAAAGGAAAATAGTGTCCCCATCATGCACACTGACTAATACATACTGTAAAGGAAAATAGTGTCCCCATCATGCACACTGACTAATACATACTGTAAAGGAAAATAGTGTCCCCATCATGCACACTGACTAATACATACTGTAAAGGAAAATAGTGTCCCCATCATGCACACTGACTAATACATACTGTAAAGGAAAATAGCAATATAGGCAACAATATATTTTTCCTGATTTGGCTTTAATTTTGCTGTGCAGGTGAATGTCAGTCAGACAAAGGAGATGTTGAATAACGTGGCGTCGGACGAGCAAAGTCTGGACGCCAAGATAGAGAAGAAGAAGCAGGAGCTGGAGAGGAACCAGAAACGCCTTCAAACACTTCAGAGTGTACGGTGAGTCTCTCTCTCTCTCTCTCTCTCTCTCTCTCTCTCTCTCTCTCTCGGTCTCTTCCTATTGCTCTATCTCTCTCTTCGTCTCTTTCTCTCTATCTCTGTCTGTCTCTCTCTGTCTCTCTCTCTTTGTCTCTTTCTATCTCTCTCTCTCTTTCTTTCTCTTGCTCTCGTCTATCTATTTCTCACTTACTCTATCACTCCCTCACTCACTCACTCACTCACTCACTCACTATCTCTCATTCAGTAACTGTACATGTGAAATGGAACAGAATCCCATGCAAATAAGCGGTTTGGTTGGTCCTGCTCGCTCTCCAGACCTGCCTTCATGGACGAGTACGAGAAGATTGAGGAGGAGCTGCAAAAGCAGTACGAGACGTACGTGGAGAAATTCCGCAACCTCAGCTTCCTGGAGCAGCAACTGGAGGACTACCACCGGCTGGAGCAGGAGCGCTTTGAGGTACCATCGATATTACAAAACTCACTCACTGGATATAGTCATCAAGGACTATGACCGTCACCCTGAGGTACCACAGATATACAACCTCACTGGATATACTAATCAAGGGCCATGATTGTCCCCATAGATATGACCACTTTAGTGTTGTTTTGGGTAGATTGTTATCACCATTGATGTTCATGGTACCTACATAAATGAATTACACACTTTTCTAAGTATTGGTAATACAAGTGCACTACATGCATATACAGTGATGGTGACACACTTCGGGTAAAGTTTAAGCCAGCTCAAATTACTTCAGTTATCTGTACTTATACAATGATTTTGTCTGACCAAGGAACTAAATAATGTTGGTTGCAGAGCATTATTCTTTTGATGGCACAATAGAATATCATTTCACAAGATTTCTCAGTTCTAAACTCCATGGTTACCGGTACATCCATGTTGGTAATGCGCAATAAAAGGTTGTTGGAATTTAATGTACGCTGTTGGTTTTGGTTGTTTAGGAAACGGAAAATGCCATCCGCATGATGCAGACAAAACTACGAGAGGAGGAGAGGAGACTAATGAGGAGTGGAGGTATGACACACACACATATATACACACACACACACACACACACAGATACATACACACACTCAGACTGTTGCCCATCTTCTGTTCTTCACATGAAATATAGATGCTATAGTGTGTGAGTAATTGTTATGTGATTTGTGTGTGTGTGTGTGTATGTGCAGCAGGCCGTGAAGAGGAGTCTGACATGGAAATCCCAGATGATGAAGGCTCAGACAGTGAAACAGATGAGCACAAACCACCCAAACCTCAGCTCTTACGACAACAACAAGCTCCCCTAGCAGGTAAGCACACACACACACACACTACAAACACTACATACTCACACAGACACACACACTACAAACACTACACACTCACACAGACAAATCACAATGCTTGTATACTGAAGAATTGGCAGAAGCAGATGGTCAGTCATGGAGATGGGAGGACCATATGTGAACATGGGGACACCTTAACAGAGGAATGGGAACTGCCACTAGACATGGGGATACATTGACATTTCCAGTGACATTCACAGTTTCCTGTGCCACTCTCTCCGCACTGTCAGTTTTTCTCCCCGAGAGGTACATCTCCAGGGCAACACGTCTCCACAAACATCAGTGCGCCCGACAGGCCGTTGTTTCTTATTTCAGGCAACAGGATTTTTTATTTCCTCTCTCCGCTCGCAATCTAACCACGCCTGACCGTGTGTGTGAGCATCTGACCCTGCTCCTGGCCGCTGACGATGACCATGACGATGTCCGTCGGCAGGCTGGTGTCGATAACCTGCATGTCTCGCTCGGCGCTAAAGGTCAGGTGGACAGAACAACCTCCGAGTTGAGTTCAGGCCAAAGTAGCAGTGGACCTTTTAAATAGACTTCTCTCCCTCTGAGGCCGTCCTCAGAGCTCAGACCCCCCAGAGGGACAGCTGACGGGTAGAGCTGCCTCTAGAACAGGGGTATTCAATTAATCTTCAGCGAGGTCCAGTTACAGAAAATTTCCTCAAGCAAAGGTCCGGAGCATCATAATGTTTAACGTGTGTTTAGGCTATGTATATGTGTATGTATAATATTAGGATGGATGGATGGAGCCTAGTTGTAGATAGATAGATAGATAGATAGATAGATACTTTATTGATCCCCAAGGGGAAATTCAAGAAATAGAAGATTATAGGTATAGGCCTAATGTTTAATGTGAAATAAAATAAGTATCCTAAAAGGCAACATTCGAAATGAGGAGAAATAAGGCAAGAAGAGTAGCCTAGCCTAATTGGGGAGAAAAACTGAGTAGCCTTGGCTATTTTTAAGATCTTAACGTGCACTTAAAATCAAATTTGAGCTGAGACAAGGATGGATATTCCACAGCTGGTTCCTTGAACCCATTAATCAGCAAGTTTAATTTAATTGTTTTAGTTGTTTTTATGTTGACCCGAAATCCTGGAAACCCTGGAATATCACGTTGTTGGGCAGTGAATGCATGTAGGCTTAACTAGATTGTGGTGGATCAATCATATTGCCTTCTTAAATCGTAAAATATTCTGTGGTCTCAGTTCACTGTTGAATGGGCCTAGCCTACCCTATGCTTGCTCAAAATATATGCTTTGTCTAGTAGAGTTGCTTCAAATTGGCGCTTAAAATCGCCTGTCTCAGAATATATAGAAGAGGTCCAGGGCAATTCCGCGCAAAACTGTCACATCCATATTTAGTTGGCGTTACGGACGTGGCAGTTTTGCGTGGTATTGCCCCCGTATCGTTATATAAAGCTCTGTTCTCGCTGTCTAGCTTTCTCCTCTTTGAGCAATCGATGATTTGAAAATAACTTACTTATCGTTAACTTTGATATCCATCTAATTGTTTCTCGTCCCGTCTCCTCTCCTCGCTCGTTTCAGGCTGTCAGTCTCTTCTCCATAGTAGGCTACTTTACTCACTGACTCGACTTTTATCAGAATTCACAGATTTCACTGCCTGAGTAGCAGCAAGCGAAATGATGGTTCCTGAAGCTCCTGAAGTAGCCTAAATGCTGTTATCCTAACCGAAACATTTAGCGCAGCTTTGAAATCTTACGTGAAAATCTAAATTAGGCTATTATGGTCTGGGTCCGGATAGGATCACGTCACGGTCCGGACTCGGACCGCGGTCCGCCATTTGGTGATGGCTGCTCTAGAAGGACATCTTTTAAAAGCCCCTTTGTTGTTAATTCATGACATGGAAAAAATGGTGCAACGGTGGCCTTTAATGATAGAGGGAGACGGTATAGTTTATGTATAGGAAGTGTATTTTGCATTTACTCAAAAACACTAACATGTATTTTATCCAGATCTACTTGCAGTGCAGTGTACAGTATATTTTTTGTACACCAGTATTTCAAAGGCAAAATATCTATTAGTATAATATATCCTAATTGTTCTAAACATTATACCGTCCATGTCAGACAGTTGCTGGTAACCTGGATGTTTCTTATGAAAATGAAAAGAAATCACAAAAAATATAATTTCAAGCAGCAATGAGGGGGCACAGAGCTCAGCAGGACGGAGTTGCCATGGCAACTCAATATTATTACGTCAAGCATATGGCTATAAGGTCTCAGCATGTTTCATGTCAAGCAACAAAGATTGGCTGAGATGTAAGGTCACTTCCTGTTTGGTGGCTTCACCACCAATTTCAATTGGCTAAGATGGGGGAACGCTTTCAAATATGTAAATTCCATGTAAATGGCTTGATGAAGCTTGGTCTTTTCACCCGTGCAGATGTTGGAGAACATAAAATTGCAATTTAAAAAATTAGGCATAGGGTCAAAAGTTATGTGTGTACAGTGTTGTGCCAGTTCACAGCTTTTCTGAACTAGTTCAAGTTCAGTTCATACATGCTCAAAGTGAACAGTTCACGTTCAAAGTTCACAATTTTAATTCTGAACTAGTTCAAAGTTCAGTTCATTTTACTTTTTTCGTGAGATATACAAATAAATACTTTTTTCACACTACGAGCTAGAAATCACTATAGGCCTACGTTCTTTGAAGCTGCTCATTGTAGACATTTGCTCATGACACTCGGTTTCTTACCAGGTGATGAAACTTGCAGCAGTACAGACAAGGTAGACCAGTCTCCGTGCCATTGCAGCGCTTTCTCTCACTCTCGTCATTGGTCTGTCTCTCTCTCTCTCTCTCTCGCTCCTCCAGCCCTCCGCGCTCTCGTCGTTGCCTGCTACGCGGCGTTGCTATGCCTACCCCGCTCTGCTGCAATTCATCACGGGTAACGTTGTGCGGAAGCCAGTATGCTATTCAACTATTCTCAGCCGGACACTACGTTGCCCGCAATGCATTGCGCACACAATGTCAAAACCATTTCTGTCTGGTGATACATGATTTAAGCGGCACCAGCGAGAATACAGGAGGGAGGAACTTTCTCTCGTTGCGTTGTGAACTAATTCACTAATTAGTTCACTAATGTGAACTAATTCACGTTCAAGTTCTTTATTAAAAAATGTGTTGCGTTCAGTTCAACGTTCACGAAAAAATTAGCGTGTTCAATGAACGCGTTCTTTTGAACTCATTCACGCACAACACTGTGTGTGTAAACGCATGTCTAGCTTTGCCCCTTTGGTGGTGCTAGAGCGCTTGAAGTGCAGTGTGCCAAATTACCCACATTTTTACCAGATGGTTCTATAGGCTACTGTAGAAATCCTAAGAAAGATGATGCATAATAATAATAAAAGAAAGAAACACAAGGGGTGCCTTCACAGCTTTGATGCCTGGCCCCCAATTTGCCAAAATCGAATAGAACCACACAGACCGTCTAAACATAGTACAGGCTGGTCCCCTCTCTCTTTTAAGTAGCCTCTGCATCAGGGAGGTAAGATGGTGGGAGAGGTAATGGTGCTCCCTGTGGGGTAAGTGAGGGCACTTGACCCAGTTGGCGTGTTGTGAAGAGACTAGTGGGCCTGGAGTGGACACTTGCTGGCGGCAGGTCTCAGAGCTGATTGTGAGCACTCAGCAAAAGCACTTAGGAGTGTGAGAGACTAAAGCGCCCGGAGGGGTTGTGTTAAAAAAAAAGTCCAGCAGGAAAACAGCACACACACACACACACACATACACACACACCCACACAAATGATGTGGTGGCGGGGGGTGGTTAGAATCCCCTCTAGGCTTGTGTCTACTTATTTGTGCAATGGGTGTTGGAATTATCAAGAACACACACACACATACACAGAAATGTGTACTTCACAGTCAAAACCCTTTAGATCCTGTCTGTGCTGTGGTGAGAGAACAAGTCATATGTATTATACCACTGCCTGGTTACATTTCCTATTGTGATGTGCTCTGTAGGACGTACATTATTTTTCAGATTTGGGTATCAGAAAAAGAATGCACTTTGAGGTGTAACGGGCAATTCACGTCACGTTGTGGACACATCACCACCTCAAACATGCGTTATTTTTCTGATACCCCAACGCTGTGTCGTCCATTATCCCTCACATAAGACTCCCATAACTGTCATAAACATGTAATTGCTGATGCCATATACCATCATGTATCACCAGTAGAAGGGCACACAGGGAGAGCAGATCTCCACTGAGGCTTGATGCCATAATAGACCCTCTCAACTGCATAAACAAACAGGTGCATTCCTAAGGCATTTCCAGTGGCACAGAAAACCACATTGAGCTAATGGTCACTTGGGAACAAGCAAAAAAAAAGGTTTTAAAGTCAACATTTTGTAGAGCATTACGCTAAAGTCAGCTTCATTTCCATTTCAAGTATCTGGGTTGGTTTTGAAACTTTCTAGGAACACATTGACTGGGTCAATAGTGCAACACAAGTGATAATGACATTTGTGGATCCTTCCAGTGAGTCTAGTCTCCTCCAAAATGTGACTTTCATAGGCAAACTTTTTCACTGGGTTTCGTGAAAATTAGGCTGGTAGACAAACAGTATTCTCAGTCTAAGGCATTTGGGTTGATTTCTACAGTATTAGTGTGTTTGGATGTGTAAAAGAAGGGGGGCGTCCTTGTTAATCTCAAACTGAATCTAAGTGAATCTACTGAATAAATTGTAAAAAGAAATGTGTGTGTCAATTGACAGAATTAGCTGGTGAGGTTGTGTTTGTGTGTGTGTGTGCGCGATGGTCACTGATGTCTTAACTGCTTTGCCTTCCACAGCAAGAGCCGGTACACGTGTCATTGGGACCATGCAGGGAGCGGAGAATGAGGAAGTGAGTCCACACACACACACACACACACACACACACACACACACACACACACAACCTCACCAGCTAATTCTGTCATTAATTGACACACACATTTCTTTTTACAATTTATTCAGTAGATTCACTTAGATTCAGTTTGAGATTGACAAGGACGCCCCCCTTCTTTTACACATCCACACACACTCTGTCCAGTCCCCTCTGTCTCTCACATTCAGTGTACCATCACTTCCATGAGCCCACATGTACAGTACATACCCTGCTGTGCCCACCTCTATATCATTATCATCTCTCTCTCTGACTCACTCCATCTTACTCTGTGCCCTCCATCACTTGTGCTCCCTCTCAAAAGCCCAGTGGAAAGGATTCTATCACTCCGCCTCAGCGTCAGAGGAGGAGGAAAGGGAAGGTGTGTGTGTGTACGATAGATTCTGTGTGTGTGTGTGTGTGTGTGTGTGTGTGTGTGTGTGATAGGTGTACAGTAGAACCAGTGTGTGACATCTCCACATTATTTCCATTAGTTAGCACAAGTCTGTACGTGTGTGTGAGGTTCAGTACGTATCCTGTGTGTGTGTGTGTGTGTGTGTGTGTGTGTCTGTGTGTGTGTTAGGTAAAGATTTCACGTTTGTGTCTACAGTTAAAATTGTCAAAAGAGACACGCAGCTCGTCGTAATGTTCTTGTTTGATGTTTAAACATGCAGGGCTTCCTTCTTCCTTCTTACTTCTTACCGATGCAAATACAAATCAGTCATGTTATCAGTTTTCTGTTTGGCTGCAGTCGGAAGACAGCGAGATCGATGTGGATGATGACGACGACGACGAGGATGACGATGAAGACGATGACGACGACGAAGAGGAGGATGAGGAAGGTGACGAGTATGAGGCGGCGGATCTCGACGTAGATGTGGGCTTAGAGCCCAAAAGGCCCACCAGGGGAGGCATGAGGCCTCCCATACAGGAGGAGAGCGACAATGACTTTTAGCACTCAAGTCCCGCCCAACGGGAGAACAGGAGAACAGCTACATATCATTTATACACACATTATATAACTAGCATGCTTCATCTTGAGTCCTTTCTCTAATAAGAATGACTTTCAGCACACACACACACACACACACACACACTAAGGGTGCATCAGCAGTGATTCCATATACATCCATTCACTCACAAATTCACGCTTGTTCTTGGCTAAAGAGAGACCAATATCTTATTCTTAACACACACTCATTCACTCCGTCCACTCCTAGTCTCACAGTGCTCACTGACCCCACCATCTGTCACCTCATCAACACGCCCTCAGCAGGCCACACTCTAATGACACACACTCTGCTACTCACACACACACACACACAGATGTGCGTGTGTGTGATGATGATGTAGAAATGCATCATGTGAGGTGGTGTCTCATACGGTAGTTGTGTTGTTTGTGTGTTGTATGTCATGTCAATAAAGAAGTAATATGTTTCTAATGTTACTTATAGTCCATAGCTGTGTTTTTGTGCAGCCACACATACAGTACACACACACCAGTCATGGAAATTTTTTTTTAGATAGAAAAGTAAAAACAAGTCCATACTTCCACAAGTTAATTTACAATATTAAAAAATAAATTAAAATAAAAAAATATTCAGTATGAAAATATATAAAACACTGTACACAGAGATTTCTTGGTACACACACACACACACACACTCATTAGATGTCAACCACACACTCTGGAGCCTCTGCTCTGATGTGTTCCGAGACGACCTTGGCCCCTGACTCCCCGATGCCGTTTCCCTGCAAACTGCAGGAAACAAACACACTCATTTGAATCCTTACTTATGAATGCTATGAACAATGGACAACAACACACACACATAAACACACACTTACTTTATGTAAGTCAGCTGGTGGTTTCCCTTTAGTGCTGTGGCAATGAAAATGGCTCCATCCATTCCAAGTGCATTTTCCTGCAGACTGCACACACACACACAATGTTAACAGTGACATAAGCACAAGCACATACACAAGACATGGTGAGAGGAATTTATTCATGGGTTTTACAGAGGCCATTTCAGGCTGAGATGGAAGCTTTCCAGCCCATAATAATCTGGCAGAAACAGTCAAGCTCAAGGGAACGTCACTCACTTCAGCCGCCTGAGGCCTCTGTTGGTCTTCAAAGCGCTGGATAAGGCTTTCGCACCGACCATTCCGATGGAGTTGCCACGGAGACTAAAATAATGAAATAACATGAATCCGGTCAGCCTAACTGGTCATTCATTATTTCATTTGTTTCAACACTTACAAGGTGAGGATGTGTGGTGGTCAACATTTGAGCTCTTAATATTCAAGTCAGTGAACATCCCAGGCTTCACACACACAATACATTATGTTCTGTTGTCATGGTCTTGCCCACAATTCTTATTTATTATTTGAAATGTATGTCTTAATTAAGGGATACAGTTAAGTTGTAAAACACTGGGAATAATCTTGAATAAAACATGGCAAAAAAGAATGTCCCTGTTCTCCCCACTGGTATTGCTCATAATAATATATTTTGACAAGAATTATTGGAAATAAAAAGGCATTTACTATCCAAACAGTAATAGGCATCAATGGCGTTCTGAACTCCCTAATCTTAAATCTTAAAATGAGTATTAGTGGGAGTTTGGGAGGGTAGGCCATATGGAGGTATGTGTTTTCATTTGGTGTGTGTCAAAACAGACTTACTCGAGAGTGTGTAGGGTCTGGTTGATCATGAGAGCTTCAGCCAATGCCACAGCACCTGCTTTTCCCATAGATACACCCTGAAGACTACCAGTACACACACACACACACACACACACACACACATTTTAGAAAAAAAGTATGAACTTGAAGTATGAAACATAAATAATAAAATATATGTTTTAATGAACAATAATAATAATCTCTCTCTCTCTCTCTCTCCTCTCTATCTCTCTCACACACACTTACTATAGCACAGATAGTGAAGAGTTTGTCTTCAGTGCGATGGCCAAAGAAATTACACCATCATCTCCAAGTGCATTTTCCTGCAAACTACACACACACACACACACACACACCCACACACACACACACAAGAACAATATTCAAATATTAAAACAAGTGCATGCACTCACAAATCCATCAAGAGATATGGATTCAATACAGTATGTAAGTAATAACCTCCCATTAATGTCCCCTTCTGACCCCTCCTGTTTTTCTGAGGACATTTTGTCTAGCCGTGGATGACAATCTAATGATGACTGCTATTGTTTTTCTTTTGTGCCCCCTTGATTCATTTAGCCCAAGCTTTCATCTTTCTTTTTCAGCAGGGATGTAAAGGCTAATACACTGACACACACACACACACACACACTCACACACTCTCTCTCTCTCTCTCTCTCTCTCTCTCTCACACACACACACACACACACACAGTCATAAAGATACGCTTAGAATGACACCTAGTTCTCTCTCTTTCACACAATGGGCAGAGAGAGAAAGAGAAAACGTAAAGACTGCATCTTTCTCCACACCAGCGGCTCTGGATATAATGGACTTGAACATGGACATTACAGAGACATTATGAACTGAAAGGCTGGAGCAGCCACGTGAAAGACCATTTTATGCACTTAGTGCTGGGCGTGCTGCACATAAAAAGAAAGGTTCACCTTAATAACAAGGCAACTAGTTCTTAGAATAGAACAAGGGCCTCATTATGACCGCCGCTAGCGAAGCTAGCGAAGCGGTCATATAGGGATTGTCAAAGTGTTTTTTTTTTGTTTTTGTTTCTTTTCTTTTTTTTTTTCCCCGTCATCTACTTCCTGAATTTTTGGTCAACGATACCCGGGACACCGAACCACCGGGGCACATGAAATTTGGTGGGTATGTAGCCCCACTAGACTTTTACGGAAAAATTTCGTTTGGTCCCCGGGGGCCACTCCCCCTCCGCGCTTGGCCCAAAAAACCCCCCCAAAAAATGCAGTTTTTCCTAAATAACTACCTGAACCATGGCACAGAGGATAAAGACATTTTTATGGTATGTTGGTCTCAAGGGCCCACGTCAACCTAGCCCATAACCACTCATTTGTGATTTGCACCCCCCCGGTAAAAAATGAAAATGCAATATCATTCTGCTTTAATCGCCCCTCTCTTCAGTTAAGATGTTCAGAACTGCACCAAATTTTATGTGTATGATTAACCTGACATTCTCTGGGGGTATGCCAAGTTTCGTAGAATTTCATCCATGGGGGGGGTCTAAAAAGATTAAGTTATGTGTACATTTAGTGACAGTACACTCATTGGCCTGTAGATGGTGGTGCACACATATACACATGCACACACACACAGCCACGCACATACTATCGGTATTAGAACGGCCGATACATAATTACAAATTCAGTAGGATTAAAGGAAAACCAAATATTCATCATAATAATAATTTGGCTGCATTTCCACTATTGGCGTCACGTAGTCGTTTGTCCACTAGATGGCGCATCGTTGCAGTGAGACGTAATTTTGTTGGAAGTTAAAGGGGTGGTTCAGGATTTTGGACATAAGACCTCATTTCCAAGTAAGCAAGTGTGATATTTATCAGTGGAGACCGTTTTCAACACGTTTGATCCAGTCCTTCTAATTGCAGAGTTCGCAGGTGCTAGGCTAGTGCAAGTCAACGGTATGTGCTAGCCTGCCACTAAAGACAGTCTTACCCACTCCAAAGTACACCCGAGGCAAATTCCAGACAATCGATGTAAATGTCTGTGTTGATAGAATAGTGTGAGAAATACAACTACCCTCGCATCGCGTTGCAATAGTTATACTTTGGTCCCTGAAGTTGGTAGTAGTCATTTTGCATCTCAGCGGCGGACTGATATTACCAAGGCTACTACTAGGTATCCCCATTGGAGTGCGCTTTACTGTTTACTTTTCGGTGCAGTACTACTAACCGGAGCAAGTATAATTCCGCCGCTGCTAAGAAACTAGTCCCTCAAAATGTACTGCGATCGTTGAAATGCAAGGATAGAATAACGTTAGAAATAACACTATCAAAACAGACATTTACATCGATAGTCTGCCGTTATAATTTATTTGCCTCGGGTGTACTTTGGAGTGGGTAAGACTGTTTTTAGTGGCAGGCTAGCACATACCGTTGACTTGCGCTAGCCTAGCACCTGCGAACTCTGCAATTAGAAGGACTGGATCAAACGTGTTGAAAACGGTCTCCACTGATAAATATCACACTTGCTTACTTGGAAATGAGGTCCTATGTCCAAAATCCTGAACCACCCCTTTAATCTAAAGTGGGTTGGAAAGACACTATGCTTCCTACAAGGACAAGACTGTACAGTAGCTGCTAGTTCACCGCAGAGAACGTCTAAGGGTAGGATGATTTCTGCATGACAATTCCCATTTCCTCTTGAAGCCAAAATAAATCTGAGAATGTTTATCAGACATGCTTGTTTTTTACTGCAGGTAGGCTACGTTAATCCTATCAATAGCAGGTAAAATAATGTTAATGTTACCGTTAGCATGGTTGAGTGATGGAGGCCGATTTGATTATTGATGTATTTGTAGAAAACCATAAATGCGTTTATAGGCTACCAAGCAAATTGATAACAGCACTAATTGTATCTTTCGACTGTCATCTCATTTGCTTATGACCATAACCTAGGCTACTAACAGGAGCTAATAGTCTGGTCAGTTTAGGGTGGGGGAAGACCCTGAAACGGCCACGCCCACTTTTTAGACCCAGAATTCTGTATCTCGGCCCCTGAAGGTCACAGAGAGTTGGTTTTCAGCTAAAAAGATGCGGAAATGCCACATTTATATTAGTGTTATGAAGAAACATAGGCCCTAAAACCTTTACTTTTTGAGATATTCACGAAAAATTAGTTTTTGTATTGTGCACAGGCCACGTTTCATGTATCAGCCCCTGAAGGTTGTAGAGAATCATATTAGGTTTTGGTATGAATCTCATCTTATATCAATGTTATGAAGCACCAAACTCCTTACCTTAATTTATTTTAAATATTGATGCAAAAAATTAAACTTAAACTGTCGCAAAAATCTGTATTTTAGCTTTGAGAACCACCTAAATCTATGGAATTTATTCTGAGTTACTGAATTTACTTGGATGGATCAGATGAATCTGGGATAGAAGAAATGTAGTTGACCTCTACTGTTGAATTTGTGTTTGAAACAGCTGTATTGTATTAGCCTGACAAGCCAGACCCACATTAAAATGTAGGGTCTGGGCACTCACCGTTCGCAGTGGTCAGTCCGAGGGGCGGGATAATCGGTTGTCTTTCAAATTCCCTCTGCACGCAATAGGACAGCGCTATAAGTCCCATGCGTTTCCCACCAGCGGAGCTAGTTGGCTAGTTCAAACTTTTGCCAACAAGCTTAACTCGTGTCACACTGTTCGCCAACAGCAACATCCATCTTATTTGTTTTCAAGTAGCAGGGAATTCAAGCCCAACCGTTGCAACTCTGCCATCAATCATTATGTTAAGCCCGCCTAACGACTCTATACACGATTTGATTGGCCTGATAGAAGTTTAATTTTTCGAGCTCACAAGCCAACGGAGAGTTGCTAGACTAGCCCTGGCAGCAAATGTAATTGATTTCCAGGCTAGTGTTGTATTGTTTATCAGACTATATTTGTGTTTAACTCGTTTACTAAAAAATCAGTGAAGTTCTGCTTTTCCCTGATTTGATGATCTCCCATTGGACTGAACTGGCATGTGCTTGACATGGAAATGTCATGTAAATGAAAGCACCGTGTGCAACGTTTTCATTTTTAAATCCACCACAGGAACTTGGAGGAAGGTACTGTACATATAGATTGATAGATACGTTATTGATCCCTAAGGGGAAATTCAAGGTCCCAGTAGCTTAAGACACCACAACATACACTACAACATAAATAGGATGATAAAATAACAAATCCACTAATAAGGACAGTAAAAGATACTAAATCAAGGATCCACGTGAATGTACGAAGGATGTTTAAGCATGAGGCTCTTGCGTGACTGGGCAGGGACTGACCCTGTGTTTTAATATGCAGTGGTAAGGTGCTCTATGAGGTGTGTGTCATAGTGCAAATAAGTGCAACAGTGCAGGGATAAAGTCTAGAGACCAGCAATAAAAATGGACAATATAAGAGACCAGCATTAAATATGGACAATATAAGAGATACATGTAAGCATAGTAATAGTTATAGTATTATTATATGGACAGTATAAGAGAAAATGTAAATATGGTCATAGCCAATAGTCTGTTTAATCTTCTCCCCTCTGAAAAGCGGTACGGGGCTTTTCTGCCCAAAACATCATGCCACCGCCACAGTTTTTTTTTTCCCCAGGCAATAGCCCTCCTAAATAACTCTTAACCTTGGACTTCATTGCACTTTATTTTTATTTAACACAGCACTATTTACATTCCTAATAATTTATTGCTCATAATGGTCCTGTCTGTCCTTGTATTGTGTTTTTTTTGGGTCTTTCTGTTGCACTTTGTGTTGCCTGCATGGAGAAGACCAAATCAAATTCCTAGTATCTCTGTCATGGTGAAATAAAGTTGAATTGAATTGAATAAGAATTATAGCAGCAGTGCAAGGATAGGAAGTGATTTGAAGTACAGTAATAGGATATCAGCCATTGGTCAAGTATGAAGTTAGACCACAGTCCACAGTGGAGGGAGGGGTTGTGCATGTGGGCTAATATAGCCCGTAAATAGTGTAGACAGTGCAAGCAGCAACACAGTGGGCGAGTGGACAGTCCGTACACAACATTGTTATCATACAAGGTCATACAAGTGTAGAAGAGGGTGGAGAGGCAGGTAGACTAAGCAGAGAAGTCGATCTCTTCTCTTCCCTTTCGTGAAGCATTGAGGAGTTGTATGTCCCTGGGGACAAATTACTTCCTCAGTCTGTCAGTTGTGCATGGCAGTGAGCGTAGTCTCCAACTGGTCAAGCTCTTCTGCTTTGGAGTGGATGACAGTCATTATCTAAGATGTTGATTAGTTTGTTCAGGGTCCTTTTGTCTGATATTGAAGTGCACAGTTCAGCTCCCACGACAAAGCCAGCTTTCCTTACCAGCCTGTCAAGTTGCCCAGCATCCCTCTTCTTAGTGCTTCCTCCCCAGCATACCACAGCATAGCAGAGGCCGTGGCAACAAAAGACTGGTAAAACATCCAGAGGAGCTTGCTGCACACATTGAAGGACCACAGCCTCCTCAGGAAGTACAGCCTGCTCTGCTCTTTCCTGTAGAGTGCTTCAGTGTTGACTGACCTGTCCAGTTCATTATCCAGGTGTATCCCCAGATACTTGTAAGTGTTTACCACCTCCACATTGACCCCCTCAATGGTGACTGGCAGCAGAGCGGACTTAGACCTCTAGAAATCCACCACCATCTCCTTGGTCTTAGCAGTGTTGAGTTGTAGGTGGTTGAGTTTGCACCATTGCACAAAGTCCTCCACCAGGCTCCTGTATTCCTCCTCCTGTCCATCCCTGATACACCCCAGAATTGCAGTATTATTCGAAAACTTCTGCATGTGGCATGACTCGGTGTTGTAGCAGAAGTCTGACGGGTACAGGGTGAACAGGACTGGAGAGAGCACAGTTCCCTGTGGCGCTCCGGTGCTGCTGATCACAGTGTCAGAGAGGCAGTTCTTCAATCTGACGAACTGTGGCCACTCTGTCAGGTAGTCTGCAATCCAGGATATTTTGAGCATCCCCACCCATCTGCAGGAGCTTGTCACCCAGTCTGAGGGGTTGGATGGTGTTAAAAGCACTGGAGAAGTCAAAGAACATGATTCTCACAGCTTTTTTTCCCTTGTCTAGTTGAGAATGCGTCCTGTGTAGGAGATATGTAATGGCATCGTCCACGCCCACTTTCTCCTGGTATGCAAACTATAGCGGGTCTAGTGCATGCCTTACCTGGGGTTTGAGTATTCCCAAAACCAGTCGCTCCATGGTCTTCATCACGTGTGATAACTGCCGTCACCTTACAAAAACCTATTTTTGGACTTTCACTTAGTTTACATTGTTTCTTAGAAGGTTGTTGGGGTCCTCATCTAACAAAGAGCCATAATCAACTTAAGCACTAGTATGCCCAATGAGTAGATTTAGAGCTTTTGCCCAAACAAACTGCATGGCTTTCATGAGTAGATTTACAGAAAAAGGTGGCTTGGGCGGGCGCTGATTGATTTAGTGATAAAAAAAGTTTTTTCATGAATATCTCAGAAATTAAAGGTTTTAGGGCCTATGCTTCTTCATAACACTAATATAAATGTTGCATTTCCGCATCTTTTAAGCCGAAAACCAACTCTCTGCGACCTTCAGGAGCCGAGATACAAAATTTCAGGTCTAAAAAGTGGGCGTGGCCGTTTCAGGGCCTTCCCCCACCTAATTTTTTGGGCTCCTTGCATTTTTTTCTTTATTGGGCCCTAAATGAACAGAAAAACATTGGCTTAAATGTTAATCATGATTTGCAGCCTTGACCCCATTTTTTCCCCAAACTGACCAGACTATAAGTGAGTTAGCTGCTACGTGATGGTTTTCTAATGGAAAATATATAGGCTACCTGAAAGATAACCTGTCTATGATGCATCCTAAACACATGGCACATTTCTGCTCAAAGTCTCAAAAAGCATCTCAGTCAACGGTCATTCCCAAACACCCATACTTAAATCCTCTATTTTCAAAGGTGATTCAAGTAAGGAAGAGCATGGCTCAAAGTAAAGTAACTGAAACTACATAAATTCGTCAAAGTGAATAATTTGTGTCAACTCGCCGCAATGTAGATTTATTAACGCACATCTCCAAAATCAAATGCGTCAGCCTAATGTAATGTACAAATTTTAAACCAGATGTTTTAGAGGGCACGTTCAGATGTATTCAGGGCAGGGCTGTAGCCTACCTACACATATTTGTTGCACGTGCTACAAAGATCATTCTTTGCGATGGATGATTTAGTACCAACGTTACACCGGTCAGATACAGTTTTGCCTATGGCTATACCGTGAGACTGAGGTGCTTTTTGTTTGTTCGAAGTGCGTGTTTAGGGTGTGAGAGGGGAGTCGATGTGCTTTGATTCCAGCTTGGTAGTTGTAGTCTATGCGATTAAAAAACACGTGTGTGTGAAGTAGCCTATCTAAACAATGATAACGCTTTAATTATGGCTGCTTTAGCCACAGACCTAGCTACTGTACAGTGGGTTGGGTCCCATTTAGAAGTGTCCACTTCATTCACCCTTTCCATGATTCACACAGCTACGTGAATGTATTAGCCTACTACTGATATGCAAAACTATTAACTTTTCGCCAAGAGGTGGCAGCTTAAGTCCGCTTGATACTGTAAGCCATTGGTTCCCAAAGGAGATTTTATTTGGGTCGCCAGCATAGCCTAGTGACAATTTGTGTTGTGTAATAGGCCTAGCATAGACCTCTCCAGAATAAGTCCCGCCTCCGTAACTTCCGTATCCATCCAATTTCCGGGCGTGGATTGTCTATGGGGAATAACATGGCGTTTCGAAATATCATACCGGTAAAACATCTGTAGGTAGCGAAGTTGAAAAAGCTGGTGGGCAGATTGGCCTACACACTTCTGCCATATAGTTTCCACTGGATTTTTTGATTGTCGGTGCCGTTTAAGTAATATACTATAGACTATACTACTCAAACGGCACCGAAAATCAAAAAATCCAGTGGAAACTAGATGGCAGAAGTGTGTAGGCCAATCTGCCCAGCAGATTTTTCTACTTTGTCACCTACAGAGTTTGACAGGTACGATCTTTCAAAACGCCATGTTATTTCCCATAGACAATCCACGCCCGGAAGTTGGATGGATACGGAAGTTAGGAGGCGGGATATATTCTGGAGAGGTCTATTAGGGCTTTGCACGGACGTCACGTTCTGGCCGGTAACCATGGTAACCCAGCACGCGCGGCCATATTGGCGGTACTCGGTGAATGAAGTACAATAGAGTATTATGCACTTTGGATATCTTACGTGATTGTAGCCGTGTCTAAACAACAGAAAAGCTCATCAAAATGCGTCTAATGCAAAGGCATATAGGGCAGGACTTGGACCACAAGAAAAGGCGCGATGTTTCGAGAAATTACAGTTTATTGTCAGCGCAGATCCATATGAGTTGGGCGAGGGAGACGAAGTACCAAGTTCAACCACAAGCGCCCCCCTTCTTCTGATAACTTCTGGCATTATTCTCCTTTCTCCCTGGTTTTTTAATAACTTTTGGAAGTCGATACCTACACCAGATGTTTTTCTCAGTCTGAACTATTGGTACAACCTAAAACACGGCAATAATTAACCATTTTCCTTGACGATGTTAGGGATGTACTTCAGTGCCTAATGCTTTCTAATGAGGCGAGTACCTCCACTATGGCAACGTCCAGATCTGATGACACGCCGTGCAAACCCCTAATAGGGCCTACCTTATATAGCTTATAGTTTGTTAACAGCCACGGTTTTGTCCCTCTATGCATTTTTGCATTTAGAATAGCTCTGAAACCGGGTGGCGAACACATCGCAAAATTAAACAATATTTCTATTGGGTGCCTACCATGGACTAGGCTGGGTGAAAATCAAAAGATTAAGATTGCGTCAAAAGATTGAGCTTGGTCTGGCGAAAGCCAGACTAACCATGGACCTCATAGTTGCAAAATGCAAGGAAACATAAATCAGCATATTATTTGCACAAACAATAACGGAGAGTAGGGGTCCGTTGCACAAAAGCAGAATTAAGACATCCGGGATAAGTTACTGAGCTGCGCTCAATGAATCCAAAACAAGAGCGTACAGGCTTAATTGGTTGCACAACGAGCAAGCCAGGATGAGCAGACACGGATTCACCAAGCCAGGTGAAACCTATCCTAGATAAGTGCGCGCTCACGGCTCCCTCAAATAGACCCCGCCACTGATCACAGATTCACTGATTCACCATGGCAACTAGAGGGGCTTCATTGATTCTTCTACGGTGTGAAGTAGGTAGCGATAGCCTTTTCACTACAGCAACAAACAGCAACACCTCTGTTTAGGAGAATATTGCAACTAGTGCCGCGACCACCACGTGCAAAATGGTTAGGCACTCCCGTGACGTCACATTGTCGCATGACAGGTCGGGAATGGCGAGTATGTAAAAGGTATTTAATGATCACAAACGTTGAAATAATGACAGTGGGTCTAGGTATATGTGATAACAATGTGTAGTGGGCAGTGGAATAACTATTGGTTTCCGTTTGTGGTGACTGCTGACTGAGATAAGGGATGAGATTAAATAGATCCTGGAACTTAGCCTGGTCTGGAGCAGGCTAGCTCCACAGAATAAATCGCCATGGTAACTTATACCATAACATATCCTGCTGCCCCCTATCCCGCTTTTGTGCAACTGGATCACGGATAAATTGAGCCAGGATAACCAAGATATCCCGGCTTAATCCCTTATCCTAGTTTTGTGCAATAGGCCCCTGGGGTCCGTTGCACAAAAGCAGAATTAAGACATCCGGGATAAGTTACTGAGCTGCGCTCAATGAATCCAAAACACGATCGTACAGGCTTAATTGGTTGCACAAAGAGCAAGCCAGGATGAGCAGACACGGATTCATCAAGCCAGGTGAAACCTATCCTGGATAAGTGCGCGCTCACGGCTCCCTCAAATAGACCCCGCCACCGATCACAGATTCACTGATTCACCATGGCAACTAGAGGGGCTTCATTGCTTCTTCTACGGTGTGAAGTAGGTAGATAGCCTTCTCACAACAGCAACAAACAGCAACACCTCTGTTAAGGAGAATATTGCAACTAGTACCGCGACCACCACGCGTGAAATGGTTAGGCACTCCCGTGACGTCACATTGTCGCATATGCAGGTCGGGAATGGCGAGTATGTAAAAGTTATTTAATGATCACAAACGTTTAAATAATGACAGTGGGTCTAGGTATATGTGATAACAATGTGTAGTGGGCAGTGGAAAAATTATTGGTTTCCGTTTGTGGTGACTGCTGACTGAGATAAGGGATGAGATTAAATAGATCCTGGAACTTAGCCTGGTCTGGAGCAGGCTAGCTCCACAGAATAAATCGCCATGGTAACTTATACCATAACATATCCTGCTGCCCCCTATCCCGCTTTTGTGCAACTGGATCACGGATAAATTGAGCCAGGATAACCAAGATATCCTGGCTTAATCCCTTATCCTAGTTTTGTGCAATAGGCCCTAGCTCTTCAACTTGGCCCGTTAAAATGTGTATGAACAGTCTCCCAACGCATTTCATGAAGGCCCTTTTGGACATGTCAGTTATTTGCACCACTGGGTAAAACGGCATTTTGTTTTAGACTACTGGTATTTAATTTGTGCATTGACAATAAAGCTGAATATCATATGAACTAGATGACTAAACTTATGAATATGTAGAAGAAGAAACATTCACAAAAATCCATGACATGACCTCTCTTCTTGATAGCTGTTGAAAACTGCATGGAACTGACAGGGATTGTTTTGTTTAATAATAAATAAATAAATACATTATGCTGCTACCTTCTGCTTTTCCCAAATACAATGTAGCCTACAGGTGTACCTTTCATCAGTCCAGTTGCAATGGATGGACTGTGATGAACTGCCCTACTTGTGATTGTTTAGAGATTTTAAAGGTTTTAATGCTACACATTTTTTGGTAAGTGCTACAAATCTATTCACCTTTGCAGCACCAGTAGGCAACTTTGTGTGCGGAATGTGTGCAAACACACATTCCAAACAAGCATACACAAAAGTTTCAAGAGTGGGGGATGGAGTAGAAGATGAAAAACAGATTCATTAATATGATTTATTTTCACGGAATGGATGTACAGGACTGAGCGGCGGTCATATTTTGTACCGCTATGCGGTACATCTAGTTTATAAAAGGGTTGTATAGAAACCATCCTTCATTTAATCTTAGATCATTTCTGAAAGGAATGAAGGAAAGACCTCTAGGCCTACAGCATAATCAAGTAGCCTAGTTCGCCAGTCATTATTCATTCATTCTGCATAGCTTTGCTATCGTTTTCTTTCAATAATGTCCAATGGCTTAAACATTGTCCTTTATTGTTTGCTTTAGGCCTACCTTTATATTTTAGCCTACATTATTTAACTCACGTATTGTCATCTGATGGGCACTGCCAGTCAGATGACAATACGTGACTGGCACTTGTAACCTGACAATAGCCAGATGACTTTCGCTCCGCCTAGCTCCACTCATCCATCTGGAACCGATCCATTAAAGTGTTGCTTCAGAAGGCTGGGCCTAATCAAAAAATGCTTGCATATGATTGAATAAGCCACTTGTCCGTCATCTATTGACGTGCTACTTCAACCACTCATATCGAAGCCAACCCGTGACGCTGATAACAGTCTCACAGTCGCTTCTACGCTATGTCACATCTATGAAACTCCCGCCCTGCGTCCTGATTGAGAAATCACTCTCAATGGAAGAGGTCCCAGATGGATGTGAGTGAAGCTAGGCAGAGCTAAGCGGAACGACATTCATCTGGCCTTTGTCAGGTTATGGCACTTGGGCATTGTCAGTCAAAAAAAGCAAACAGGTGCGCGCTCTGCACCTCTTTACGCAACTTCGACCCAACACTAAATATGAAGATGCCTTGCTTTCAGAGGATAACTTCCGTCCCTTGGTTGTGTAGGCTATATATGATATAAAATATCTTTAGCTTACATTGTATAGCTTACATTCAAATATTACCTTTCTGTTATGAAGCTGGGAATAGGCTAGGGTGACCAGATGAGAATGGGTAAAATTTGGGACGAAGTTAACATGAACTTCAAAATTCCGCACCATAATGATGACATCTGACTCCCCCCGTGTGAAATACCAAACTCCTTCCTACATACATTGCAAAACGCTTTGTTTTCATCGCATAAAACTGCACTAATCCAGGGGTATTTCCCTACCCAGTCTTGTCGGTACCTGCAGATACGTTTTGGCTTTTTAGCTACCTGGACATCGGGTTCCGGAGTCTCCATTTCAACAAAGAATGAATGAATGAAAAATAGGGCGCCTTGCCGCCTACGTAGGGCTTACGAGGCCTACTGCTCAGCTGTCTCTACCTTATTGTACGGTCTATAGTTGCTGTGTGTGTGTGTGTGTGTTCTATCAGACAATAAGTACTCGAGAGTCTGCTTTTTAGACTTTGCTCTAATTTTCGGGACAATTAGGGCAGGATTCGGGATTCGGGACAACTG
>NW_027468674.1:29818291-29830791 GCF_046254945.1 Alosa pseudoharengus | reverse complement strand
GCATTGTCAACTTTTTTATACACGCAATGCTGTGCATTAAAGTGTCTGTCATTCACCCAAATGTCCATAATTGTCCAGGTCTGGATAACAGCAGATCATAATTCCATACTTCTGCAGACTTTTCAGACCTGTACAAGTGCTCTGAAACAGGGAGGCCGCCAGACAGGTGGTGGTTGACAGATAGATAGAGAGAGAGAGAGAGAGAGAGAGAGAGAGAGAGAGAGAGAGAGAGAGAGAAAGAAACTGGAGGAGGTTGAAAGAGACAGGTGGAGCTTGAAAGACAAAGACAGGCGGCGAAAGAAGACAGACAGTTAGACGGGCGGATGAACTGGGCGATAACAATAAACCAGAGTTTGATAAACAGAGAGAGACAGCGATAGAGCTTCACAGACAGACAGATGGAGAGAGATACACACAGGTTGACAGACAGAAAGAAAGAGATAGGGGGGTGGTGGAGGTAATATACAGACAGACAGGTGGAGTTTGACAGACAGAGTATGAGAGAGAGAGGGGTGGAGGTTGACAGGCAGACAGAGACGCAGAGGTGGAGGTTGACAGACAGACAGAGACGCAGAGGTGGAGGTTGAAAGGAAGACACAGACAGCTGGAGACTGACAGACAGATAGACAGGAAGTTTGCTGGAGCTGCAGACTCACTTCAGGCAGCTGAGCTTGCGGTTCGTCTGCAGCAGCTCAGCCAGAGCGCGTGCCCCTTCATCCTCAATGTGGTTATTCTGGAGACTGCACACACACACACACACACACACGACATGTATGTTCACACAAGCACAATTTCACTGGGTTGAACTGTTTTCTCAACACAGCTTGTGGTGTCATGGTAACAGACTTTGTTTTTGTTTTTTTATTTAGAATGTGTTACTATTTCATTAAGAGTTAATGTCTCAATCTAGACACGGAAAATAAACAAATACACTGATTTGATACACTTACTTTAATGTCACCAGAGCCTGGTTCATTTTCAAGGCTTCAGCCAATGACTTTGCTCCTTTAGGCCCGATGGTGTTTCCACGGAGACTAGAAGAAAAAAAACTTCAACTTCAAGCACCTCAATATATAACCTTGAAAACATTGAAGATTCAGATTTTACAGATGAATAACATAACATGAAATGTCAGTCATAATGTACTTTACTGGAGTTATCATCATCCAGAAATACCATTACATTCACCAACGCCTGCTTGCTTCTCTGTTTCATATCATAAAAGTCAAGTCTCACCCACTTTGTCTATCGTGCTCCCACACATCACTAATGCGTAGATAACTAACATCTTCCAGCCTCCCAAACACACACACACACACACACCCCTACACATAAACACACACATACAGTCACACATACAGAAACACACACACACACACACACACACACACCCCTACACATACACAAACACATCTCCACACACATACACAAACACATACACACACCCCTACACATACACAAACACATCTACACACACACACACACACACACACACACACGCACACACACACACACACACAAAGATACTCACTCGAGTGTGGTGAGGGTTCGGTTGACCAGGAGTGCCCGACTCAGTGGTTTGGCTCCTTTACTGGTGACCAAATTATCGGCCAAACTACAGAGGGTACAGAAAGGACATGGTGGATGGAGAGATCAGAGAAAAGAGCCAGAGAGAGGGAGAAAGAGCGAGAGAGGGAGAGAGAGGGAGAAAGAGAGAGAGATAAAGAAACAGAGAGAGAGAGGTAGAGCAGGAGAAGAGGGATGTGACAGTTATTGTCAACGTTTCAGTGTTTCAATGTTTCTATGTTCTACCACCACCATTATTTCCTCAGTAATCAATCAGTATACACCAGCTCTCAAAATACTAACAATTGATGGTGTTTCAAAAACTGTGTTACTTTTCATGTTTAAGTACCTGCATACTGTACACTGTACGATAATAATTCCGTTGTTGTTACTCCTCTGTTTTTGGTTGAGTGTCAAATGTTGCATTTTTGGCATTATATTATAAAAGGTGAATGCATCTTGAAATGATAGTGAAAAACCTTACAGTATTTTACAACCGCTTACAAGCTTTTACTCACTATAGTAGTAACATGAAATAAC
This sequence comes from Alosa pseudoharengus, assembly GCF_046254945.1. Taxonomy (NCBI): domain Eukaryota; kingdom Metazoa; phylum Chordata; class Actinopteri; order Clupeiformes; family Clupeidae; genus Alosa; species Alosa pseudoharengus. Next base: position 29,828,685 of record NW_027468674.1, on the reverse strand, counting down.
TGCCACTGATATCTGACTTAAATGGTCTTTGGTTCCAAAAGTCTCAAATAAAATACATGGATTCATTAAAAAAGGCACAGAAGGGACAATACAAAGAAACAAAATGTTCTAAGGTCCTGTTCTATATTTCAACAGCTCTCAAACAAACTTTGAACACCAACACATTCTTCCTCCTCTTCCCCTAACATTCTTCCTCCTCTCCCCTAACATTCTTCCTCCTCTCCCCCTAACATTCCCGTTTGGCCAGGTCCATGTACCGGTGCCCCTCTGCCTGATCCAGCATCCCCTCTGCCTGGTGTTCTTCCTCTTCCTCTCTTCTCATGCAGCTATTGCGCTCCCTTGTCCCGACATGATTGGTTTTCTCTCTGCTCCCATGCACTGTTCTCCTCATTCAACAATCAATCCAAAAAGTCCCCTTTTAACAGTATCGTTGATGTTCCTGCAACTACCGTAAAAGAACTTCAACACAAGTCTCCATTCTCCAGTTGAGACTGGAATGAGCTTGGTAGGTCCTTTGTATATAACCTACAGTAAATATGCCATTTCCTAAGCTTTATCAATGATCTGTTCGTTCAAAAATGCTTATCAACAATTTCACTATAGCTTTTGAGCAGCTGTTATTGTATATGTAAGGTTTTGAACAATACTATAGGTTTTCTCTTATAGTATACTGTGTGTGTAAGCATTTCAAAATAAGACAAGAAAGATGAATACTTTTGGTATTGGGTAAGCTTGTCTGTAACGTATTAATTGACTGTATATTGTGTGAAAGCAACACAAATTAAGTTAAAGGTATGGTCCACAACAGACTGATGTTGTGCTAATGTTTTTTAGAGTTTTGAGAAAACTATGTACTGTAAGCAGATACAGTGAGCTGACAAGGAAGAAAACCTTTCCACACACACACACACAGGCACGCACGCGTGCAAACACACACGCACACACTCACTCTCGCACACACTGTGTATACATGCATGTACTGTATTCAGGGCTTAAAGCAATGGACATTTCTGTGACTGAAGCCAACAGATATGTGTGTGTGTGTGTGTGTGTGTGTGTGTGTGTGTGTGTGTGTGTGTGTGTGTGTGTGTGTGTGTGTGTGTGTGTGTGTGTATGTGTGTGTGTGAGCGCGCAATATGCATTCACTGTACCTCAGGCTCTGTATATGGCAGTCTTTAGCACTGAGTAAACTTCCAAGAAGCTCCATTGCATCATCTTTGAACTCATTACTTTCCAACCTGTGAAACAAACAAACACACACACACACACACACACACACACACACACACACACACACACACACGCACACATTAATGCTTTTATTTAAGAATTACAGATCCAAACCTCGATGGAAGTATGGTACAAGTTTACACAAGTAAAACACAGAATGCTTAACGGTGTTCATCCTTTCTGCACTAGTGGTTATGGGTAGACATGGCATTATTGCCTCCAAACACACACACACACACACACACACACACACACACACACACACACACACACACACACACACACAAACAGAGAGAGCGACGTGACTGAAAGCATGCAGTCAGCATCAACTCAGGAAATGCAAGATTGTCCACCCAGTAAAACAGACCACGCAGCTGTGGTCTTGGTTTCTGTCTCTCTGTCTCTCTTTCTCTCTCTCTGTCTGTATGAGTGTGTATCTGAGAGACTGTATCTCCACCTTAGAGACGTTGTGCATCTCTTGTGTAGTGGAGGAGTGTTATTTCCTGCAGTGCCTATAAGCATAGATGGAAGCAACTGAGAATCGGTTTTAGTGACTTAGAAGTTTGTATAAGTATAAGCATAAGTATAAGTATAAGTATATATACTCTTTTGATCCATTGAGGGAAATTTGGTCTCTGCATTTATCCCAATCCGTGAATTAGTGAAACACACACAGCACACAGTGTACACACAGTGAGGTGAAGCACACACTAATCCCGGCGCAGTGAGCTGCCTGCATCAACAGTGGCACTCGGGGAGCAGTGAGGGGTTAGGTGCTTTGCTCAAGGGCACTTCAGCCATGCCTACTGGTCGGGGTTCGAACCGGCAACCCTCCGGTTACAGGTCCGAAGTGCTAACCAGTAGGCCATGGCTGCCCAACCAGTAGGCCATGGCTCTGTGTGTGTTGATATACAACCATAATAATAATAATAGATAAAATAGATAGATGTGGTTGTGTGTGTGTGTGTGTGTGTATGTATACATAGTGTGTGTGTGTATGTGTGTGTGTGTGTGTGTGTGTGTGTGTGTCCTACCGTAGCTTACTAATGTAGAGCAGCTGTGGCAGCAGCCTCTTGAGTGCCCCGTGGTCCAGGCACATGCTCAGGTTGGTGTCGTCAGCACAGGCAGGTGACACCTGCAGCAGGTACGCCAGCACGGCGCAGGCAGACGCGGTCAGCCTCCCCCTCAGCCCGCAGCCAATCAGATCCTCCTCCACCGACCGCAGGAGCTCCCCCTGACGCATCTCCGCCAGGCAGGCCACCAATGACACGCAGCGCATGCTGACGGTCCCGCCCCCGAGCCCGGTCACCGCCGCCTGCAAAGCAGTTGCCACAGCGACGCGGTGCGCCGCGTGCTCGTCGCGGCCAAGCCCCAGGGCGCCGGACACGGTGTCCGCGGTCGCCGGGGACAACAGGCCGGTCAGGAAGCGCAGGAAGAGCTGGAGGTTTGCCGTGGCGTGTGATTGGCTGCTCTTCTGCGCGGCGGCGTGCGACTGGTCGGCCCGCTGGAGGGCGGCCCGGTAGTGGCTGAGGAAGCCGATGCGCGGCCAGCTGACGCTGCTCTCGGAGAAGAGGTCGAACATGCCGCGCCGCGCCGACGAGTAGTAGAACACGGCCGCCAGGAATTCCTGCAGGGAGAGGTGCGTGAAGCGCCACACACACACGCCGCCGCCGCCACACACGCCGGCCTCGCGCCGGAGCACTCGGCATCCCAGACTGCCCGGCGGCGGGGGCAGCTCCAGGCCGTAGGCGCGCGCTTCGCTCTCGGTGTGCGCGTGGCGTCCGCGCAGCAGGCTGTAGAAGGCCAGCTTGCCCAGTGTGGCCAGCTGCTTGCGCACGCTGTTCCGCGTCCACTCGGACTCCTCCCTCAGGGGCCAGCAGTAGTGGACGTAGACCTCCGTGAGGCTCTGCGGGAGCTGCCGGTCCTCCAGTCCGGCGTCCAGGGCGCGGAGCAGCGTGTCCATGATGAGGCCGCAGGTGGTCGGCGCCGTGCACAGCACCATCAGGGGCGTCTGAGCGTCCAGGTGGGCCCAGATGATCTCCTCGGCGCGAGCGTGTGTGAGCCGGTGCGTGTGGAGGAGCTGACGGATCTCCATCGGTGTCAGCGGAGGGACCTCCGTGACTCGGTCCACCAGGCCGGCCGGAACGCGGGCACCCACGCCCGGTCGACATAGCAACCAGAGCATGGCCCCTGGCAACAGGTTGCCTCTGACGATGTTGGTGATGAGGTCGGCGACCGGCACCTCTCGTTTAGGATCGCACGTGGCCGGGGCTTCGGCAAAATCCAATGGCGATCTCAACTCTTCCAGTCCGTCAATCACTAGAAGCGTCTTATAGGCTGACGTCACTGTCACACACTCTGACCCTTGTGGGAGGAGCATCCGCATCAACCTATCGGCAGACAAACGTTCACAGGACCCCAGTTCCCAGCATGCAACAGGGAGAACCAGACTGATCTCCTGATGGATCTGTCCAAGACCCCAAAGACGGACAAAGTGACTGACCAATCGGCTCTTGCCGCTTCCAGCCACGCCCACTGTCAGACAGACCCTGGGGGCAGGACTCGTACGTGTCAGAGGAAGGAGAAGTTTGTCCAATCCCAGAGGTCGCCCATATAGTGGGCCCGCCCCTCGGGTGACTGACAGCTGTGTGAAGTCGTGCTCTCGCTGCTGGAGGTCAGACACACCCTCTATCAGCAGGAGGGCGGGGGGAGAGAAGGAGTCTTCTGCCTGATGGCTTTGATTGACACTCTTGTGGGAGGGGGTTTCTGCTTCCTCTCTGAAACGCTGCAGCAATACAGTCCTCTGCTGCTGCACAACTGTGTCTAAACGCACGCACACACACACACACACACACACACACACACACACACACACACACACACAGACACACACACACACACACACACACACACACACACACACACACACACACACAAGATTGTGATTTATTTTGGTCTACAAGTTCCTATGTATAGACCTGGGAACCTCATTAGAGTTCATTGTATCATGAACTCCATGAAATACCTGGGTATTTGAAATTCGAAACTGTCTGCCAAAACTTCTGTCTGCCAACAAAATGTGGATAGTGCTTTGGGTGTTAGACATATCTAACCACAGCTGCATTAACATTCAGGCCAACATGTAATTATATCCTGTGACTGCTGTGTTTTTGAGTTCCTCATTTTTTAAACTTTTTTTTACTGTGTAGCAGTTTCTTTTTATTGTGTAGACCAATAACTTAAAAAAAGAATCAGCTATAAATTTAGTCTGCCAGACGAAGAAACTAGGCCAAAACTGAAAGTGGCTGAAAACCTCCTCCTGGTAGGATCTATCCCTCCCTCAACTAATCAATCTATCTCTTTATTCCTCCCATCCACCTGTCCATGACAGCCAGGTGTGTTTTGTCATTATCTGTGGCTTGTGTGTAACACCTGCACAACTCTTGTAGGGATTTGGGAGAGAATAACTGGCTCCCATATTAATGATGAGCAGAGTGAAGAAGTAAACAAGACTGTTTGTAATGAATGACTGAGTTTGTGTGTGTGTGTGTGTGTGTGTGTGTGTGTGTGTGTGTGTGTGTGTGAGAGAGAGAGAGAGAGATAGAGAGAGAGTATGTGTGTGAGCGTGTGAAGTGTTGCTTTGTGACTCTGCATATCATTATAGCACCTGGTTTCTCAAGTGGCATTTAATAATGAAATCTGAAGCTGTGGTGTGTGGTACTTCAAAAAAGCTGTGAACGCAAACAAACACAGGCACACACTTCATCTTCAAACCACAACAGCTGGACATTATACATCTTCACTTGAGTGAACACACATGTACACTCACGCACACTCACACACACATACATAAACATAAACACACACACACACACACACACACACACACACACACACACACACACACACACACACACACACACACACACACACACACACACATACCATATTGACTGATGAGCTGGTACTCCATGGGGTAAGAGGTAACTAGGAAACTCTGAAGTTTAGAGCCCTGAGGATCCTTGATTGACAGTAGTTCCACCAATGTGTGCCACCGGTCTGGCAGAGACGCTGCCTTCTGAACCAATCCAGCCTCGCTGTGAGTTAGAAGCCCCGCCTTTTTCACGTGAGAGACCACACCCTCCAAGACAGAGCTATACACCAAACATTCCAAAGCCGGCTGGTGCTTTTGCAGCCAACTAACTAAAGCAAACAGACACACAGACATGCACACACACAAAAGTTATTCTCAAGGTCACCATTTAAATTGATCAATAGCATAGCCACTTAATGATTTTCATTGTCAGACAGTACCTCAATTATTGATTCCATATTTGGCAGGTGTCTTGACACCATGACAAGTATAAGTATGTAAGTATATATACTCTTTTGATCCCGTAAGGGAAATGTGGTCTTTGCATTTATCCCAAAAACGCAGTGAGTAGTGAAACACACACTAATCCCGACACAGTGAGCTGCCTGCTACAGCGGCGCTCGGGGAGCAGTGAGGGATCAGGTGCCTTGCTCAAGGGCACTTCAGCCGTTTCTACTGGTCGGGGTTCGAACCGGCAAAACTTCGGATACAAGTCTGAAGCCCTAACCAGTAGGCCACGGCTGCCCCTAAGCACTACAGACAAAGAGTGACAGATAGAGCGTGATGATGCCACTTACAGGCTAGCAGAGACTGGTTTCACAAAGTCACTCAGTTGCAAATTTCATATGACGATGCATCATTTCCACAAAATAGTTTGTATTCTCAAGTCATCATCAAGTTATTCCAATTGGCTAAATGCTATTAGGCCTATGTTATTTTGATCTGTAGAAAATGTCACATGCAGCCATGCTTCAATTCTGCTTACTACACATTTATTATATGAAATATTTAATATACAGTAATATTCAATATTCATTATTGAATGCTTAGCTGGAATTTTTTTCCCTATAATCCTATTTTTTTAAAGCAGGTGTAGCCTACCTGTGGGCATGTAATTGGGCTATGGGTTTTCTACAGGAATAGTTAATTGTTTTGTTTTGTATTTGAATATGAATTGTTTTGGAAACGCAACCCAAAACTGGGGTTTGTTGCTCATGAGCCTGTCCAGTGTTTGGGTTGCTGTGGTTTCAACATAATACTCCAGACTCTTCTAAATGAAGTCAAGAGAGACCTTAATCATGATCTTGTCAGTTTTCATTCATCATTTCAATTGCTTACAATGTTTTGCTTTAGTTATGTCTTCAGCTGCTGATTGAACTGCATGTAAAAGTCATCACTTCTGTGTTGGTTTGTTGATTTCTCCCCTTACTGCTGTCACTGTAACAACCTCTTCTATCACTCACAACTCCGCCCCAGACCCACTTAGCCACTTAGACCCTGACAGAATCAGCTCAGATCTGTGTGTGTGTGTGTGTGATTTCATGTGTTTGCACGTTGGTGTGCAATTTTGTGTGTGTGTGTGTGATTTCATCTGTCTGAGTGTTTGCACGTTGGTGTGCAATTTTGTGTGTGTGTGTGTGTGTGTGTGTGTGTGTGTACGCGTGTTGGTGTGCAATTTTGTCTTTGTGTGTGTGTGTGTGTGTGTGTTACCTTCTTTCTCTTTCTGTGGACCAGTTTTATGATTTGTCGACTGTAGATCGATGTAGCAGTCCTCCTCCCAGGGAATGTGTGAGCGTTTGTCCATCTCTGAGCTGTGTGTGTGTGTGTGTGTGTTTAGTGCTTGAAAAGGACTCTGGCTTTCTCCATCATCTGTAAAACACACACAGCATTTAATCAGCTCTCATTTCTCCACATAATTCAATTGTGCTACTCTGATAAATGTACTGTATGTCAATTCAAAAACACTATCTCAAAAAAGTGTATCTTGTATAGACACACACACACACACACACGTCATACACGCTTCATAGAACCACATCCACAGACTGTGCGCACATGCACACACACACACACACACACACATACACACACACACACACACATGCTCTTCTGAGAAATTGGCTGACCTCAATGCCACATATAAAGTTAGTAATCTTCGCATTACCCTAGCAACGGCTCAGTGATCCAGAGTCAGCCAGGCAATACAAAACCAAACACCCAGAAAACAGGCACATAGACTAGAACAACATATTCTGGTCATGCTCACTGACATCAACTCTTTCGCTCATGTTTTATGTGGCAATGTGTGGGGTTTTGCCCAAAGAAATATTTATATTTTTTACATAGTAGGAAATAGCATAAATAACACAATTTTCTAATTGTATGTACAGTAGGCTACTGTATGTACTTTCAGTCCACTGACTGAAACACTTTAGATGAAATTAGTAAAGCTACAACTACTGTATTTCCTACTAATTATTAAAGGCCAGCTCTGTAACTCTAGTCATTTCTTCGAGATTTCTCACTTTTGTTGTCACCTTTTTCTCTACGGAGCTCCCCCTACAGTTTTGGGGTGCATATTTCACAACCGTCTTTTCGCTGCTCTGCCATGATGAACATCTAAAAAATGAAGTCATCATCACTGCTTGTTCTTATAACTAGCCGGCATGGCTAACCGGTGCTTGAGGGGCCCTTGTGTGTGTCCAGAGAATTTTAAGCATTTTGTGTTTCTCGCTTGTTCTGGGTTCTCGCTTCTCACGAGACATCCTGATTCAGCCTTGACAGATGCAGATCTTGCAAGGCTGGTTTTCCGCTAGGAGACAGTAGGAGGAGCAGGGAAAGCCGTCATTTTCACCACAATAGGTCATCACAATGATTTCTAAACTATTGTACTAAGTTGACAATGTTGCATAGGGGGCCTTTAAGTATGTTTGTCAGGCAGGCCTACATGTGTGGTGGATGTTAAAATTGAAAAAGTGTGGTTCTCTAGAATGAAGTCTAAATAACGGAAGTGTGGCATTATTTTGTAACCGGGTCGTGGTTAGAGAGAAAGTACATCCTCTTTCTCCTTTATACTGCTTTATACACACTTAACTTTGAGAGGTCAGTGTGTGGGTGTGTGTGTAAGAGAGTAAAAGAGAGAGAACGAGTGAGATGACCAAAGATGTCCTTCACAGCCGGAGCGCAGTGGTTGAACCACACACGTTTTCAGTGCCCATGGGCACCCAGGTTCAACTCTGACATGAGGTCATCTCTCGGACCCACACTTCATCTCTCTTCCACTCATTTCCTGTCCACTCTTTATCACCCTGTTGATTAAGGGCTAACAGAATTCCCCAAAATATTAAAACTTAAAAAAAAAATCACAAGTTGCATGTATAACAGCATCAAGCCAGTAGAGTTGTCCCTCCTAATACCTTATGAGATGTGCTATGTGACATGCAGTACATGAATATGAAAGTCCTAGCCAATACAATATCCAAGACTGTTACTTACAGCGATACATTTTTCATGGGCGCAACCCACATACTCAGCTCTGCTGCTCATCCCAAAAGTGCCTGTTCCTTGCAAATGGGGCACCATTTGAAAGGGAACTAAACAAGCTTTCCAACGGTATAAGATTTATTGCCAAAAATAATTGTTACCACAGAGAAATAATCTACCAAACACATATTTCCTTACTTTTTGTGCTAAGCTTTTGTTTGAATTATTAATGTTTGAATAGGGGCTCTCTTATATAGGATGGTGTCAAGTTCAATACCAAAACACTCTTCTATACTGGTGCTGCTGAAGATTGCCCTCTGACTCTATGTAATCAAACCATCTGACAATAGATCAGAGATTTGTGGGTCTTCACGCAGTCAGGTTTAAGATTTAGAGTTAACTTGGGGAGTTTTTAAAAAATGCCTTGCCTACCACCCACCACAATGCTGCAGGTTTCACTTCTGATAAGATTGGGCTTCTCTGACACAACAAACCACTGTGATATTTTAACTCACCAACCAATCAAATACACTCCTCCTCATTAGCATTCTCGTGAGGCAACAGGTTGATTGGCTTGAAGTGTGATTCATTCTGAGAACCTTTGCTGACCCAGCATTCTGTATGAAGACCAGCTCTGAAGAGACCACTGCACATTTCTCTGATGTCACCCTACGGTTGCTGAATGACATTCGAATGAGTTGACGGTCATATTAAAAATTAAGAGGCCGCTGCTAATTTGAATATGACCGTCAACTCAATCGAATGTCACTCAGCAACAGTAGGGTGACATCAGAAAAATGTACAGTGGTCTCTTAATGTTTTCCAGAGCTGCATATATACAGTGAGTGTACACCCAGAACGGACAACTAGAGGACTTTGAGTCACTTGTTGAATTTCACAAGACGTGCTTTGGATTAGAATCCCAGGCAGTGTGCATATTTGGTATTAATGCATTTGGTATTAAACATGAATAAAACATCCACTGAAATTAGTTCATGCACTAAACATTCCTTACACGTTACTAAACATTCATTTACATCAGCAGGCATATTGAGCATTAGTACATCTTAAATATTATTAATAATGAATTAACATCAGTACACGCAAGTTTAAATATGGAAGTGTATTAAGTATTGGAATCTCCCTTCACAACACTAACATTACAGTAATTGTCTGTTTTATTCAATACATAGGTTTGAATAGTCTTTCAGTGAAAAATACAATCCACATACATATACAATTTACCCAACAATATTCACTGTAATAGGCCAAGCTTTGTGCATTGATACGTAAGCCTGTATTGTAGGCCTACAAGCAAGCTGTCCAGGTCTGGGTGTAAGCGCGTGCATTACCAAATTTGAGAATTTGATAGCATTGCACTTTATCCACCCAACTTTTATTTTACTCTCCCTACACACATATTTAATCAATATATTTAAGTACATAATAAGGAATACAAAATATACAAATATATAATCTGTGTGCCCAGCAGTGCTGTAGGCTATGTGCTGTAACGTTAGTGTTTGTGTCCTAGAGTGTTAGTAGAGTGTTTGAGTCCTGATTGATTTAAAGTCATAATAAAAGACCTAATCTAATTCAAATTAGTTGAAACTGGGAACATTACCTTGTATTGTGCCTGACTACACATCATGAATATGGATAACTACTGAATTAATGCCTAACTGCCTCTAATACAGACCCTCTTCAAAACAAAAGACTGTCACAGAAAAACATCAGCATGTACAGGGCATCCGCATCAGTGCTCTCATATGTAAGCGGCCTTTGCATTCAGTGCTCTTGTACAAGA
>NW_027468674.1:29700791-29813291 GCF_046254945.1 Alosa pseudoharengus | reverse complement strand
AGTTGCCTACAAGTTGATGCATCAAAGTGTATTTGCTTTCTATCGCTTTGTACAATGTTAGAAACTCTGGTGGGATCATAGATAGGCTAATATGAACAAAGATGGGCTGTTATTTCATTTTAAATCGTTATTGTTATTTTTACAGATTAAATCTGATTTTCATTCTGGAATAATTTACTTTTTCAAACCTCATTTTTAAATCCAAGAGGGATGACCCTGGATACTTATTATAACAAAACAGTATGGCAGTTTGTGCTTGATGTATCAGAAAGCTGTGCCAAAACACTAAAATAAGACTTCAGTATATCAGCATACAACAACATGATAGTATGTGAGAGAACCCATAATCAAACCCAGTCTCTACATAACTCTTAAATCTAACAGAGATAAAACAGATGTTGGGTAGCCTAATTCATGTCAGGACGTGTCAGTTTCATTCTGATCATGGGGAGATAATTACCTGTACTGACTGGCTCTAGATTCTCATTAGTGTGATTACCTGAAAGAAAACGAATCAAACACAATGTTCCTTATCTCAGCCGTAATAAATCATCTGTAAATAAGCAAAAAGTAAGTATGTAGTAGTAATTAATGTGTTAAAGTATATAGTTGCCATTTGTGCCCACACACAGAGCTATAGTTATGCTCATTTAATTACATACAAGTACTATACATCTCAATTTATATAACATGGTGTTGACACTATTGGTGACATTGATGTGTTGCACAAGAAAGAGAGAAAGAGAGAAAGAGAGAGAGAGAGAGAGAGAGAGAGAGAGAGAGAGAGAGAGAGAGAGAGAGAGAGACAGAGAGAGAAAGCCTGACTGTGACTAAAGTTGTGACTAACTGCTGATCATCGTCACTCAAATTCTGTTACTTCAGACAGTGTGGCTAAAGGTCTCTTACACAATAATTTTGTGAGTGTGTGTGTGTGTGTGTGTGTGTGTGTGTGTGTGTGTGTGTGTGTGTGTGTGTGTGTGATTTCTCAATGTACTAAAGTATGGGAGCTGCACATGGATGTTTATTCAGACATGAGTGGAACTTTGGAGGACATCACAGGATAGACAGCGCTGATAACAAATGCTGATAAATGGGCGGTAGTGTTGGGGTTCGACTGTAGGGACCTACTTCCTGCTTGGTCCTGTCCGTCAAGTGGCTGGGGCTCCAGGCATAGGTGGATGGTGCTGGAGTAGGTGGGGCTTGGGCAGTGATTGGGCAGGCCCGGTGTTGGGGAGGAAGTGATCCAGGAGGACGGGGAGTTGTGCTGGCAGCAGGAACACCGGCTCAAGGAGATGCGCCCATCAGCCACTGCCCTGCAAACACACACACACACCTATGTTACATATTGATATTTAAGTATAAGTATAAGTATAAGTATATATACTCTTTTGATCCTGTGAGGGAAATTTCATCTCTGCATTTATCCCAATCTGTGAATTAGTGAAAGACACTCAGCACACAGTGAACACACAGTGAGGTGAAGCAAACACTAATCCCAGCGCAGTGAGCTGCCTGCAACAACAGCGGCGGTCGGGGAGCAGTGAGGGTTTAGGTGCCTTGCTCAAGGGCACTTCAGCCGTGCCTACTGGTCGGGGTTCGAACCGGCAACCCTCCAGTTACAAGTCCCAGGCGCTAACCAGTAGGCCACGGCTGCCCCCCAATTCGATACACGTATGATACATATTGATATTTTCCAAACTCATAATACATAATCACACATAAAACTAAAACAGTGTTTCTTAACAGGCCTGTCTTTTCCCAGGGTCATTAAGTGGTGACCCATATTTTACATTCAAGCCAACTGACAAGGTGAGCTATGTGGTAAGACGTGCAAAGTGCGTGTACTTGTTTGGAACATGCTGATGTGATGTGAAGTTGCCTTTCAAAGTACTTGACAAGTTTGTCTTTGACAGTGGGGTGCTTTGTGTCCATGTGGTGTTTTAGTTTTGCTGGCTTCGTGTTGTTCACTGCACAGCACACACTGGGGTTTCTGTCCCTTTCTCTTCATCCATAGGCCTACTTCAGGGTCATTTTGCCATATTTACCGCTAAAATTATGTCTACTGTCACATAAACATGGTCTATGTCCATGGCAACGACTGGCATACAAATAAAGTCTATCAAAACAAAGGTCCGGCAGTAAATTTGATAGGGTAGCATTTGAAATGGGCGATTCTTTTTTTAACCACACGCTCCTTGACCCACTTTTGGGTCCCGACCCACCAGTTAAGAAACACTGAACTACAATATATATAACTCCCTCTGTGTATGTGTGCAAAAAAACACTATTACAGATTAGTTTATCCCTACATACTCAATTCTGTCTCTCTTTCGTTCTCTTACACACACACTCACACACACACACACTAACCTGATTGCAGGGTTTATATGCCCAGTGCTGGCTGGTAGATTCTTCAGGTGCAGTGGCACATCAGTGAAGATCACAGAGTCCAAAATCTCAGAGTCAGCATCACACACCCCGACACCATAGCACAGGACTACAGCATCTGCAACACACATACACACACCACAAATTTTTAATCACACACATAAACACAACTGCTGTCTATAATATGTCTGTAATAACAATAATAGCAGTAACATACTTTACAAACAATGCTCATTGCATGTTCACACACACACACACACACACACACACACACACACACACACACACACACACACACACACACACACACACACACACACACACACACACACACCTGTCCCAGAGGTGTGGTTGAGTAGGTAAAGGCCATCAGCTCCAATGTGACCCTGGAGAGGGATCGCCTCTCTGGTCCCGCCCTCAAACACCATCAGAACCAATCCATCCAGACTGGTCCGAGGTGGTCCAATCAGCTCCACAAACATGCTCTCCTGGGTGTGGTTGGGCCCCAAGGCTCCACCCACCTCATTGATTGCCAGGCCCTCAGGGGAGGGTGGATGGGGGCACACATTCTTTGCCATGGGAGTGGGTGGGCCGACCTAAAACACACAAAGTATTTGATTGGCATAGATTGAGCCTAATCCTGAACTAAAACCTTTTCAGCTGTTCAATGGAGATACATTTTCTTTCAGTCTAGGACTAGGACTAGGCTTATGCCCCATTCTATTTGTCTGTTCAAGTCGTTTTCCAAGCTGTTTTCTGTTCAAACTTGCAAAGGAAACGCCCAGGGAACACCCTCTAAAGTTCTACCACGACTAGTCAACTCGATCGGACCCAGAGTACTACGAGTTTGAATTTTCAAGATGGCTGCGCCCATTAACAGTAAATGCGAGCCTTGTATGCTCTGTTTATTAGCAGTTCTGTTAGATTTGTGTCACATTAAATCAGTCGTAGAAACAACAGTGTCCAACCTCTATCTGTCGCTATGATGCTATGACGTTTGTTTGGGTAAAACACTTAGTAATGCTTCGTTACAAATTGGCTAGTAACAAGTGCTAACAATAGCCAAATGTTAACACACGGTAGCGCAGCTGGTTGACAAACAGAACGCAAACAGCTCGTATGACATGACGTCACTGACGAGCACCGAGTTCGCTAATAGACAAATCGAACGGGGCATTAATCCATGCCCTTTGGTTTGGTTTGAGTTTGGTTTGAGTAAAACAGGAAACAGGAAATTAGCTCACTCGAAATGCTGAGAGCGTATTGGGCCTCCCTTGGCAGCGGCTGATGCTCTCGTCTCCCGGCAACGCCTGCGGGTCCTCGAGCAGGGGCAGCTGGTAGGGTGTGAGCGCCTCGGTCAGCATCCAGCCATCCTTATCGCTGCCACGGACCCGGTACACCACGGCGTCCAACAGCCCTAGCCTGGGCGTGCCTGTCTGTTGGGAGGGCGGCTCCTGACTGCGGTAGAGGGCCACGGCGTCGGGGCCGTTCTGGACGGTGTTGGGCGGGAGTGGGATGGACGGCTTTGGCTCCAGCCCGTTGCTGCCGATCAGGAAGTAGCCGTTGGCGTCAGTGAAGAAGCCGGACAGGCTGATCTCCTTATAGGGCCGCCCAGTTTGGCCGTTGATGAGCAGGAGCCACACCCCTTCGAGGGACGTGCGAGTGCCCGACGGGTGCCAGATCTCGATGAACTCGGTGTTCTCCGCCACGCCCGGCGAATCAGAGTTCACCTCGTTCAACAGGAAGTCCGTCCCCAACCACGGAGTGAGGGTGGGCGGCGGCGTCCCATCTGGAATCACTGCCACAGATATTAGACAGGGACCCACCAATCAGAAATGGACACAGTAAGACTGGACTGAACACACTAGAACGCTTATCTCTCTCAAAAACAATAACGTTCTACTCATTTACAGTCGAATGTGTGACCTTTCCACAAATTTCAACACACCTGTGGGGGCCAGACAGTCAGACACCTGTGGTTTGAGCTGAATAATAGGTTACCATGGCAACATTTGAATGCCAATCGGGGCTCTATATTTATACAGGTATACTGTTGGTCTTCCAGCAGGCGATTTCATCTTGACTGTGATCAGGTGGGAGACATCTAAAAATGTAGACCTACCCAGCACCCACCAGAACAACTTATAATCTACAATTACACATAAGCCTGGTATTTACCCACAGCTGGCTATAAATATACACGGTCATATCTCTAACAAATAAATAACATTATTAGTTATTATATATATATATATATATATACTTATATACTTAAGCCTGGTATTTACCCACAGCTGGGTATAAATATACACGGTCATATCTTTAACAAATAAATAACATTATAACATAAAATAACACATATTCAACAAAGCAATACTACGAACTAGACACCAGCATAGCAACTGCTGACAGGCCATGAAGATCTACTCCAAGCCAGATTTTGTGTGAGAAATGGAATGCATGACAGAGTAAGAGAGAGAAAAAAAGAAGGGAAGAGAGAAAGAGAGAAAACCTGTGGACAAGGCTTAAGGGAAAAAACATATGGGGAAGGGTCTAAAGGTGAAGAGGTTGAATGATGAATGAATTTACCAATGTCATGAGGGCAGATCTTTGGCCAAGGACAGTGATTGCGTAGTGATGGTGTGGATACCGCCTCCATGAAGGTACCGGAGTCTCTGGACCAATCAGCAACACCACAGCGACTGAGTGACAGGCCATCCTCCCAACTGCAAAACGGGAGAATCTGTTAAAGCACCGTTTCATTTCAATTCTATTTATAGAGTTGAAATTCCACTCCCAAATAAGAGACCCATCCTCACTTCACTAGTTCCAAATGTGACCCTAATTGGTTCTGCATGTGCCAGTTCCTACAAAGTGTGCAGTACAATAGCAGATTTGCTACACTGCACATTAAGTATGAATGAATGAGTCTGCAGTACGAAGTATGCAGTATTATACAGTAGGAACACTGCACTGCACATATCTAAAAGGAGTATACAAGTGAAATGAAATAAAAAAATAATTTAAGTAAAAATACAATATAAAAAGTGTAGCAACATATCCAATATCCAGTAAATAAACAACTTACAAACCAAACATTTCTGCTTACAGGACATTTAGTTCTTTCTCAATGACTCATATGCAATACCACAAACATGCAGCCAAAGGCAAGTTTAAAGCTTCAGCTGAATGGTTCCATTTGCAGTTAGGTGTTTACACAATAATGTTCTCTGATAATCACTTGAGTTTTTTAGCCGCTGATCCTTGGGTCTTCTAAACAGGAAATATTTTTCTTGATTACACTGTCCACTAACATACCAGGCACCAAAGCGATGAGATGGGGGTAAAGGTGAGCTTATCAGAGATGTGCAACAAGTCATTAACACATGCACAGACTGAAGGAAACCATGCACTTGGCTATTTAATCTCCTTGTTGAAACCTCTGAATGGGTAGTGGGTAAAATGAAATATAAATCTTGAATATAACGATATGGTCAACTAATGAGATATAAGTTGAAGGGAAAAAAATCAGAATCAGTCATTCATTCACTTGCTCCATATCAAAGGCTGAACTCCAAGTCCAAGCAGTATCCTCTCAGCTAGGGCTGCAACAATTAATCGATAAGTCGATTTTTTGTCAACTACTAAATTAATCGTCAACTATTTTGGTAATTCTTAATCATAAGTCTGCATCATTTTTTAAATTAATTATCTAATTTTACCTCCTTAAACTTCAATATATTCTGATTTATTTACACCTCTATGACAGTACTCTAAATGGGCAATTTCACACAAAACTGTCACATCCATAACGCCAACTAAATACCATGGCATTGTGTTGACGTTATGGATGTGACAGTTTTGCGTGGAATTGCCCAAATATATTTGGCATGCAAACTAAACAAAGCATTAGAGGACATATTCTAGGACTTTGGGAAGCACTCAAAAACATGTTTTCATCATTTATGGCATTTTATCAATTAAACAACTACTCGACTAATCAATAAAATAATTGACAGATTAATCAACCATGAAAATAATAGTCAGTTGTAGCCCTGATCTCAACAAGGTCATAACAGGAATGGTAGTTTTTTTTTTCAGTTTAAAGTGCTTCCAGTTGTGAAGTACAGTTGTGAAGTATTGTATTTTACACAACTGTCGTAAATACCACTTATGACTTGCAATCTTCCCCTTGGGCACGGCTCACGTGGATTTGTTTACAAACTAGCAAAGATAATAATAAGAGATAAGAGATAAGAGCCATGTTGACTGATATGGCAATATTACATGATTCCATTAAAATAGCTGACTATTGCACAATTGCTGTAAAGCAATTTGTGGTTCTCTGGGTCAGGTGAGAGTGAAGTGGCCAGGCTAGTTTTTTGCTAGTTTCTTTGCTTATGTACTGTAGAACAAGTGTACAAAAGTATCCCATTACAAACATGGAAAGTGAACCAGCTTTTGGGAAGATTCCTAACAGTAACAGTGTGTGACAAAGTAATGATTCCCCCAGATCCCAAGACCAAGGACACATAGTTTATTATTACAAAGTAATGTGAAATGTATATTGGCACTTCAAATTGTAGCAATTCCACTCCAACACACAGTTAGCGGACTGTGAGGAGCAATTCACTGAATTCAGCCAAATTGTATTGAATTAGAATCATAGACTGTACTTTTGGAGGGAAAGTCTGCATCTCTACAATGCACTTTTTGTGAAATTCAACAGGAGTCAAGGAGTCAACCATAGTGGCTTGGACTGAGCTATAACCAAACCCAGCCAACAAGGTGCACCGAAGATGAGTTCACATATCAACAGCGTGCGGCAAAGTCAAAGCCTAAGAGCAGACTGGGAGCTGCTGCTGTAGTTACCCATGGGTGAGGGTGTAGGGCTGGCGTCCTGGTGTCAGGGTCTCGAGAAGCGTGGCGTTGAGGGACTGCGGATCGGCAGAGAACACAAAGGCATCGACTGGCTCTACGAGGCTCTGGGACAGGACGTCGGCCACCTTCCCCTCATACAAGACCACCGCCCCACTCGTGGAGCCTGCAGTCAAGGGAAGGAGAATATTAAAGACCCACCTCAATCAATCAAACACTGAATAACAAAAAACAAAAAGTGAAATATTGTGTTGTTGCAATCAAAACAAACACCCCTCTAGACAATTATGAAACTCAGAAGGCTTAATAAAAGTACAATTTGTTGTGCAGTTCAGTCCCTTCATAACACACATAACATACATTTTTGTGACCCTGGGTCAGGGATATGTAAATAAGTACATAAAAAAGATTTTGTAATAACACTCAACACACGCATTTTAAGAACAAAAACAACATACATTGCACCTTACATAATTTTACTGGCTCAATCACGATCAGTTAAAGACAAACTACAGCACCATAATGATTTAAACAATGAATATCTGTGCAATGTAACTGATGGTATAAACACAATTGCTGCATAAACACAATTAGCAAAGGCTATGCTTCTGAGATTTCATGTTTGACAAACATGTCAACATGTTCAAGACTGGTAAAAACATGTGGGTAGAACAAAGAGGGGTGTGTGTCTGTGTGCAGTAGCAGTAACAGTAAACAACAGGATGACTGTTAAGCAAAACAGTTCACCTGTGTCTACAACTCTTTGATCTGTTGCCAGGAAATGCAAAGATGCATGTACTGGTGCTGCAAAAATCGAGCAGTCTTACTTATGACTTCTACTACACCGGTGGTTGTTAAGGTGACATTACATAGCAGTCTTACTTATGACTTGTACTGCACCGGTGGTTGTTAAGGTGACATTACATAGCAGTCTTGTACTTGTACTTAAATCGTACTTATGACTTGTACTTAAATCTTTCTGTGCAGTTAAACACAGCTTGGTTAGGATAATGAGGAAGCTGAAAAACATTTCAGCGAAATGTGGGCTGTACAATGTGAGCAATCATTCTGATTTGATCGATCTCCATCGATGGGTGTATTGTGGGAAACAGAAGGGTGTAGTTTGGTTGTCTAAATCGGACAATGCCTCTAACGTGATGACACTGTTAAAAGGAAAAATCCGGTTTTCACATAGATCTCTGTCAAGGTCACCAAGTATACTGTTGATACATCATAAATTTAGATTTATCCACAAATGAATGCCAAATGACATACAGTAAGCACAAAACAAGAGATGATACATTGTGCGAGACATAAACAAAAAACTATCTCTGTGTTCAAAATTCGGACTTCACTTTAAATATAGTATCCCCTCAAATACATAGCTGCCCAGGAGTGTGTCTAGTCTGTGGTTTGCCACATCCTGCCAGCTGCCAGGAGTGTTATCACCGAGAAAATGAAGTTTCAGGTCAGAGGTCATCTCCTTGACACCCATTTGGCGAGTGAGAGAAGTGTGAGAGAAGAAGGAAGACTCCTATGCCTATACACAAGACTGTATGCTTTGTATTCTTGTGTGTGTGCCTTGTATTTTTCCAGTGTATGTATAAATCTGTGTGCGTGTCGTGTGTGTATGTGTGTGTGTGTGTGTTTATGTATGCAGGCCTGTGTGACTGTGACTGAGAATGTATCTCTGGGTGTCTCTGGGTGTGTGACTTCATTAATGTGTGTATGTCTGTGTGTCTGTGTGTATGTGTGAGTCTCTTTGTGTTTGTGTATGTCGGTAAGTATGTGTGTGTGTGTGTGTGTGTGTGTGTGTGTCCTGTATGTGTGTATTACCTGTCCCACTGGTGTCTATGGAAACAGACAGAAGCCTCAGAGAGCTCTGACCTGAGCCCGCAATATCCATCGTCTTTCTGACCGCTCCTGTCTGTCCATCAAACACCACCAGTGCCATGGCACCCATCTCCGTGGCGACGCTCAACTCCACATGCCTACTCGTCGCCAGACCACCCAACCGCAGCTCCTCGATGCGGGCAAGGGCGGGAGCTGGCAGTGTGCAGTTATTGGCTCGTCCCGGGGTGGGCGGAGCCACACGGAAGGCCCAGTGGTGCTCCGTCTCCAAGCAACGCTGGATGGACTCGTCTTCGTCGAAGAGCGACGGGTCCTCCAGAAACGGTGGCGAGCCAGGGGTCAGGTGGCCGGCCAGGCCCTCAACGTCACCGCCCCGCCGCGTGGCGTAGACCAGTGCATCCACCAGGCCCTCGGTCCGCACAAAATCCCCTTCCTCGAACGCCGACGTCCCCGGCCCGTATAGCGCCACTGCGTCCGGCCCGTTTTGGATGCTATTGGGCGGGAGCGCCACGGCGGGCTGGGGACTGAGCTCGCGCGAGCCAATCAGGAAGAAGCCCCGCTCGTCGGTGGAGTGGCCGGTCAGGTCCACCACGCGGTAGGCCAGGTTGCCGTTGCCGTTGTACAGGACGAGCGTGTAGCCGTTCAGCGGGGTGCGCGTGCCGCTCGAGTGGAACAGCTCCACAAACTCGTGCGTGTCGAACTTGGGGTTGTCGCTGTTGACCTCGCTGATCATCAGGCAGCCCTCGGCGCAGATGGACGCCAGACACACACACACGCACAGTGCACACACACGGGTCATCCCACACAGCAGCCAACCCATGGTCCTAGTTTGTGGTCGACGAGGCCGGAGGAACAGTCAGTGGTCCTGGGGGACAGAAATTAAAGAGTCATCCTCAGTGCTCAAATGTTAAAAGTGAGTCATTCTTGAAAATCCATTGAAAAACAATCTCAACCTCATAGCCTTCCTCTTAATGCCACCCAGACTATTTCACTTCTCCTTACTTGTCCTTAAAAACATGCACACACACACACTTACGCAGTTGTCAAAAGAAAGTGTGACGGCTATCCTTGTCTAAAAGAGCCTTGATTACAACATAATGGCATGTGATGTGCGTACGCAGGCACACACACACACACACAGATGGATAGATGTGATGGGCCGTTAAGCTGTTGCAAACTCAGCAGTAAGTGTTACTTGCCTTTCAATAACACTATCCACCTGAGATTATTACAATTTGTGAGTAATTTCTCTACATCATTTTGAGATAATGAAAGCATGAACATAGCAGGATCTCAAATCAAGTTTAATGTTTTTTGTACCCCTGAATATCATTGAGTGACAAAGCCCTATCTTATCTCTTGAAATATTTGAATCCTGTCTATTGTAATATGATTTGTTGGATTAGAATTAAAATGTGATAGGATAGATGGGACATACCCAATAATTATAATCACTAACACATAAAAACATACTGTGTGAAACTAATAAAAAGGTGTAGGCTACTACTTAATGACAACTATATATTTGAAATAAACTACTTTGAGTAGGATATCATGCAGACTAATATTTGTATTATCATAACTAGTATTTTGCACTCAATTTCCAGTGTTTCCCACAGAATTGAATTCCATTTGTGGTGGTTGGTTTGCAGAATTAACTTAACACAAGTTTTTATGAAAATTAGCACAGCGTGTTTATGATGCTAACCAGATTTAAGCACAATTTAGTACAACCTGGAAAATCATTGTGTGGCGGTCAATGTTGATATTGTGGTGGGCCGTCACAAATAAGTCAATGTATGGGAAACACTGATTTCCATTAAAGAGAGAAAACATGATATCCTTAGGCTACAGCAAACATACCAGGGTGAAGAATCCTGACTAGCTTTGTGGTTGAAACACAAAAATACTGTGATTAAAAAAGAAGTCACAAAGCCAAGGAGTAATAAATACTTTGCCCCACTCTTTTGAAACACCTCTTAAAACTGCGTGTCTATGGCATGAGTCACAGGCTGACGATGCTGAAGAAGCTACATATCTGGGAACAAGACGCTTTTTGAAGCGGCGGGCCTTTCGAAATTACACTGCTTGAGGCCCAGGGTCTCAGTGGATTTTCTTCGTCACACTGCGAAACTACACTATTAGCTCGTCAATGATGAAAAGAGATTCCTAACAGTCGTTCCCCCCCCCTCTGTTTATACCCTTGAAAAGGTCCCTTTGACGTATTTCGCTGCAGTTCACACTGCAATCGATGGATTGATACAATGTACCCGATGTGGATTAAATGATAGCAACAATATAGCTATTATTGAGACAAGCAACTCGGACACCCAACACTGTTACTAAGAACTAAGAATCCGTGATAGTCACAATAGTTTAGTGCCTGAATATAAGTGAAAAAAGTGATGCCTTTGGATACGATACATTAGACTAAATAGCCTAAAGTGACAATCCAAGTCGGTGAAACAATGTCCTGGGAGACATTCCAACATGCAGACTCGGCTACGGAACGGAACCAGTTGCTTGTGCCGGAGATGCGTGACTGGGCTGCAGAAACCCTGATGAAAAGGTCACTCTTTGCTGCCTTGTGTTGCCGTAATCGGCATAATTCACCAGATTTTCAGGTAACGTTAACGTTAAAGTGACACCATCCATATACTAAGACGAATCTTGAGTTTTGTTTAGCAGACGTAAGTTATTCTTACGGTATTTGTTTGGGTTGTCCTTTTGGATCTTGAAAGCTTCTTTGATGACGATGAAGATTTCTCTAAAGACACTAGACAACTTTTAGCGAGTTACTTTCACTCCTTGGAAATCTTCAACTACAAATGCATACATTTGGTCTGTCCTCCTCCGTTCCTCTTGGTTCTCCTCCTTCTTGCGTAGGCGGTTTTGGATAGGAGGGGGGTTGTGCATTGGGGGATGGATGTTTTGAATGACTTAGCCTACGCCATCGTTCCCTCCGTCACAGACTCACAAAACTAAATCTGTCACAAACACTCAGGTTGGTTGGGAAAGTTATATTTGTCAGAAGTTGTCTTAAAATTTGCAGTAGTTTCTTTAACGTTTAGCCTTGTTAGACAGTTTTGAGGAGAAAAATAGCGAGAGTGAACCCCCAGATTTCGCGGGTTGAGCGAGGTCTCCCGGGGGGCGCAGACTGGAATGCGAGATGATCTCTCATTTACCGTAACATCCTCATGGAACGTCGCTTATCGGAAGTAAGGATGTATTCCTGAAAATGGTTTTGATGCTCCATTTTCTTACCATTTACTACTGGAAGAAGACGCAGAGTTAGAAGTGAAGTTGTTTAATTCCTCCAATCTGTTAGTGGCAAGCCCTTTTCTGTGTAAGAAAGCAGTAGGCCTATTAGCTACTGTATGGACACATGCAAAAACAAGTTGTGGTTCACGCACAGCAGGCTTGCACTCAGGCAAAACAAATATGTTGACGGTAACAAGTAAACTACAGCCTACACATCCCTCAGAAATGTATACTTGCCTCGCTGTGGTCCTCACACATGTTGTTTGCGTACTTTGAAACACCCGTTTTTACAAATTAACTTTAATTGTAGGTCCTATGGGGGTCAAGGTTCATTGACCATGTGCGCAAAGCTGTTCAATAGCTTCTTACAGTTGCATTACAGTTTATTTCACCCCATGGAGGGTCAATTTGGGATAAGGGTGCACTTTCGAGATTCTCTCCTTTACCAGAAGGCAAGAGGACTATAGTCAGGGTATGGCACAGAGAAAGTTGGTGGTTGAGATATACAGCAAATAATAAAAGTAGGCTATGAGGTGCAATAACCTTGTGTGTCAGTGTCAGTAGGCTGTGATTGGAGATAGATGCTGTTCGGAAATTCGACAGTCGAAGTAAAGTTCCGGAAGTGGCCAGCAGATAGCAGCACTTGCATACATACTGCAGCAACAGAGTTCAGGGTGAGGGAGTGGGGTGAGACAGCCCACCACCAGAGTGTACAGAAATCATCTCCTGGAGTGAGTGCTCTCCTATGTGATCAGATTTGCCCTTTAGATAACAACGAATAAGGCAAGAACACGGAACGCCGTCGATGGATCAGTTATGTGTACACAGAAAGGCTTTCTGAGTCTGGCTCCTCAGAGACTCGGATGACTCACAGACGGAGATTGGGGGGAAGATAAGAAGAGTCAGGCCTGGAGAGCTAGTGATAGGGAGTAGAATATTCGTTCTGTTTGAGCAGCCTAGGGGTGCAGTTAATGAACATCTTAAGCAACCCCTAGTCACCATTTAACACTTTGAGTCAGCTCATCAGAATTAAATTGTTACGATCTAAGACAGTTGTGTAGATGATTAAAGCATTGCTCTTTCTTATAAGAGCTATAGCTGCAGACCATTTACATTTTTTTGGCAAAATTAAGAATGAAATCCACATGATGATATGATGAGGTACACACACACACACACACACAGAGAGTAGAGCTCCAGTCATTTTCTATTGATGTATATCAGGATTCGGTGCATGTCTTCTGGTTTAGCGTGGGGAAACCATTTCCACACAGAAGTAACATGCAAATAATGTGTTATGGTGGAAGAACACCACCACCAGATATCTTTTAGAACACCAATAGAATGTTTTAAACACAGTCTCACGGTGAAGACCATGTAGCCTTCAGCATAAAAATATGTCTGGATGAGTCAGCTCCTGGATCCTCCTTCATAAGTGAAAATAGGGACACAGCAGGCTCCACATACAGCTGTCCTCATGCCAGCTAGAACATTTAGTTTTATTCTTTTATTTTATATTTATTTGGCTGATGCTTTTTTACAAAGAAATTTACAGATGTTAATTAATTGCAAAACAAGTCTCACTGGAGCAACTTAGGGTTAAGTACCTTGCTCAAGGCCCCAGCAATGGCAGCTGGAAATCAAACCCATGTCTTTCAGGTTACTGCATGCCAACACGACTCCTCAGCCACTACACTAACACTGCCCCTATACCACATAGTATCAGAGCCAGATCTATACTCATGAACACACAGTGGTAGCTTAAAGCTGCAGTTGGCAAGTCTGACAGATTGAGGGGACTTAGCCAAAATTTCGAATGTTTACAACTCTCATGCCTCTCCCCCACTACCACTGAGCACCCTCTCATCGCGTTTGTGCTCGTCAGTGCGCACCAGACTGCACCAGACTGTGATTGACAGTCAGATCTCACACAGCCCTGCTCTGATTGGACCAGCAGAACCGGGAGCTGTGGATTTTTGCAAAACAAATAACAGGCTCTAGGTGGAGGTAGAAGTGTGTTTTTTTTTTTCTAAAATCGGCTGATTTATGTTGCTCTGTCGGAGCATAGTGTCGGTTTCAGTGAATATGATCAATATAAATATATATATATGAATATGAATATATATGAATATGATCTTGCCAACTGCAGCTTTAAGTTCAACATTCAATGACATAAAAAATGGCACAGCATAGATTAGAGAGAAAATGGTTTATTATTATTATTGTATATTTTAACATTATTTTTTGTAAGCTGTTCCCACTGGGATATGACAGGTGATGCTTCCCTGACTGCACATGCATGATGTTTACACATCTCATGGAGATTATGTATACTCACACCCCTACATCTCTCTCCTTACTGGTGTGTCCTCTCCACATCACGCTTTCAACCTGCCTCTCTCCAGCATGTTCCTGCATTCATGCGTCATGCTGGGACCCCAGTGCCTCAAGCACCCGCTGCTGAGGTCAACTGATGCTGGACGTCCTTAGTTCCCCTCAGACGGGTCAAATATAAACCATGGGGCCACAGGGCACTACAAACAGAAATGTTTAATTGGTAATTAAAAACAACAGCACTTGAATGACAAACAAACCAAATGCTCATGCGGTCCACTCAACCTGTTTATTATGAAACAGGGACAAGCCATGTCACATAGAAATAGCATGCAGATAATGTGTTATGGTTGGAGAGCGAGCATATTTCAAATGCCAGGAGATTTTTTTTTAAACAAAAATGGTTCATAATCCTACAGGGGTTTTCACTGATTTGACAACAATTGAAATAGTTAACTTTTCTTCCTGCAACAAATGACTGTGGATTGCTGTTAATCATCCCCACCCACCACCTTCCAAGTTTGCAAAATCTTGGTATGTCCCTTTACTGTCACCTTCACATGCCATGTCATGCCTCCCCATCTCGGGTGGAGATGATCTGCACCACTACATCTCTCCATGTCCTCCGTCACGCCATGTTCTTTTCATCTCCCAGAGACAGAAATCAAGGTGCAAGATGGAAAGATGAAAGCATCCAATCCACATCACCTCAAACGTCACACGTAACTGTAGGGAGTTTGCAGCATGACTAATAACACTCATATGCTGCCAGTAGGCCTACATGAATTTGCAAGCTTGAAGGTAAAGCACCCATATATGTGTAATAAACAGATCAAATCAAAGTGGGAATTTGTGACCTGTGATCATATGGTACAGCAAAGCATGTCAAAATCATGGGGTTTGCCTGTGCGGTAATGACCCTTGGGGGAACCTATTGGCTTAAAGCAGCAGTAATGAGTCGAGTAATGATGAAATTACATGAAAGGCATGCAAAGCCTTGCAAACACCAACAACACCACATTTGGCACAAGCAGTGATACAGGCTTGCTAGCATGCTAACTGGTGTCTCAGTGATATTGTACACTCACTGGCCATGTTATTAGTTACACCTGATCAGTTTCTTATTAACATAAATATCTACTGTAATCAGCCAATAAAATGGCAGCAACTCAATGCATTTAGACATGGCCAAGATGATCTGCTCAAGGATCAGAACGGGGAAGAAAGGTGTTTTAAGTGAAGTTGAAGGTGACATGGTTATTGGTGCCAGGCGGGCTGGTCTGAGTATATCAGGAACTGTTGATCTACTGGGATTTTCCTGCACAACAATCTCTAGGGTTTACAGAGAATGATCTAAAAAGGAGAAAATATGCAGTGAGCAGCGGTTCTCTGGGCAAAAAGGGTTGAAGGTTCATTCAGATGGTAGGGTCCGAATTTGGCATAAATTACATGAAAGCATTGATCCATCCTGCCTGTATCAATGGTTCAGGCTGCTGCTGGTTGTGATGTAATAGTGTGGGGGGTGTTTTCTTGGCAGACTTTGGGCCCCTTAGTACCAATTCAGCATTGTTGAAATGTCACAGCCTCCCTGAGTGTTAGTGACCATGTTCATGCCTTTATGATTACAATGTTACCCATCTTCTGATGGCTACTTCCAGCAGGATAATGCACCATCATGTCACAAATCTTACAGTACATAATCTCAAACTGCTTTCTTGGACATGCCAATGAGTTCACTCATTGAGACAATTGTACTCAAATGGTCTCCGCGGTCACCAGATCCAATAGAGCTCCTTTGGAATATGGTGGAACAGGAGATTTGCATC
Source organism: Alosa pseudoharengus (assembly GCF_046254945.1). Taxonomy (NCBI): domain Eukaryota; kingdom Metazoa; phylum Chordata; class Actinopteri; order Clupeiformes; family Clupeidae; genus Alosa; species Alosa pseudoharengus. The sequence continues at coordinate 29,796,753 of NW_027468674.1, read as the reverse complement.
ATGGGTGTGCAACTGCGTAATGCTATCACGTCAATATAGACCATGTCTGTGAGGCAGGTTTCCCTAATGTACATACTGCGTACCAGCTGGCTACCGTTGCACTGATAGTGAACATCGCATTCTGAACTGTTAAGGAAACCATGTACAAACATGGCTCTTTCATATGGCTGGCTTGTTTCGTGGTTGTTGTTGTGGCTGCATTGATCCCCCCCCCCCCCCCCTCCTTGTCTGGTCTTGGCCTGCTCCACTGGGGACCCTTGCCTGAGACTCAGACATGAGAAGTGTATCATCAGTGCAGAGCCAATGTAGTATCAATTTAACCACTGGGGGATCCTCCAGGGTGGGATCTCAATCTCTCTTTTTCATGTGTGTGTGTGTGTGTGTGTGTGTGTGTGTGTTTGTTTGTGAGTGTGCAGCAAATGTGTTTACTACATTGATTCAGCACATATGTAGGTCAGGTGCTACACAGGCCAGCGTTGTCATGGGAACTAAGAATAAAACATGCCACATCTGTGTAAGTCGCATCACTTTTATGTTCCACCCCTCATATGTTTATATGTTTACACACACACAAACTCAGTCATTTGCCATATACAGTATGTACCAGCACAAACACATGCACAGTGTGATTTGTTGGACACACAGCAGAATACATGTGTACTGTACAAATTGGAACACAAATTGACACACACTCTCACACATAAACAGACATGCATGCTCACATGCACACACACACACACACACACACACACACACACACAGACATGCACGCGCACACACACACACACAGACATGCACGCGCGCACACACACACACAGACATGCACGCGCACACACACACACACAGACATGCACGCGCACACACACACACACAGACATGCACGCACACACACACACACAAGCAGACAAGCACACACACACACACAGACATGCACGCACACACACACACACACAGACATGCACGCACACACACACACACAAGCAGACAAGCACACACACACACACACAGACATGCACGCACACACACACACACAAGCAGACAAGCACACACACACACACACAGACATGCACGCACACACACACACACAAGCAGACAAGCACACACACACACACACAGACATGCACGCACACACACACACACAAGCAGACAAGCACACACATGGAGAGGACAAGAGAGAGTGAAAGAGAAATAATGAATGTATGGTATAGTGACAGAGGAAGAAATAGGGGGTGGACATCAATTGTACATCAAAGGGTTCTTTTTCCAGTGTCTTCTCTCTCTCTCTCTCTCTCTCTCACTCACACTCACACACACACACACAGTCTCTCTCACTCACACACACACTCTCTCTCTAGGGTATTGTGTCTGAAATAGCCCTGTTCCTTGTGCCGAGTGCATGCTGGGTAATAAATCGGTTGTCAGGCCCAAGAGGCTCATGGGAAGACTGTGCTCCAGATACCACCAAATACACACACACTCATGGACACACACGGACACACACACACACACACACACACACACACACACACGGACATATGCAGGGTAAGAAGTAGCAGTATATCCTACCAGAGATGAGATGAATGGTAAAGCAGCTGCTGTGACCACCAAAAATGTGATCATCAAAATCTCATTTCATGGTGACAGGTCTGGAGCCTGACATCATTTATACACTTGGGGCCAGAGAGCAAGAGGTGTGAGTAACACCTACCTCCTGATGTATGGGAAAGGGGGACGGGCATTGAGAACAATCTCAGACAAGGGTAAGAGAGACACATTTATTATACAGGGCAACAAAAAGTTACCAGATCTGTTTGCATTAGCCAAATTCATTTCCAATAGGTTGAGGTGTCTTGTACACAGTACATGTGGTGAGAGTTTTGAGGTGCTTGTGGTTCAGACCTGCTGGTTAAGGCTTTCAGAACAGCTGAATCCAGGGTGTGTTCCACGTGCTTCATTGGTGCTCGTTACTGGAATAAAGACTGATTGCTGCATCATCCATGAGACACATCCTTTTTGTTTTCAAAGCAAGCAAGGTCTCACTCACACACACACACACACACACAGTTGCTTGTGCTCTGCAGGCATCTTTGTGCTTTGGACACCCCAAATCAACCCCTCCCTCTCTCTCCTGTGTTACGGCTAGCTCGTTTCCCAGACTGAAACATAAATAGGGACACGGACAACAAGGTTCAAACCAAAAATTCATTTATTTAAGTAAACCAAAAGGTTACCAATAGCAAAATATCTAGGGGGAAATGAATGGGAGTGGTGTCGTGCGTGTATTGATGCAAAGAGGGTGTCAGTATGTAAGAAGCTAAGAAATGGACAAAGAAAGAGAAAGAGAGGTAGAGATACAAATGAGGGGAGAGAGCAAAGTGCAAGTGTGAGAGAATCAAAGTGAGTGCCTGCAAGAAGGAAGAAACCTTTCACTTCTCTTCTTTCTTCCTCCACACTCACACTCTTGTGTTTTGCAGGCATTTGTGTTCTTTGGACATACCAAATCAGCTCTCTCTCCGACTGCCGGGAGAGAGTGCAAGGAGCATGTGTGAGCGTGAGTTGTTTCTGCTGTGACCTGGAAGAGAGGTCTCTATTTACAAACTTCCTTCTTTTATGTGCATTGAATAATTGTGGTTAAGAGCAGAATCTGAATCTGATGGTTTTGTTCGTCTGTATTCCAGGCTGGCTTTAACACTTCCTCCCCCTAGAATGATATGGTTCTATCAGACATTTTTGTCAAAATTGAGATATGGACATATTCTTATTCCGTGACAGCCTAATGAGCTGAGGTGTTTCGTTGAAGTATGTATTTTTGGACGTTTTGGAGGTTTTTTCTCATCAGTATTAAAAATCAGGGTTCTCAAGTCTCACGCAGTGGGCGTGAGACACACGCAATTCAACAAGTTCACACGACACACCTTGCATTTTTCACGCAGAAATAGGGATGACAAGGTATCTGCATAATTAGTAGAGGAGGCGCAGGGATACGAGAGGTTTTCTCGCAGGGTTCAGAACTAGCGCACCACTCACCAGCCAAATCAAAAAATAAATAGCCACCGACATCCAATCAAAAAATAGTAGGCTATTCGTTGTATCCGGGTAAAATTCCAAAATAGCACATCCCCTCCCTAACCACGTTATGCTTGTGTGGGATTACACGTTTAAAACTGCACCAAAATTATTTTTATTCAGAAATTCAACTGTCTGTCATTTGGTAAACCAGCCTACTTATGGCACTTTACAGGGTGTGTAAATCAAGCCTTTTCACGAACATTTGGCCAAGCCTACTTTATGGCAAAATTATTTCTTATCTATAAACTAAACTAAACTGTCGGTCATTAAGAAAACATAATGATTGTGTCGTTATAGCTTTGTGTAACCCAGACATCAGCAACGTTCATTTTACACGACCAATCACTCTGCCTGCGCTTTCCCTGTCGTCACGGCTGCAACTTTCGCACTCGTTTGTGCTTTTTAGCGCCGTGTTCATCAGGTCCCGGGACGTCTGAGCCTCCATGGACCATGTCAACAATGAATGAAAATTAGCTTATTATTAACGAATGTTATCAATTTGAGCGAGCAAAACTGATTTCTTTGGGTATATTTTTAGGTAGACGTTTTTACTGTTAAAAAATAGGTAGTGTAGGCAGAATTTACCCAATTTTTATTATTTCACCTGCTGATTAATAAAAGCAAGTACATTTTAACCAATTTTCAGGGATTGTATTTACCACCCCCCAAAATCATTTTTTACAGTGTACACATACATTTTTTTCTAAAGATACAGACCTGCTGCAGACCTGCCAACCACCATAATGTATTAGCAACCCAAGATAATGAACTTGCTGGCCTTAAAAAAATGGTCTCAATATGAAGCTCAATATCTCAGAAGAACTACGCCTACTCTGATAATTCCGATTTAGAACATTTTTTTGGAATTCACTAGAATTCGTTCTCTGCAGGAAGGTCAGGGCATTGTGACGCAAAACAGCTGTTTCATTAGGTCATAATAGCCTAGGCCCTAGTTTTCATGGTGATGTTTGAAATACTGTCAGACAAAACGTAACCTCAACCTTGTGTAGGTCGACATTGCGATTCTTCGATGTTAGGCCTATAACTTATAGCCTACTTTAAAAGACTATAATTTCCTATTTGCGGGCATTTGTCTTCCCGATGTCGGAAGGAAACGAGGTAAGGTCAGGAATAGGCTGACTCAAGAGCTATTACAGTCTTACGTACGTATTACTGTTTCTTTAAGTGTAGGCTAATTGAATGTTGAACAAAACTGTCTTGTAGGCTAGTTGGTCTGAATAATGTCTGAATAAATGCGAAAGGAAACTTCTTAAATCGGGTATGGGTATTTCTTAGAACATATACTTGCTTATCGTCAGCATACAATACCAATACATTCCAGATGTGCATTGGAGTTGTGGTCTACTCTCAATGTGTGAACTTTTACCTTACTGCTAAAGGGATAACTGGGTGTAATGGTCACTCTGGCCTGGGTGTATCCCAATATACTGTAGTCTTCAGTGCTGCTGAGAATGATTTGATGGTTGACTATTCTTGTGCTTTAGCCAAAGAAGAACTGTTCTGTGGAACCAAGGGCTGAATGTAGCTCTACAAGGAGGACCACAAATATTGATGCAGGTTAGTCTGTTAGTCTACAAGTCAATATGTGCCCATGCTAAAACAGTTAGGTTTTACATGCCCTTCGATACATGTTAAAAATAGCTGGAGGCCACTGCTTTTTCAGATCAGGATCATGTGAACTTGTCCCCCATGGTACGCCACCTCGTGGAAAACATGACGGAAGAGTAAGAGAGAATAATAATAACGAAGAAAAAACCCCTCTAAATGTTCTTTACTTGTCTGATAGTGATGTTCTGGGTTCTAAAATTCTCTCCCCCCTTTTTTTTTCAGGCATTGGAGAATTGTCCGTGAGGCTCTACATGTGCCTGTGAGACTACATTCATCCTCACAATGTCATGCATATATTAGTCATCAATGGCATGATGTGTAGAGAACAAAACAAACTCTGTAGTATGCTTTATCCTTTAACACGCTAATGAAATAGCTTATGGCCTTTTTTTGTTTACTCAGGGGACCAAAGAAGACGTTAGCCAGCTTTGTGCCTGCATAGTTGCGAAAGTGGTCCGGACGACTCATTATTACCTGATCCCAGCCCTTAGAAAAGTTCTGGGTGTTCCTGTCACATACGTGATTCCATGTGGAACAGCAAGGTCAGGGCAACTCACACCTCAGTATGGGCAGTAATCTCTGGAATTACTAACCTTTTTTATATATATATAAAACACAAGCATTTAATATTTATGACATCGATCATCTAGTGCATCCCTAAAGTAGAGCTTCCTGATTGTAAATCATGCGCAAATATAATCCTTTTGTGAAATTTGCGCTTATTTTTAAATTTAAGTCAACAGTGTGTAGTTTACCTTTGCAGTACAATTTTTTGCTGGATATCTACATGTGTTTATGCCTTGGAACAGGGTATGCACATCAGATACCAAGAAGGCTACAGAGTTGTCCTTGGGGCAAGGAAATCTGAGGATTAGAGATGAAATGCTCCTGGCAGCAGCACACAAAAAAGTGGATGAGATTTTGCAAGAATCTGTCCGTATAGCCAATGGTTTGCAGCCAGCAGTGCCTGTCTTAATAGAGGGACCCATGAGGCCTGAACATGCCAAAGCCTCAGGACTATCACTCTCTATTCCTTTGCTGGATCAGTTGACCGGTACTGAATTTAGGAAAAGGGCAACCGAGCAAGTGAGTGAGGTTTTGCTCAACACTCTTGACAGTGATTCCTGCCCTGAATCTCCAGCTGAGGTATTTGCCAAAGATGACCATGAGTCAAACACCAAAGCAGAGAGCCAGACAGACCTCTGTGAGCTTCCTGCCTTCTATCCACCTGGCACTCACTCACAGTCTGTTGCTGATGATCTTGTCGGTGATGTTATCGACTCCATGAACGAGGACTCAGGCCAAAACGTTCACTCAGCAGCGTATGACGTTGTTGGATATGTCGTTGCGGGGATGAAAGATCTTGTGGAGACAACACGAGTCATGGGAGGTTTCTCTATGAGAAGGATCTACGCAACATCACAAACAATGTTCAGTGCCATTCAGAATGCTGTGAGGAAATTGTTTTCCAGATCTGTTTACTCTAACAGTAAAGAGGAGACAACAATGGCTTCTGCCAGACATGTCATTAGCCAAGTGATTTTGTCCATGCAGTGTGAACTTTCTGATCTTAAGAGTGCAGAAGATTTAGAGCAAACCGCACTGATTCAGAAGATCCTCAGTGCTTTGTTGAGTGAAGTCAGAATGATTGGCATGGAAACAAAAAAGGACAGGTCCCAAAGCCCTCAACTGCCGTCGCCTCACTTCTTAAGATCAGCTGACGCAGAAATTGAAGACCCAACCAAACTTCATGGCACTCCTGTTCCCCCTGAAGTCATGGTCAACATGGAAGGCTCTTCATTGTCTCCTGCATGTGCCAACGAAGCCATCGCCCAAGTGGTGGACACCGTCTTAGAATGTGAAAGACTTGTTCCCGTCCCCATCAGACTGGAGAAATTGATCTCTGAATCAAAAATGAGGGCATTCTCCCATGATATTGCGGATCAAGTCCAAAAGATCATAAAAAGTTCTCATGGCCTCCAGACTATTTCTGTGCCAGTGGGGAAGAGCCTTTCAGACTCCATTCTCTGCAAGTTACCAGCCAGAGCTGAGAGACAGAATGAAGCTCCATCTGGATTTATTTACGGTTATGTAGAAGAGGCTGTGAAGCGACTAGTGTCATCATGTTTGTTCCCCTCAGCATCTTCTGAGGACCAAGAACGTTCCCAGCAGAACCTAGAGACCTCAACATCATCCTGTATCCTCAACATGTTCACAGAAGTGATGGTCAAAGAGGTCATGGTGACTCTCTCCACAGAGTTTGAGGGAAACGCTGCATCTGCCAACAGTGACGACTTCAAGAAACTAGTCAGGGAGGATCAGAAACTCTTAGACAAACAGCCGCAAGACACTGAAATGACGTCATCCACCACTAACTCAAAAGTTGCGCTCCCTCATATTTTTGATTTGCCACAAAATAGTGAGTGTGAAGCAGTCATCTTTTCCCCACACCTCCCTCTTTCAGAGTCTAACAAGAATGACTATGCCTCCCTAGTCTCCATGTTGGTCATTCGACTTCTGAAGAAAGTTGATAGCTTATGCCCGTCCATCGGCACCCATCAGGACGGAGTTCCGGATAAAGTTCTGGATATCTCCAGAGAATTGATCCAGAAGATTCTGTGTGAGCTTGACACAAGTTTTGGTATCACAAGTGATGAAAGTCATCCGCAGCAAGTGAATTTTCACCTGATGTACCGAAATGTTTACAAGGATCTTACTAGAGAGTTTGGCTCTGAAGATGTGCTGTGTTCTGCCCTGGAATCACAAGATCCATCTTTTGAGTCCTTCCTGGTGGAGAAATTGACAGGAGAGATAATAAAGACTTGTAGCCAAACCAACTTAGCAGCTTCTGCAGCCCTCCCACCAATTCAAGCTGTAACTGGACTACAGGGAAATAATAAGGAAAAGACCAAAAAGAAAATGACTCCATCCTGGCTGAAGATGCCAACATTCAATTGGAAGGTAAAGTATGATGCTTATAATTGAGCTAATTTGGTCATGGAGTGTTGCACTATACAATATACAGTACTGCACAGGGTATAACTTTTAGTCATGATGTAGCTATGTGTTCTTCAGAAATCAAAGAATGGAGCACACAGTCTCCTTGACAGTGAGGACTCTCTTGTTCCAAGCACAAGTAAGTTCATGATGGTATCTAAAGCATCACCTCAACTAGATCTAACTATTTTCACGTTTCAAACCCACAGTATAAAGTAATCTTTAACCTGCCCTAACGTAACCAGTTTTGAAGGAAGAGTAGAACAATATAGATAGAACACTCTGTTATTCGCAGGTTCCTCTCAGGTTCAGGCCATGAAGACTCTGGCTGAGGTCACCAAGGCTCCTGCGTGTGCAGCCGGCCGCCTGGAGATGGCCCAGGAGGAAGAGACCGCAGGGTGCTGTTTCTTCAGGATGCCCAAATTCAAGTTCTCCTTCAAGGTGGAGTTCTGTTTATGTGTAACGCGTCATTGTAATGTGTCTATTATGTGGACTAATTGTGATCTCACAGATTAGTGAGTGACGGACAAATCGGTTCAATATGATGTGAGTATGCAGATGGAATATTTCTTCATTAATCAATAATTGAATTTGAAATAATCCTTCTCTTCTTCATCAGAAAATAATGAGAGGAGCTAAAGTTGGCCATTACTCCAACGTTACCTCATTTGAAGAGATGAACAGTAATGTGCCAGGTAAATAAAACAGCTAAAAAATGTCATCAAAGCCTGGACACATTCATGTATTCATTCATTTTAGTTCTGATGACATTCTTTGATACATGGCAAGTGTTGTTTTTGTTCTTTGTCATTTTTTTCCAGCCTGTGCACCATCCTCCTGTGAGACTCAGCTGAGTGAGGAGCCGTCCGCTGAGTTGGCTGCTTCTGACGGTCTCACTAAGCAGTAGACTGCATCTGGGCTCGCCAACACATCTTCTCCAGAGATGGGACTTTCTGACCCAAATGTTTAAGTCACCTACACAACTAGGTGATCTTTTGGATCATCGGATTTTCAAGTTTCATTAAACATGTCAATCCATGCATATTGGTGTAATTTTTACACAATGTTTCATATACAATGACAATGGCTACATAGTACATACAGTGGTGCAAAAAAATGTGGCAATCCCATAAACCACTTTAAATGTTTTATTAATTTCACAGCTGGAATGGTGCTGTCCCTATAAGAGATAACCATTAAATTCAATAGCATAGAAAAGAAAATAGAATAGATAACATATGGAATAGATCTTGTAAATGTAATATTAGACGGGAATAATGTGTAATACATGTGTGATAGTTTGTCAAGACCAATCAATTAAATCCACCCATCCATCCAAATCAATCAATCAATCAATTATCAATCACACACACCAGTCTTTACACAGTACGTATAAGCTCTTCTTCTGGCCTCACTGGGGAGAGGAAGGCCAACCTGTCATCAGCATAAACTTTCAGTTGTTTTTGTGTGCGCAAACACACACTCACTCACCAACACAAATACACACTTTTCAGACATTAAAGCATGTTTTGGCCTAATAATAATGTATGTCCCTTAGTTGGTATTTCCCCTATCTGGACAGTCTCCGATGCATTCATCTGCTTGAAGCAACAATCAGTTTGCCCTTTTTTCCCTGTCCTTTAATGCACTGTGTTTGGTTGTTTGGCCTGCCTCACCCCAGAAAGTCTCTGAAGTCATCTGCCTGAAGCAACAATCAGTCTGCCCTGGTTTTCATGAGGATTGACAAGGACCTTTTTGAAGCAAACACTGAACAGACTTTGTTTAAAACTCCCACAAAAAGAAAGAAAAGCCTTAAAACAAAGCCTGCATAAAACAAACAGGAAAGGCAGGGATGGATTACTGCACGGGCCTACCGGGCCCAGGGGCCCAAGGGGTCAGGGGGTCCTGAAGCCCAAGCCTTTGCATGGAATCATTGCCTCAATATCAACAAATCAGGATGTAGGCTATGAATCTGATTGAATTTAGTATTGGCCATCCCCAAAATGCACCAGAATACAGGAAATCACATCAAACAAATAAAAAATTTCTGGGGGAGGACCCCCAAACCCCCCCTCCCACATATACGGCAATAAGTGGGGGGCCCTTAATACATCTGGGCCCAGGGGCCCAAAAGTTCATAATCCGCCCACGAGGAAAGGGGACGGTTGAGAGTGATACAGAATGATTTTTCTTATTCAGGCACTTCTATTCATTTCCAGTGCGTCTGTCTTTGTGCCAATTAACTGGATATTATTGGTCATTAAATTTGGAATTTTTAGAATTTGGCACCATCTCCATAACCAAGACTTTGATAAACTATGAGCAGAAAACTAAATTGGGCACTGCTAGAAAAAGTGGGCCCTATGAAAGACAATAATTCTGGGCCCCCTAATATAATATTATTGGGGTGCTCTCTGGGGGTCTCCTGTCAGTGCTGGGCCCTTAAAATCATCCTAACCGTTTTGATTTGCTAGCTAGCTTTGTTTGTAAACAAATCCATGTGCTTTATTGTTACCTTTTTCCACAGTTTGATATAGCATAATGCACAATTTCTCCAGCAGAGGGGGAAATCCTGCCAAGTTTCCCTTTAAGGCACACTCCCAAAAGTCTCAGATCATTCAGTGAGGTGATAATCTTTGGAGAGTTGCAAAAGGTGCTGCAAGGAAAGGATGGAGAGTGGAAAGGTGCCTGGAATGGACGGACTTCCATGAGTGATTTTGGCCAGCCCTGAGCATCTGCTTGAGGGGCTCTATGACAGTTTAGTTTGAAGGCTGCTACCATGAGATGCCACAGCAGTTCTTACCCTTCTCCCTAAAAAGGATCTAAGGGGCGAATTCTCCCATTCACGCGTAAATCATGTGTAAGCCCTTTTTTACGCGCTTCAGTTATGCACTTTTCAGTACGCGCATGCTCCCGTACCCGCTTCTGTACGTATAACTGAGTTGAACTTAACATTTAACCACACCTCAAAACTGTCCTTCATTGAGGTTCAAGGTCCAAGGTGTCTTTATTATCCCCAAGGGGCAATTTTTTATGCAGCCAGCAGAAAAAAAGTGCTAACCCATCAATTCAGTGGCCAGACAGTTGTTTTCTATTATGAGATGACGCCCTGAAAAATAGAAAGAGTTTGAGTGACAGCGACGGTCGCCCTGTTGTTCCACTTGCTGTGTGCGTGCACCATTCACTTCAATAGATTCTATTCCATCTTGCCAGTCGCCTGCCATAAATCGCCGTCGCATCGCCGTGCGTAGACCTTTATTGCTTTAATAAATGGAATCTTTGTTAATTTAATTTGGCCCTTTTTACAACTTATGTTATTTAACTCCAAACAGAGAGGTCACATTGACAATAAAAGTATCAGGTAAATCCTTGTTTAAATCTGAATTGAATGGTATAAATATCTCCCCCAAATCACTAAAGAGACGTCATTCTTTACGTTAACTTGTTCGCTGCGCATGCACCAACATTTATGACATGGCTATTACCATGGTGACAGGGATTTAAACAGAAGTCCTGATTGGACCTTGTCAGACCTCCACTACTAGCCTATCTTTCCCTCCTCCTGTCTTGTGTGGACAAGATTCAGAAATTGAAAACGCGCTCTATGGACTGAGAATGTATTTAAAACGAAACAGCCTTTTAAAATTAAAACAAAATAATGGGGATGTATAGCCTGAAAATGGGCAGAATCAGGATGTTGTAATGATTTTTACTGCTTCAATCTGGATTCTAGCCATATATGTTTTTTTAAGCAACTGAAAACGTACAAATGTTTGAAAGTATTTGGTGTTTAAATAGCACTTCATGTTCAGTTGTAAATGATGAGCTTAACTTTGCACACTTCTTGTAGTGTGATTCTTTTTTTTAAAGAAACTAATGTCATGTTTATTAGTTGAACTTCTGTAATAAAGGTCTTTTCAAAATTTTAACTCTCTCTCGTTCTCTCTCATCCTCCCATGTGCAAGTCTAACACACTAACACACACACGCACATACACGCACACACACACACACACACTCACACACACACACACACACACACACACACACACACACACTGACACACACACAAACACTCACACTGAGGAAGAGGGGAGTTGAGGTGGCACTGAACTCTGAACTGCTGATGGAGGGGGCGAGTTCAGTATGTGTCCTCTGCTGGCATCTATGTGCTTTGATCTCGATTCACTCTCATCTCCTCTCTTCTCCTCAAGCACCCCATATCAGCTTCTGCCTCTTCCTCCCCCCCTCTCTCTCTCCCTCCCTCTCTCTCTCTCTCTCTCTCAGTGTTTCTTTTCCTGTAGCTATATTTTGTTTCTCTCTCTTTCACCTTCCCCCTTCTCTCCACCTTCCTCTCCTTAAGTCTCTCTCTCCCTCCTCTCTCTCTCCTTCTGGTTTTTAGTCATTCTGTCACTCTCCCCATGATGTTTCTCTCTTTTCCTCTTTGTCTCTCTTTCCTGTTCCCACTCTTTGGTTCTCTCTCTTTTTTTCTAAGTGTGTCTTTCCTCCTCTTTAAGTCTCTGTCTCTCCTTCTTTGTGTCTGCCTCACTCTCTTTCTAACACACTTCTTTTCCCATCTCTCTCTCTCTCCTCTCTCTCTCAGCCCAGGGAGATGCGGAAAAACAGCAGTGACGCAGAAAGAGCTGTGGAAAGAGGGAGTCTGCCCCCTTGGGCTTCCACAGCATAGAAGATGCACAGCTCCACGCTGGCTTAAATCTGTCTCTTTCACACACACACACACACACACACACACACACACGCACACACGCACGCACGCACGCACGCACGCACGCACACACACACACACATACACAGTCATCTGCAAGATATGTAGTAGCACAAACACATACACAGTGTGATTTGTTGGACACACAGTGGAATACATACATACGTGTGCACACACAAAGTAATCTTTTTGAGTATGGTAGAATGCACACACGCATACACACAAATAGACACACATGCACGCACAAACACACGCACAGGTTCTTCTCTGGCTGTAATTTAGGTCAGACCTCTGAGGTGCAGACAGCCATCTCTTCACACCCCGCCTCCCAGCCTGCCAGAAGGCTTACTGTGTGTGTGTGTGTGTGTGTGTGTGCGTGTGTGTGTGTTCATAAACACCATTGTGATAAAATCCCTTAAATCTCCTACAAATGAATACACAGGCACAGTCACACCCAATGCACTTCCAGACTTTCACATGCATCAGTACACACACACACACAGTAAAAATAAATGAGCAGAGGGATAACTTCAGAGATGACAGATAAATTGGTGTTTGTTGCTTGTCATTAAAACTAGATTTTAAATCAGTTGCCATGGAAATGCAGAGCTTTGACTTCCTGTTTTCTCTGTGTGTCTGCCTGAACAGGGTACCTCTAAGGTCAGGTTGGTATTCTTAGAAACGTGTTATTCTTCAGCTTATTTTGGTTGGTATACTTGTGTTTCTGCACACAAATGTTGTTGTTTGTGTGTGCATGTGTTTGGTCTGACTCCATTTAAGTGTAATTTGATGCAATAATAATAATAATAATAATTATTGCTACACTCAATGTAAAAACAAACAAACAAACAAAGAATTTGCTGCCCCCCACACCTCCATAAACAGTGTTTGTCAAGTGTACTGGTGTCCTGTTTCCATGGTAACCCCAATTGCTTGGAAGAAAACGATCGGACCTCCTTGCTTTTAGCCAGAGAACAAGATGTGGACATCAGCGCACAGAATATAAATATACTATATTGTTCTCCCAGTGTCTCCACCTGACTGCCTATTGGAAAACAGAAATCAATGCATTTTTGTCATCTATTTTTTTTTCCTCTTTTTGAGCCCAAATGCAAATGGAAAGCCAAAGAAATATAGATATTTTTCCACTTTCATTTTGTTTGTCCACATCTTTTGCCTCTTGAGTTCCACAGTCTACAATACACATCAGATATTGCAATTAACAAGAAACCAATGAGGAGGAAAAAGAGTAGGAATTAAAATCAAATCAGCATTATATTTACATTTTACATGACTATAGGCTAGACCTTAAAGGTCAAAATATTCTCTTTATGCATTCAGAAGGGAAGATATACAGGACCAATCATGCACAGATTTCTTGCTTCTATATTCTCTGCTTCTGAAACTGTTTCTACGCAGTATCTCTTTCCAGGTCATAAACACTTAAACTGCAACATCAAATTCAAGGACTCTTGAGCACCCTATCAACTGCACTGTTTTAAAGCTCATTACGAGGATGACTCTTTTTCTTTTTCTAACACAACTGGCACAGCTGGCTCTGGCCACTGGCATGCACCTTGGTGACTTTTAATTTGAATTTTAAATCGTTTTAACACCTGTGTATCACACACACACACACACACACACACACACACACAGACATTCCTAGAGGCTGGAGGTGGGATCTTGACGCTGATGCACTCATAGTCCCTATAGAGAGAAGCATGACCTACTGACACCATTACGATCTTAAAGGGACAAAAATGAAACGGAAAAAATAAATGAATTAAACACATTTCAGATCTGGTGTTTTGTGTCACTGACTTTGAAGTCCTTTCAAGTCCTAGTTTTAAACTTTCCGATGTTTTATTTGTGTGTTTCAAGTGTTCTATTCCATGGGGGATCTCCATTCCCGTCTCCTGGTTTCACAGAAGGATTCCCAAACACACTGAAGCTAGTGTGTGCCATAGCTCCCTGAAAGTCTCATTGGCACTGCACACAGAACACAGAGTTGCCTAGTGTCGTAGAGTTGCGTAGTGCATATCCTGGATGGCTGGTGGTAACAACACTAGTGTTTATCTGCCTTTCACATGATCATATGCCATCAAAACAAATATGAAGATTAGAATTGCCTGATAGAAGCATGCCTCAAAATGTGACAAATTGTTACATAGTGTTGCTATAAAGCTGATTGTGAAGTGGTAATAAATTCTGTGAACACAATTGTCTTTATACGTATCAATCTCAACAGAGTATGTAATGTAAAATGGTCTCTCTCTGTCCGTGTGTGTGTGTGTGTACTGTTCTTTCTCTTCATGGCTTAGTTTTCTTGCCCTCCTCTCCACTCTCTCTCTATCCTACTTTTATCTGCCCTCTGTCTTCTGTTTAAGGAGGCAGGGACTTTGCAACCCAATTTACCTTTCTCTTTCTCTCTCTGTCTTGCACACATGCACATGCACGTGCGCGCACACACACACACACACACACACACACACACACACACACACACACACACACACACACACACACACACACACATCTACACAGGGAGAACACAGTGACAGCTTATGTTATTCACATTCACATGCATTAATATGCCACACACACATAAGGTTGTATGGTGGTGAACAGACCAAGGATAAAATGATTAATATCACTAGTCCATCTGGAAGGGAGGGGGTTAGGAGGAGCATCTCTGTGCGCTTCACTGATTCTACTGATGGTGCATGTGTGTGTGTGTGTGTGTGTGTTGGGGCGGAGAGGGTGGGGTATATGAGTTCAGTGAACTCCCAGTCAGACAGAGTAGGGCAAACCCACAGAGACACACATACACAGGCCAGACGACTTGCCTCTTCACACACATAGCAGACACTCACACACACATCATCATCATCTAGATAGACAGAGAGAGACACACACATACACCTACATGTCTCTCTCTATCTCTCTCACACACACACACACACACACACACACACACACACACACACACACATATACATACACACACAAACACAAACACACTATCAGTCTGTAAAAACACTTGAATCAGTCTGTGAAATATCACAATATTACCTCTCTTTTAACTTACACAAAAAGCACCATCTCCAAACAGAAACACACAGAATGATATACCCCAGAGCTAGAGTATACTGTAGGGGCTGAGCCCGCATGTGAATGATATACCCCAGAGCTAGAGCATGAGTACAGTGAATGATATACCCCAGAGCTAAAGTATAGGGTCTGAGCCGCATAAGTACTGTGAATGATATACCCCAGAGCTAAAGTATAGGGTCTGAGCCGCATGAGTACTGTGAATGATATACCCCAGAGCTAAAGTATAGGGTCTGAGCCCGCATGAGTACTGTGAATGATATACCCCAGAGCTAGAGCATGAGTACTGTGAATGATATACCCCAGAGCTAGAGCATGAGTACTGTGAATGATATACCCCAGAGCTAAAGTATAGGGTCTGAGCCCGCATGAGTACTGTGAATGATATACCCCAGAGCTAGAGCATGAGTACTGTGAATGATATACCCCAGAGCTAGAGCATGAGTACTGTGAATGATATACCCCAGAGCTAGGGTATAGGGGCTGAGCCCGCATGAGTACTGTGCTGCCGGTGTGGAGAGTGGAAGTGACTTATGAAAACCAGGTGACCCACTTCCTGAAGGAGGACACCCAACCTGCTGCAGTATGTGTATGTGCTGTGCACACATTTTATATGGATGCTGCACTTTCAGGCACAAACCAGCCAACTTAGTCAGAACTTCAAGATTAATTGACTATTGGAAAACATTTTTTGAAATAGCCGGAGAGGAAGACTCAAAATGAATGAGAAAGAGGAGTAACAAGAGAGAGAGAGAATAAAGAATGTTAAAGAAATGTGAATAGAGAAGGGTGTCAGGTCAACACATAGCCGCATATCAACAGAATATGCATATCAACAGAAAATGAGACAGAGATGTGGATGAGAGGAGCAGAGAACAGAGGAAAAGGGGAAAAAAGGAAACAGGATGGAAAAGAATGCAAACAAGAGAAATAAAACGAGTGAAAGGAGAGACACAACCAAAGGTAGAGAGAGAGAAAATGA
This sequence comes from Alosa pseudoharengus, assembly GCF_046254945.1. Classification (NCBI taxonomy): domain Eukaryota; kingdom Metazoa; phylum Chordata; class Actinopteri; order Clupeiformes; family Clupeidae; genus Alosa; species Alosa pseudoharengus. The sequence continues at coordinate 29,780,237 of NW_027468674.1, read as the reverse complement.
TACAGAGATAGAGGGAGAGAGAGATGAATAGACAGGATGAGAGATGAGGGTTAGAAAGGAGAGAGAGAAAGATGCAGTGAGAGAGGCTACTCTTGGCAGCTAATGATGTGTAGTCTTCATGACAGGCAGAAAAGACAGAAAACAGTGTGATCACTGGAAGTAGCTTTATAGTCACATACAGAGAGATGCTTCATAAGAAACATTTCTAATGACAGTTGCATACACACACACACACGCACACTTTCAGAAACACATGTATGCTACCAGCTGAACCTATTATGTGGTTTCATGATGTGTGAATAAGTGCGTGTGTGTGAGAGAGAGACACATTGTCTACTCTTTAGTGTGTGTGAAAGTACCTATGTAAATCTAAGACTGTGACATGTATGAGTGGCTATCTGTGAATATGAACTGCTGTGTATATGTATGTGTGTGTGTGTGTGGGTATATGTATGCATGTGTGTGTGTGTGTATATGTATGTGTGTGTGTGTGTGGGTATTGGTGTGTCCTTGTCTGCTGTCAGCTCTTACTCCATAGCACTGGAAGACCAGTCAGTTTAGCATCGCCGCTAAATTTACACCTCTGCTACATCTCTGGTGCAATTTCAGATATTTATGCTCTCCCCCACCCCTGTCCTGTTTATTTTCCCAAACAACTGCCCCAACTCCCCACCCCTGTCCTGTTTAATACCCCAAACAACTGCCCCAACTCCCCACCCCTGTCCTGTTTATTACCCAAAACAACTGCCCCAACTCGCCCTTCCCTCTCCTTAGTTTTATATACAATAAGCTACATTTCTACTATGCGATCACACAACAATTTCATATTCACTCTTCCCTGGTGATCATCTGTGCTTGAAATGTGGTTGTGATCTTTCTGAACGCACTCGGTGCGCTCCTTGCACTTGGAAGCCACTCTCTCCTTCCTCTGCGGCCCTGTACAATCTTAACTACATCAGCTATTTCTATCAGCAAGCATTACAATGTAATTCACTATTATTTCATAGAAAAACAATACAATAATAGGCTAGCTACATGTGATATGACTTCTTATGTTAAATACAATAATCATCTCCATAAACATTTTATATGGCAGGGTTATCCCTGACTTTGGAACTATAGCCTCACACACCATAGAGTTTATTCATTGTGCTTTCATTAGTATCGATCTGACTTATATTATCAAGTTCATACTAACAAGCATGAATTATGTTGACTTATTGAATACTAGCGTTGATAGTAAAGACCTTATGAAAAGACCAGTGTTTCCATTATCTTCATTTTAAAGATTATCACCACCCTTTCTCTCTCTCTCTCTCTCTTTTAGGCCACTAGTGGCCTAAAAGAGAGAGAGAGAGAGGCCGACCTTTAGGCCGACCTAAAAATATTCTTTGCAACCTTATACAAATAGTGTGCTTTCGCAGATTTCTACACAGATAAAAATGCATACCGCACACACACACACACACACACACACACACACACACACACACACACACACACACACACACACACACACACACACTGAAGACTATAAAATATCCCTGTAATCTAACAGCATGATGTTGTACTGTGTTAACAAACACGCACAAATGGAAGTCAAGTGATGAAGTGGAAGTGGTGCCATCCAATCAGCACCAGGAATGGGAGGGTCCAAAGGGCCCAGGGAGGGTAAATGTTCTGCATCAAGACAAACCCTCATTGGCTCAGAGAGCCCCTGTGATTTGTTGGTGATGGATTCAGCAGACATTTAATTGGATGAGGGTCTCCTCAGGGGTGAGTGCTGAAGTGAATCTCTGGAGTCTGGCTTCAGGTTGTTGTGAGGGAAAAAAACAATCAGTGTAAGGATGCCTGCTAGGATTTGTTGACATGATAGGTCAAAGGTCAGGGATTATAGGTCCTTGATGTTGTTTTGGCATGATAAAGTGCCGTGGCAGCAAGTGAGTATGTGTTTGGGGTCGCATAATGGAGTTGTATAGGGTGTGTGTTATGCTTAATTGGAGACAGAAATTAATGGGTTGAGTCACTGTCTCTCTCTCTCTGTGTGTGTGTGTGTGTGTGTGTGTGTGTGTGTGTGTGTGTGTGTGTGTATGCGTGTGTGTGTGTGTGTGTGTGTGTGTCTGTGTGTGTGTGTGTGTGTGTGTGTGTGTGTGTGTGTCTCTGAGTGTGTGTGTGTCTGTGTATGTGTGTGTGTATGTGTATGTGCGTGTGTGTGTGTGTGTGTGTGTGTGTGTGTGTGTGTGTGTGTGTGTGTGTGTGCCACAGACGGACACTAGCGTGTGTCATTCTTGCTGGCGGTGCCTGCAGGGTGCTAGTCTGCTGGGGAGTGATCTGTCTTCTGATAGGCTGGAGGAGGTAAAGGAGGGCGGTGCATCACACACAGATCTCGATCGGTGTGGCCATCATCATCTTGCTCTTGTCCTTGCGGTTAGGGGATGGGCTTTTGGATGCCTCCTCCCTGGAAGAGTGCGGCTCCGATAGGATGCTGCGTTTGAGGGGGGCAGGCCGCAGGCAGGAAGTCCCGGGCGGCGGGGAGGGCTCAGCGTGCCTGTGGGCGGCGCGAGAGGAGGAAGTGGGCCCCGCCCGACAGGAAGCGCGCCGGCGGTGGTGGGTGAGCAGCTCGTACTTGAGGAAGTAGAAGACGTCTTTGACGGCACAGCGGCGGTCCGGGTCGGCGGCGAGCAGGCGCCCGAACATGCGCAGCGCGTCATCGGAGAAGCGGCGCCACTGCGAGGGCACGACAGTCGTCGGGCAGCCCGCCTGCTGCCAGCGGAGGAACTCGGCGTAGAAGGCGTCCGCCGGCAGCGCCGCCTCCCAGGGGAAGTTGCCGGTCAGCATGCAGAAGGTGAGCACGCCGAACGCCCACGCGTCCTGCGCGGTGGCCACCATCACGCCCTCGGCGCCCGACGCCTGGCACACCTCGGGCGCCGTGTAGGGGATGGTGCCGCTGACGCGGCGGACGCGGCTGCCCACCCGCCGCGTCATGCCCAGGTCGGCCAATTTTACGCGCCGGCATTCGCGGTCGAACAGGAGCACGTTCTCGGGCTTGACGTCGCGGTGGACGAGCGCGCGCGAGTGCATGAAGTCCAGCGCCAGGCCCAGCTGCTGGACACAGCGCTTCACCACGTCCTCAGAGAGACCTGCCTGGGGGGGGGGTGATGGAGAGAGGGATAGAGAAGAGAAGAGAGAGAGAGAGGGGGAAAGGAGAGAGAGGGTGGAAAGGTGTGGGGAGAAGAAGAAATATATATATATATAGAGAGAGAGAGAGACAGGGAGAGAGACAGAGAGATGGGTACAATAGGACAGAGGGTTGGACAAAGAAAGACAGGCAGACAGATATCAAAAGAGAATTCAGCAGGACATGAATTCAATAAAGAATAGAGGGAATAGAGAGAAAGAGCCATGACAAAAGATGGAGTGAAAGAGCAAAAACAGAGGAGAAAGAGAGAGAGAGAGAGAGAGAGAGAGAGAGAGAGAGCACACTTCAGTGCAACAGTATTGTTGAGACAAAAATCCAATATAAGGTATCGATATCAACCAGGCAGGGAAGACAGCACATGAACAACATCATAATGAAGATAGATAGACGATGTTAGCTGGCAGGTGAATGACCACACACTCACTACCTCTGCAGGGGATGTAGATGAGGATGAGGATGGGGATGATGATGAAGATGAAGACGGTAATCATGATGACAGTGAGACAGTTTGATGTTTTTAACAATGGTGAAGTATTAGAGAATTTGAATCGCACATTGTGTGATCCACTCGGTGAGTTGCACAGTTTTGAAAATTAACGTTAAGTGTTGTTTTAAGGACATGTTTGTGTCCAAAAGGAATTCAAAGTGTTAAATACCGGAATTATCCTTTAATAACGAAGGACTCAGGAAAACTTGACAAAACCATCCATATAGACTGTGATATGAATGTTAATAGGGTCATAGTTGAGAGTGATGATGGCTTTATAATCATGAATGACATTTCAGGAATGCTTAATATGATGTCATATCATATCAATTAACCGTGATGATGTCATGTGTCACGGGTCACAGAATCAAACGTCTTGTTGCTGATGATCGAATTAGTTGGAATATATCTTAAGAGTTTCACTAAATTAATTTTACAGTGGTTGTTTTCTTACTGGATTTCACATATTTCATATGCGGCAAGTCTTTTAGAACTTCCGATGCTAGCTTCTGGATTAACCGTTATCTGCTGTCTAACATGCTGTCCTGCATGTACAGGATGTAGCTACCAGCTAGCAGACAGCAGTAAAAAGCAAAGTGCACACCTGAGATTAATGACATTTTTATACAGAGTGGAAACGTTGAAACGTGTCGGAAATACATGTTCTGGACCACAGAGGGACAACAGCTCAACATACAGTATATAATGAAATCCAGAGATATAGCCATAGACGTGAATGGAGCTTGCGATCTGGGTTCCAGGAAGTGGCTTGTCACCTTGCTCTGCCTATCCACAACCCGTTAGTTAACACATGCATCCATGCATGAGTTGACAAGCTGTAGGGCAAAAGGAAGTGACCTCCTATGGGCAGGAAATGAGGTTGCGGCGCTGCAGTACCTGTGGGGGGATGATGTCGAAGAGGTCCCCAGCGGGCGCATACTCCTGGCCGAACACGTAGCTGTCCTCAGTCTCGAAGAGCACGTCGAGCGTCTGCACAATGAACGGACTGCAGCTGAGTGCCGCGTTCAGGCTGTACTCACGCAGGAAGGAGCGCAGCCGCGTCTTACCCTTATTCACGTACTTCAGGGCCAGCTTGGTGCCTGTGTGCGCAAACACACCCACACACCCACACACACACACACACACAGAGTCAGTGTGTGTATATTTACACAAACATACATATACTATAAGCACATAAAGTCTCGCACACTCACAGACAGACACACAAAAACATGTGCTCACTGTCCCTTTCTCTTGCAAACACACACACACACACACACACACACACACACACACACACACCCACACACACAATCTCTTTTTTCTCTCACACACAGACACACAAAAACGCACACAGAGACACACAAAAACATGTGCTCACTGTCCCTTTCTCTTGCAATCACACACACACACACACACACACACACACACACACACACAATCTCTTTTTTCTCTCACACACAGACACACACAAAAACGAAAACACACCTTGACCCCGGAGCGCCACCAAGTCCACACGGCCGTAGGTGCCCTTGCCCAGTGGCCCAATCAGCTGGTAGCGCTGCTGCAGCTCGGAGGTGGAGATTGGGGTGAGTGACAGCGCCTGCATGTCCTCCAGCAGAGTTCCGCCGCCCAACGCTGCCCCACCCTGCCCTGCCGATGGCGCCACGGCGGGCACACACACCTGGGCGCTGCTGCGGAGGGAAACGGAAACACACACACACACACACACACACACATACCCTTAGATTCAGACTCCCAGTGCTGAAAGTGTGTGTGTGTGTGTGTGTATGTGTTTGGGTGTGTTTGCATGTGTCTTGTCTGTGTGTCTATGCGTGAGTGTGTGTGTGTGTGTGTGTGTGGTTGTGTTGTGTGTGTGTGTGTATGTACCTGTGTGGTTGTGTTGTGTGTGTGTATGTGCCTGTGTGTGTGTGTGTGTGTGTGTGTGTGTGTGTGTGTTTCCATGCGTGTGTATGCCTGTGTTCTCATCTGTGTGGTAGGGTGCAGCTGCCCTTCACTATCACAGTGTGAGAGTGTGTGCGTGCTCCTGAACGACTGCAAATCTGTCTGTGCTAAAGAAAAAGTGAGCTGTATGTTCTATATGGGGATGTTTTCACACATGATTTGTGTAGCTACTTTTTCACTGTGTGTTGTTTATCTGTTGTTGACAGCACATTTCTACCCTGTGTGTGTGTCTCTCTCTCTCTCTTTGTGTGTGTGTGTTTGCTCTTGTGTGCTGAAACAGTTGCTGACACTGAAGCTGCTGCATGCCCTAAACATAGCCACTCTGCTTGATGCACACAATGGTTACTTTAGTCAAGCGAAATTAATTGTACTACATTTTATACTCAACATCTAAATAAATAAAAATTCTGGTGTTGACCGTGAAGTTTAAGCAGACTTACCCGCTTGCGCCCTGCCTCTCTCCCGCATGTTCCTGCATTCACGCGCTGCGCAGAGACCTTAGTGCCTGAAGCACCTGCTCTCGAGGTCAACTGATGTCGGACGTCCTTAGCTCGCGCCCCCTCTGACGGCTCAAATGTAAACCGCGGGAGGGCGGAACTGCAGGGGCACGAATAATCGTTAATTAGTAATGAAAAACAACAAAGCTTGAATGACTGATAACCAAGTCCCTCACGTGCTCCACTCAACTCCCCTGGCCACTCAGTTCAATCACCGCGTGGCTTTGGGTGCCTGAAGTCCCTCAGCACCTTCTCTAACAGCCGTTGCTTTTTCTTTGTTATTTTCCACCATTCCATCCAAGGGTGCACCTAGTAACCGATCTTATTGAAGGTTAGTCACACTTTGTCCATTAAGATGATTGCTTGAACCTAAAAGCTGCTGTTCCCGTGTTGCTTGAATTTATGTTTTGTTTTAAGTACCGGTATACGCTGTGCATCCCATGCGTCCGGGTTCGGTTCAGAAGTGAAGGTGCGTACCTTATCCAACAAGGGGGAAATGCGAAGCAGCGCCTGTCTGGTGTTTATCTTCTACTCTCCTCCGTGTGCGCGCGCGGGTCGGTGTGTGTGTGTGTGTGACCCAGATCACTCCACTGGTGCATAATGGTTCTCAGTGTGCGCGAGGAAGAATGGCGGCGTGTTTTTTTTCCGTTAGACTGGTTCCAGTCCCAGACTCCATTCACAAGCCGTCATTCCGCGTTTCCATCCCTCCGCTTTCCGTTGAACTCCACTGACGGAGCGCTTATTGTTCCCCTAGCGCCGCTGCTGCTCCTTTGGCCAAGACGCGAGAGCTCACGTGAGCTTGGACCGGGTCCTAGTGCCTGCCTATCAGTGGATCAGGTGCGTTTTGGGTGACGCTGGAGCACCAGTCTTATGAAACGTGAGAGTCACTGAATATGTTTGGGAGCAATAACTAGAAGACGCAATAGCCGTGTAACTGGAGTCCGCATGTTTAGTTGCTGATTGAGTAACAATCACACTGCCCACAGGCACTAAAATAGACCAATTAACTCTCCTCTCCACTGTTCTTCCATGGCAGCGCAAGCTAGAGTCTAATCAGGGCGACCTATTTTCTGTTTTCCTTAGAAAAAAAACAGTGTCCTCTAAACTTGCTTAGATTTAAAGTGTGCTGGGCCTCTCTCTCTCTCTCTCTCTCTCTCTCTCTCTCTCTCACTCACTCACTCTCCTCTCTCTCTCTATAACCACAAAAATAGGAGGCTGCTGGATGTAGGCCTAGAGGACACTGCAAGACTCTGGAACTGGAACTGTTGATAAGTTCGTCCACAGCACTTACGTCACATTATGTCTACGATACAACTGTTTCAATAAGCAACAATGACCAAAACCCATGGCACTGACTTACAAAAGAATTTTGCAGCAACAGTCTAAAAACAATTGTGAGTCCTTTGTGCAGCTGAGCTCCTCTCCCATGTCTTTATGGTTTTTTGTTTGTTGTTGTTTTTTTTCTTTTAAAAGATTTCCGTCAACATACTGGTTAATCCCCAACTGTAGCCCTGAGCTGCTTGGCCTCCTGTTTTAAACTGTCTACTCTCTCATTATGATACTCCTTCATGCCAAACCTACCAGCTGTACCAGTCACTGCCCAGTTCTGAAGGAGGAATGAGAGGATTGTGTTCTGCTATTATTCCATTGCATTTTAGGCACTGTGCTTGTTTTTCGGTGATGATTGTAGTGCCTTTTGCCATATTCTTATAGCCTGAAGCACATGAATCAGAATGAAGATCCACTGAATGTGCAGGTATATCGGAAGCTCTAGTTTGCACAAATTCAGAATTACACTTCTCATATTCAATGACAAAAAGTCCACACAAAAATATTACATAATTATTCATAATCAATAACATGGTTATTACTATTTTGAGGTGGGAATAAGTAACTGTTGCATGGCCTTTTATAGTGCAGATTAGACTTCTTAAAGTAAACTCCTTTCTCAGGACATCTTATGAAATGAAACTTCAGATTATCAAGGCAAGTTAAATGTATCCCTCGTTTTTTTGTGAAAAAGCAATTTCCTTAATCATTACTCAGATAACCATGTGACCCCCATTAGAGCAAAACATAGAACCTATCACAGAGATGGCCAGGAGTTAAAAGTAGACAGATAGACTATTCATAATGTTTGATTAAGGTGCACAAATCCTATTATTGTATGAATTAAACATCTTGCGGGTCTTGTATCTTATCTGCTACAGAGTGGTACTGTTAAAACCATGGCCATGGGTTTAATTCCAAGGGAGACGAAGCGGTAAGAAAAGTGTATGCCATCACCGAACCATAAGCACTTTGGATAAAAGCCTGTGCTAAATGATTCAAGTATGAATATAATATTAAAAGGACATTACATAATGTAACAGCTTAGCAAATCTGTTGAGACAGTAGTCTCCATTGTGAAGCATGTCCTCTTGCAAGATGAACCTGACCCTACAGTTAGCAGCAGCTATCAGGCACTTCAGAAGAATACAAAAAGGTGGTCTGGACCTTACCATCACACATTAGCCTATGTGCAAGTTTAACCAAGGGTTCTGTTCAATGATGTAATAATGAAAAGGGGGCTTATAGAACCTCTGTCAGACATTTAGGTCCACATGTCTAATTCTGGAATGACTTTCAACACAAATTCATTCCATAAAAGGTTAGCCTTGTCAGAGGACTATTTCTAGTCCACATGTGGCATTGGTCAGCCAGACCTGGGCCAGAATACCCTGTAGTCTTACTGTGCTTCAGAGGGAATCAAATATCCAGGGCATACACCTTCCTGAGAATGTACCTGTCTTAATAATTAAAATCCCATTAAATCAATTAAACAGATACAATGTCGCATAGCATACTATTCTCAGTAATTAGCACTTTTCTAAGTCTCTATTGAAGATTAGATAAGCCAGTGATGGATGCGGGCATCGTCGCTCAGTCCAGCAGTGCACTCAGTTTGACATATAGCCTACACTACAGAATGCGACACGAGCCTCAATAAACTTCTATCGTCATCAGGCTCGAGGGCCATTAGTATTGAGGTCACTTTCATGTGAAAGATGACCTACTGTGGGAGTGTATTTGGGGCCAAAAATGTGGGGAGGGGATGGATTCACTGTGTGTGTGTGTGTGTGTGTGTGTGTGTGTGTGTGTGTGTGTGTGTGTGTGTGTGTGTGGGAGAGAGAGAGAGATGTGTGTGTGTGTGTGTGTGTGTGTGTGTGTGTGTGTGTGTGTGTGTGTGTGTGTGTGGTTGTCTACAGAGTGAGTGAGTCTAAATCTGTGTATGCAAGTGTCTCCCCCTAGTGGCAGGTATTTGGAAGAATGTGGCCGGTCATGCAAGAAATTGACTACTATGAGTCATTGCTATGGAAACAAGGACACAAAGAAACAAGGGGTATATGGAGATGATTGCATTGAAGTGGTGTATGAAAATGTTACATGAACACACACACACACACACACACACACACACACACAGTGTAGCCTTTGAAGCTATGGTACTGGCTGCATACTAATTGCACACCATGCAAATTAAGGATGTGTTTTCTTTTTCTTTTTATGTTAAACACACATTTTATGGTTTGCCAGCAATAAATGCAGATGGAGGATGAAGCATAATGTCTCTCTCTCTCTCTCTCTCTCTCTCTCTCATTGTCTAAACATATTTTGTTTGCAGAATGATGAAATTTCTACCTTGCACTCTGCATAGCACATCACCAGACCCAAAATAATCTGTGGGGATTCGGTGCAGTCTGCACAGCCTACTCTGTAAGAATAATATGAAATAAACAAGAAGGCAGCGTGGCTCACCTGCACATTGTGTATTTCATTTGCTTTAGATACTAAGGAATTTGGTCTTGTGTTGGATATATTTAAAAGAAATGTTTCCATCAATTGTAATAGGCTATGTTCATGGGGTGTGAATCATGTTATCCGTGTTCAAGACTAACTGAACGTGTGTGTGTCTCTGTGTGGAATATTTTCATCTTGGAACATCATATGGAGCTGCGCTTTTCTATACCTCATGCATATACAGTAGCTAAATGTTGACAAGCCTATAAAGTCAAACGCCTCCATACACGTTCACCATTAAACACAACACTTGCCTATTACAGTAAAGCAACGTGTTCCAAAATTTGAAATGGGGAGACGAAATGGAAAAAAGTTATGGAATATGTGAAATGAACATGTTGATTCGCAGGGGACACATTCAACTGGATGAATGCTATTTTAGATAAGTTCTGCTGAATGAAAACATCGACCTGCAAATGTGCACATTGCACACAGTACATTAGTGCAATCATTGTAATATGGTTTCTGTCCACTAGGTGGAAGCAGACTACAGCTATCTGTGTAATACTATTGGCAGCAGCAAGGCTGGAAGGCTGTGCATGTCAAGGGGAACAGTGGTCAAAGCGGAAGCATAAATAGATATAGGTAAAGCATATGTCAAAACAACTAGGTTACATTTTCAGTGATACATCAAGGATGTGTTCTGTGTTTGAGTCCGTATTTAAAAACATTTCAATCGAGGTGAGCATCACTAATAGGTCAGTTCTCCTGAAAAGTCAAAGACCCAAACCCCTTACTCCACACCTGAGTCATTTCCATAGGACAGTCTATACAACATTGAGAAATCAAGCAATAACCTGCAAAATGAAACTGACTTTGGGTGCAGTCCCTGTGGAGCGCTGCATGTTGTGCTTTGTTACTGTTTGAGTGGTCAATCAGTATTCAGCGTTTGCTCGTCTGTCCCCTACTGCTAAGATTTCAAGGATCCTTCAGCCATAAAATCGGAGTGGAAATCATGTTTTAAGACATCCCAGCACTCCGCTCTTCTTCTAAGGCTTCGCTCACACCGCTCAACCTTTGAAATGCAAGGCAAGGCAAGGTAGAGAAGAGAAGAGAAGAGAGGGGGGAGGAGGATGGGAAGGGAAAAAAGTTGTCAGGAAGAGCTCAACTGGCAATCTCTCTCATTTGTTTGCGCACCGTGACTGGTTCTGCTGGGATCAGGATCAAAAGCTGAAACCTCTCTGTCTTTCTCTCTCTCTCTGTCTCTCTCTTCAAATCCAAATGGCTTTTTAAAAACTCCAGGCACTTATGTGCCCCCCCCCCCCCAACACACACACACACACACCATTTCCCCACCACCACCAGCCCTAGCTGAGCTGCATCTGGCTATAGCTACTGGCATCACTGTGAGGGGTCAGAGGTCAGAGGTCAAAGTTCCTGACCCCTAGGAATGCAAGCACTGACCTGAGATGGTAGACTGGTCCAGCTGAGCCAAGTACTCATGTCCCTGCCGATGATCACACTGACATCAGACATTTGGTGGAGCATCTACCCAGTCTACAAAGACTTGAAGCGATTTCTTTTGTTTGTTTTTGTTTTGTCACTCCAATCAGTGCAATTTACCAACATCATGAGTAACAACATGGTGCACCAATATGTTAGGGACATAGCTGTGACATTCTTTTTTTGTTTTGTTTAATTGAACGTCTGAGTCCAATTCCCAATAGAAATTAGGGAATAGATTCACTATTAAAATGGTCCCTTTTTGTCTGTCTTTTCTTCCTCCCTTTCTTTCTCTTTCGCTCCCTACCTTTTCCCCCAGGCTCTACGATCCTAGCGCTAGGCCTGTGTCCACTGCATTCTTAATTACCTAAATGCCCAAGCCAAAGGCAAATTAGGGCTCATCTGAGACAAAAGCCTCTGCTAGAGGTGTCCTTTGTAGGCAGGGGAATTTCTCCTTAGCAAAGTCACCCTGAAATTGGGATTCTGCAGGCCTTTCATTGATACAGATCTCTTCTTCTGTTCTTGTATTCTAGAATACCATGCCATTTAATGGGGGGAAACGGTCCATGCAACCCTCAATGGCTCTTCAAGGTCCTTTGGGAAGTTCTAGAAGCAACAAAGAACCTTCTAAGAACATCCTTTTGGGGCATTTATTATGACAAAAAGCACGCCTTTCCCCGTTTGAGTCTGTACACAAATAAAGAAAGTAAACTGAACCTCCAACACTAGTCTGCGGCTGCAGTAGCAGCAGTGCAGTATCGATGACTTGACACGCTGTAAGGAGTTCTGAACATGAAAAATGTGTTGGCGGGAAGGCTTGGTGCGCGGATCGATCCTCACTCCAGGATCCAGCGATGCGGAGCCCTCCCGCGACCCCGCTTCTCCTTCACTGCGCCTCTGACTGACACACGGATGTACTGCTAACAGAATTCGGGTTGCCCAAGGGACGCATGGACGGGTTGGGCTGCCAAAAAGCGACCGCCCCCCCATCCCCCACTCACCCCAGCCTCGCCATGCAAAGGCACCGCTGCGGATCTCGTGGTTTGGAACTGGGCTGAAAGTCGAGGATCTCGTATGGTTGGTCGTTTGAAGAGCGGAACAAACGGATGCTTTGCGGAGGTGCGGCGTGCGCCGCTGATGGATGAGTTTGATCTTTTTTGGCTGTTTCCTTTTCACGGTTACAGGCACAGTGTACAAACAAGGCGAAAAAAAAATCATTTATTTACTTGATGGCATCACTTTGATGATTTCCCCCCAAGAGTCGCTATCCGCCGCTTAAAATGTTCAGCCTATAACGCAACATTATGAACAAAGCATTTGAAATGTCAGATTCAATACAAGTCTTAAGTTATCTAATAAAGGCATTTCTTGTAAATTGATGTAGATAAATATATTCCACTCTAAATTTTGCTAGGTGAGATATGAGTTCACGAAAAGCTATTGGCATGCAAAACTACAATGAATTATTTTGAAATAAATATGCAATGTCTACTTTCATGACATGATTTCAAATAGAATCTGGAACACCGACCAGCCAATCAAAGTGATATAAAAAGCAGTAGGTCTATGCATTCCAAAGCGTGTCGTAACAGCTTGCCTGCTGTGAATTCATTTATGGACAGGATATGTTCCAGGCCTAGATAGTCTGAACTGTTTTGAAAATGTGGTTCTTTTCACGATTTAAGAGAGACGTACAATTTGGTGCTCATTAACATGGAAACTAAAAAGCAGTGGTGTTTAGGAAGCACTTCGCTGGGTGTTCAGCGAACATAATGTGGTGATGGGAGGCTAAACTTGAGGGCCTCATTCAATTGTTTCCAGAAAGATGAAGCCCAATGTGCTAAAACATGAGGATATTAAAGTGATATTTCGGCAAGACATCTAATTAACCTGGTTCTAGCTACTTAGTATGCCGCGGAGGAGCGCAGATGGTGTTTAAATCCACGGGATTCTACACGAGCTGGCTGAGCTGCGCCGGTTTGGCTTCAGCCTCACTCTACCGCGAGAAACACGCTTATCAACATTAATTAAAGGCGTGAGAAATAAACGGAGGGAATTCGGGAATGCAAAGATACGTGGGTGTGGTGAAGATGCAGAAAGAGAGAGAGAGAGAGAATATGGATGACTTCCCCCGACTCCATCTGTAATTCAAAAGAAACAGATGAGAACAAAATTAGTTACCAATGTGGGGCTGTGGTAAATATCACTAGGTCAAGATGCTCATCAAACGCAAGGGCCAAAAATTGAGTGGGGGACTTGAACCTTTCTAGCACAATCGGTTTAATTACTAAAGGCAGGTGAGGGCAGGTATTGCATTAACATTTCATATGTCAATATCCAGTAATGGCAGGGCTTGTCCCGTATTGATGCTTGGAGCACTCCATGTAGGCTGCATTTGGAGACAGACCTCATTAGCGACGGACGGATTTATTTTCACGGTTGTGTTCTGTTGTCGGCTTTCCTGAGAAAACCCACATATTGACTGAACATCATATATTTTAAAGTGCTGTTGGCCTACTTATTTTGTAATGATAATCATGAGAGAAAACAATTTCAGTAACTGTTAATTTATCTATTGCACGCGCGCGCGAGATTATAGATTATAATATCAACATCAACATCAACAATGAACAAATGTAGAGGTGCTTTAGGATGATTCCAAAGGCCCTACACTAGCAGCCACCCTATGGAACAAAATTACCAACATTATCATTGGGGGGTGGGGGAATGGCCTATTATATTTTGTCACAGGGCCCAAAAGGTCTAGCAGCAGCCCTGAAAATATGTGTGGTTATACATACATTGAATATTTCAACGACGTGAAATCTCTGGACGCTGTGATGTGGTCTAATTCTGTATGATACAACAGATGGCTGATGAGACTTTAAGTGCTGAGTTCAGTGTGTGTGTGTGTGCGAGTGTGGTTCTGTCACTGGGTGTCACCAAACTGCCGTGCTGTACGCACTCTAAGCCAGCTGTAGGGGCCATGAAAAAATACAGATGAACCCACTGGAGTGAATGGAGTGAGTGGTGGAGCGCAAGACAAAGACGTGCCCAAGGGACAGTATGTTTGGGCCAGCCATGCCACCACTATAGTATTCTGACTTTGAGAAACATTTAAAAATTCAGGTGTTCAGAGACAAGCAGAAAACTAGTCAGACCAGATGACAGAGGCTGGGTTGTTGACCCAATTAGATCTGGAGGAAAGTTTTTTTTCTCCCTTTTTCTTTTGCGGGGATGGGCACGATGGCCTACATAAAAAAGATCAACGTTCTTCTGGAAAACTACAGCATGTCAATCGTAACCTCATTTGTAAAGAGAGGGTGGAGCAGGGTAAAAGAGGTTCCTTACACTTGGCAGGTCACCCCCCTCAAAGCCCCCACCCACAACCATCACCAGCACCACCAACACCAATGGTGGCTGTTTGTATCAACACAAGAAATCAAATGCAATAGCTGCACACTTATTCTGTTATAATTGATTAGTTTAAAATCATCCTTATCATAAAATCTACACCACATCATAGCAATATATCAAAATAAATGGAGTTTAATGTACTAAAAAAAGATGTGTGTAGACCTATTTTTGGGCCTGCTTGTGAGTTGCTTTGTTTAGCTTGAGCCAAACCAGTAGTTTCCAGTAGATTAAGAAAATATTTTGCTTTCATTGTGATTAAGGAAAATCCAAAACCTCTTAATTTATACCAAAATGAAAGAAACCCTCATCTGAAACAAAGATCCATACCAATGGTTGAGTGAGCAATCAATAGCCACTGCTGTGTAAACTTCGCTACAAGCCTCAGTGTAATAAGGTCCTATTGCAAATACATCAATTACACAGGCATTTAGAAAGCGGACATTTTAGTACCATTAACAATTTAATTTCATTATTGCATGGTTTGACACATCTGACACGTTGCTAAATTATTACTGCGCTGGACGTAATTGGCAGGTCCTTCAAATGAGGTGTTAAACTATTATGAGTTGCATGAAATTCTGTCACATCTGGCAACAATGGCCACTGTCATTTCCGTGATCATACTGACTCTATTAGCCGTTGGTCTGTCCAGCCAAATCTGCTTGATGTCTCTCTTTTTTTCTGTAAAACATAGTGTGTGAATTAAAGAGATTGTCATTAGAGCTTATTCATGGACCTTTGAATGTCAAATGAGAGACAGAGAGACAGACAGAGAGAGAGAGAGAGAGAGAGACAGACAGAGAGAAAGAGAGAGAACATGCCACACCAGGACTCTAGTAACTACACTTTATTCCTACTTGGCCATATAATAACTATGGTGACCTCACACACATACACACACACACACACACACACACACACACGCACACACGCACACACACGCACACACACACACACACACACACACACACACACACACACACACACACACCTTGTAATGTTACCCACATTACCTGTGCCAGTGTGTTACTGGATGGAGACATAACACAAATTCGCTGACAGTGACACTGTTCAGTGCTTACCTATGAAAGGAAGCCCACATATTTATCATTTATTATATATATATATATTATGTTTAACTTTACCAATGTATTATTTTATGCCATTCGTTAAAAAGAAAATGTGTGAGGATTGTGAGTACAGTAATAGTTTCATTTCAAGCAGCCAAGAACATTAGGCACATGATTTAGTGTCAAATGTAAAGACTGATACGAACATAAAAGGAGAGTCCCCTCTTGGGAGATAACAACAGTGGATTTACTGACAAAGGACAAAGAGTCCTTATGCTCCCTCTATCTCTCCCCATCCCTGCACTCTTTCATCGCTCTCATCTCTCCACTCTCTCCATCTTTCCAGGGATCACTTTACTTAAATTTCAAGGACTTGCATATGCTATCAATTCTCTGTACCTTTACGGTTTTTAGTTTCAAAACAAACACAGGTCCACAAATGCGTGCACTCATGCACGCGCATGCGTGTGCGTATGCACGCACGCACGCACGCACGCGCGCACACACACACACACACACACACACACACACACACACACACACACACACAGAGACATACACACAACCCTTCAGAGAGAGACCCACAAACACAGAGAATTTCACAATGTACACATTTCAGGATGCACAGAACTACAGCCCACATAATGCCATGTGTAATGAGCATGTAACATTTTAAAAAAGGTTTTCCTTTGGATAGTTCAGAACATGAGTTCTCTTTCATGAGATTAACATAACCATAAATATTTCCTTTAATATATTTTCATACATAAATGTTTTGAATTACCATGTTATTACACATATTAAGGCCAGCAAACATTATGATGACTATGGTAGTTGGACTATTATGTCATCATTCAGTAGCTGTCATGAGTGGACCTGTAATGTGTCAGAAGCAGGGTAGGAATTTCACGGCGGCCACGACGGCCATGGCCGTCGTAGCCCCTTGCGTTGGCCGAGATGCCCCTTTGAAAATCAGAGGTTTACAGGCCACGGTGGCCTTGGTGCCCCCTTCTCTCAATATTCTGGTTTGCGTCGGACTAATAGCGTATTTCATTAGCCTATGGCCTGACAAAATAATTTTTCACAGCGCAAATTATTGTAGCATTTTACGCAGTGGAAAAGTGACAGCGCACGGCAAGAAAGTGTGTGTCCAGATTCCCATTCTTCTCAGTTGAAGTACTCGCAAAGTAGCCTACTCATCATACAGGCATCACAAGTATCAGCTTTTTCTTTTCTCAGCTTTTAAACGATGTTAGCCATTTGGTGAACGGTTCGCGAGACAAATAAATACTATGATTAAATTGAATCATAAATTCTAGGATCTGCGCCCATCTTCCTCATTCATCTTGGAATACTTAACGAACCCTTCGTTCAAAACATGGCAAACCATATATCAAAATAAACAGCAGACCATACCGAACACGAAGGTTTAAAGCAGTCCCCTGTACAGTTAGCCATTCCAGAGTAATTTGTAGCAAATTTCGACATGCATGTCTCCAAATTTGGGCTTTAAGTTTCACAACGTGTTTAATTTTTTCCCTACGTGATTTCATAACATGCCAAATACAAAATAAATGTTACAAATATCGCCTAGATGTCGGTTAATGTTAAAATCAGAGGATATACAGCTGACTAAGAGTTTGTTAAAGTAGCCTTAATGATGACAAAATGCTAAGCATGCATCTAGGCTATTTGAGTTTCTTAAAGCTGAGCTGTGCTTATATTGTTCAATACATGATTTCATAACAGGCCAAATATAAAATAAATGTTAAATATAGCCTAGATATCTGTAAATATTAGATGATCAGATGATTTACAGTTCTATGTAATATGTCATGTTTTTTTAATGTTTCATACAGTGATGCAGGTCTATTGAATAGGCTAAATACAATTTCAATCATTTTTATAGCCTACTGTATGGTTAACTTTGGCCTTGGTGCCCTGACATGTGGCATTTGTGCCCCCCACCAAATATGCCCAACTGAAGGCCAAGTGGCCTTGCCCCCAAAATGGTGAAATTCCAAGCCTGGTCAGAAGTGTAAAATAGCAAAAGTGGTAAGGGGACCAGCAGCACTTGTTGAACTAATAATAGTTGGTTTGCCAGTGTAAGATGGTTTTGTTGCTCTTCTAATCTTGGAGACGAGCAATTCTTACCTAGATATGTCACATGAACATAGAATTCACAGGGCATACTAGACCAGCCATTGTTTACAAATGTAGAGCGCGTCATTTCAGAAATGTTCGTGGGTCATTGCCAAGCATAAACAGTGATGGCCAAGAATCCCCTGTAACCTCGTCTCACAAACCAGCTCTAAGCTGTGGCTTACTTCAGACCAGTCCATCCCAGCCAAAAACAGCTTAGATCAGCAACCAGATAATGTAGTCTGTGCTGTATTTTCAGTGGCTGCTGGGGTGTTCAAGCAGATCCTATTTGCATGTCCAAAGTGCATGCATTTGTAGTGGCACACCCACAAGCGTTCGAACCACTGCAAGCAAAGGCCGTTCTGGTCAATGCACATGTCTGCAATGAAATTCTGTAGATTGATATGTTCCTTATGAGAGGCACATAATATCAATCCATACACACCGGCCAGCTTAACCAGCCAAATTGGTTTCAGATTGAAAAGCTAATGTAGCCTATAGATTTGGCTGTGATATATAGTGAAACCGTCACTATAGAATAGTTGTAGTTATATTAAATCTAATCATATACAGCACTACCAGGAACTGCAACCATTATTAAACATATTTATTGACATTAAATCGTATGATACATATTTTTTTAACATGTTTACAAGTGAAACAAGTGAAAGCTAATTACCTACACAAGGTATAATTTTAAACAGCTTCACCATATCATACATGTAGGTTTACACTATACATATGAATGTACAAATCCTTACTATGCAGCTTGGAGACTGAATGTCTTAGAACAGAGTGCAATTGCTTTGGTTTGCTTAAACTGGATTTCAAATTGGTATAAAAAGTATCCATGAAGCTTTCGCAACAGGTGATCAAATACTAGCTGTGTCCTTTCAAGACTTGTATTATTTAAGCACAGCTGTTCAACAGTTGTCATTCCGAGAACGGTATGTCGGACATGTCCTTCTTGCCTGACTGAGTTCTGTTGTTTATTTAGTTTCAGTGTGTTACTTTGAATAAGTATGTTTTTACGATCCGCTGTAAGTGCACGCACTGTGGTGCCATGAGTGGCAATAGACTTTTCGCATCATTTGGGGTTGAGCGGCATCAGGATTTAACTGTCCAGACTGCTCATTTGAGTGTCTTAGAGGCTCATTATGACCTCAGCTCGTAAAAGCACTTAGGACCACAAGCATCATGCTGTCACTGTTGTTATTTTGGTTGTTGTTGTTGTTGTCATTGTTGTTAATTCCAAATAAATGTTATGGCGAAACATAAAGGCCCAGGTGCAACAGTTATTAAAACCGGATTTTTTTGTCCTCAGAGAAAACCTCTCTTTTGGAGAAGAGAGTTTAATATGAAGGTGATGACTGCTGTGAGACCCAATGGTATACAGCCTATAGAGTATAGATGTTGGGTAACTATCAAAGTTGGTAACATCTCTGTATTTCCAACGGATTGTACCCATTGTCACATACTGTTGTTGGAACATGAGTAGAGTAGCTCAGTGTTTTTCAACCACACACTAGTGTGCCGTGAGAGATCATCAGGTGTGCCGCAGAAAATTACCCAAATGTCACTCACTGGTCCAGAAAAGCAACTGTTGCATCAAAGAACCTTTTAACCACATGTTCTTATTGATTGTATGATTGCACTATTTGTGGTATGCAGGCATTGTACAACGGGGGCCCCATATCCAGAATTCACAGAATCATCACATATCCAGTTCAAAACAACAATTAAATTAGATATAGTCACCTACAAATGAAACAGAGGGCGCTTGTTTTATTGAGCAGGTCTTGCATAGAAGCCATAATAAGGCCATCTGTGTATTATTTGAAATTTTAGGCTATGGTATGTTTATTTTTTCTTCACACAGGATGTTAGTGTGCCGTGGGACATTTTAAGTGTCAAAAGTGTGCCGTGGCACAAAAAAGGTTGAAAAACACTGGAGTAGCTAATATGACACTGCATACCATAATTTGAAGACAGTTGGTATATACATGTGTGTTTGTGTGTGTGTGTGTGTGTGTGTGTGTGTGTGTGTGTGTGTGTGTGTGAATAGATAAGTGTCCCCCCACTACCATCATCACTAACATACACAAACACCCACATGGTCACACAACAGGCGAGAGAGGAGGAGAAAAAAAAACATATTTCATAGATAGACAGGAAATGATGTCAGGCCTTGTCTCCACGGAGATGGAGACAGTTGCTAAGATACTGTGACACTAGGATCTCTTTTTGTGTGTGACTGTGTGCATGTGTGTGTGTATACGAGTCACCGTGCATTTCTCACAGTGTATGTGTGTCTGACATGGCAAAGACACAAAATGACACCTTTACTAAATATATTTAATTCCTTTTTAGACTTAAGTGTTTAAAAATACTTTGCTTGGCGTCACTTCAACACTCAGGTCTCCTCTCCTCTCATCCCATCGCTGGTTCTACCCCTCTTCTCTTCTACTCCTTCCCATTTGTCCCTCTCTTCTCGTCCCATCTCCTCTCCTCTCCAGTCCACTCCAGTCCACTCCAGTCCTCCCCAAACAAACTGACACACAGAGAGAAGACAGCAGAGGAGAGAGAAGGACTGCTCAAATCACTGGAAAAAAAGAGAGAGAGAGAGAGTAGAAAGCAAAGAGAGGGAGAAGGAGAAAGAGGGAGGGAGAGAGTGAGAGAGGGAGAGAGAGAGAGGATGAAAGAGGAAAGAGTAGGATTTTTTGGATCATGGCAGAGGGGAGGAGAAAAGGAAAGAGGGAATATCCGCTGCACCGCTGTGTGACTAGAAACCTAATGGAGAGAGCGAGAGAAAGGGGAGAGAGAGAGAGCGAGAGACAGAGGGAGAGAGAGGGGGGGAGAGAGAACGAGAGGACGGTAACAAGACAGAGGGCTCATTGCTGTGAGATCAGAAATCACACTAAATAGAAGAGACTGTCTGTTTGTGTGTGTGTGTGTGTGTGTGTGTGTGTGTGTGTGTGTGTGTGTGTGTGTGTGTGTGTGTGTGTGTGTGTGTGTGTGTGTGTGTGTGTTTGTCTGTCTATGTGTGTGCATGCGTGTACTTGAGAAGGAGTGTGAGAATGTGTGTGTTAGAGAAAGACTGAGTATGTGTGTGTCTGTAAGTGTGTGTAAGAGTGTAAGAGGGAGTGAGGGAGAGATGGTAAGGTGCTATGTTGAACCAAGATAAGGGTCAAATAGCCACATAAGTAGTAGGCTCATTAAAAGCACTCCAACTTAACCAGCTGCTCTCTCCCGATGAGACAGATGGACAGGGCAGGCAAAAGGCCTCAATTTATATTGGACTCTCACTCATGCTCAAAACTGCTGTGCGCATGTGTCACTCTTTTTCTCTCTCTCTATCTGTGTGTGTGTGTGTATGAGAGAGAGAGTCTGTTGTGTGTGTATGTGGCGTCTGTCATCATCCTTGATGTGCATTTAAATAGGCAAGTCGGACATCTAGTAGCCTCTGCCCCCTGTTATCATGCATAAGCATGTTGCCCAATGCTGTGTGTGAGTCCAAGTTGGACAGGGTTGCGATTAAAGAGGCTTGAATAAAACAAACCTAAAAAACGCACAGAGAACAGATAGAATGGCGGAATGACAGAGATGGTGCACGTTTCTCTCTGCAGCTGCGGAGCTCTGTGTCGCCCTGTTCGCCCGCGTCTGTTCGGTTCCAGCGCTCCATCCCCCCGGCTCTGCGCGTTGCTAGTGCTATTCACGAGTGGAGTTGCGGATTTTGCGTAAGCCCCTGCTCGCGCTGCAGCGCACACTCTCCCTCTACCTCCGTTGGCAACGCCGCGATTGCTGCTTAGTGCGCGCGTTTTTCGCGGACGGGAATCGGCTCTCAGCGCTATAAAGATTTTGTTTTTTTTTGTCTTCGATCCATCCAAGCCGGTACAGAAACCATTTTCGAAACCTTTCAGCGACCTGCGTCGAGTGTCCACGTTCCACTGTGGAAGTAGCTCAACGATACGCGCGCCTCAGAATGCCACGGTGCCAGATAAACGGAGGACAGCGAGCGAAAGCCACGCGCAGAGCCGTGAGAGAGACGGGATCAATTTAAAGGAGGAGAGTGAGAGTGGGAGAAAAGGTTGAGGGGAAAATACGGAGGAGAAGAAACTATAGGAGAGGACACATGTAACGAACATCAGCATCCCTTATTCAAAGACCTAAGGTGAGGTGGTTGTTTTATAACGATACCGCTACATATGGATTCTCTACCGTAATCTCTGATTAATGCGTGATTGGACTGTAATTTTGATGGAGTAGGCTATACGATGTCTGTGTGAGGCTGCGGTAGAGGGGATAGATGGTTTAGGGTCGGAACGCTGCGAGATCCGTGGGAATCTTAATGCGCTGAAAGCCGAGAGGGAATCTGCATTCGGTAAATCGCTGAGCGCCGTATTCCTCAACATGTTGTAATCCGATAACGAAGGTTATTAAATGATACAGGGTCTTATCAAAACACGGCCCTTCGCCTCTGCGCAAATGGAGACATTCTACGTGGCAGATGTGTCGTCTGTTTTTATTTTATTATTTCTTTTTATCTGAAAACCACCCATCCGATTTTGAACAGACACTGATACGCTTTGATCGCTGGCGTGATGTCACAAATAGAGACACAGTCGGCGCGTGCCATTTTGCATTGCAGCATGTGTGTGTCTGTGAGTCTCTTGCCTCTTGCTGTGTGTGTGTATGTGTATGTGTAGGCTATGTGTATGTGTATGTGTGTGTTTATGTGTATGTGTAGGCTATGTGTATGTGTATGTGTACGCGCGTTAGTGTGATTGCGCTGGGGGCCTGATCTACGAATGTTAGTCGCGTCCCAGAAAAGGTGCGCCGTTCTGAGGCCTCTGCATTCTGCTGGCGAGAGAACTTGATTAAAATGGACAGTAACTGTGACAACGATGATGTCGCCAATTAGGCTCACTGACTGCATTGGCGATGGATTGCGTTGTGTCCCTCTTCTCTCAGGAGGTGTTCAATAAAGTTCAAATGCGTGTTTGTCCATCCTCTTGATTTCTCTCCCTGGCCTCACCTCTGAGATCCGCGGTGTGCGCGTGCAGACAGCGCCGCCATCCCGAGGCTCCGAATCAATTTCTCGTTGTCATAGCAACCGTGGAGCGCGCTGCTGCACCTGTGTCATTGCGCGTGTTTGTCCCGAAAACAACCGAATATATGAGCGCGTAACCGACAGACCCCCTCAACCTACACAGACGTAACACCCCCAAGCGCCGGGTGTGACAGTTCTTTTGCACTCTGACATACGTCAATGGATGCCAATTGGCACAATGATTCTTGACAGCTATGTTTTTCTTCCTTACAGATAACCTTCTGCGCATATTTGAGCAGAGGGGACAATCAGCCCTGGCCAGCGCCTGATTAAAGAGTCATATGTATTTACACGCGCACGCACGCACGCTCTTTCGCTCAGTCGCTCCCTCACAGACACAGGCTGACAGGATGAGCACAGCTGATAAGAACTGACATCAGTTGAAGAAAACGGGCAATTCACCCCAAACGCTAGTTACACACTGGGTCTGTTTTTCTCTGAGCTACAGAGAGAGAGAGAAAAAAAACACAAAACGAATAACAAAGACACGTAATTTCTAACTGAATGACAAATACAGGCGTCACCGTATTACACACATTATAGAAACTAGGGCCTATAGATGACTTGTCTGTCTCTGCGGGCGACCGACCGCCTCCTCTCTACTGACATGTACTGTACAGTATGATGCATGAGACGTCACAGCGTCACAGGCAAACGCATGCACCCCGCACCAACTGTGAGCAGAACGGGACTTGACCAAAACATTACTGATGTACAATACAACATGACTGTGATGGATGATGTAAGGGACTGTAATAGCTGGGATGGATTTTGATGATATCCTCTCTCTCTCTCTTTCTCTTTCTCTCTCTCTCTCTCTCCCTATCTATCTGTCTCTCTCTCTCTTTCTCTCTCATGCACTTTATTTCTTGCTTTCTTTTTTCCTTCTCATTTTCAGTGGGTGGATCCAACAGTCTGAAACAGCATGAGGACACTGTCTCCATCAAAGGCGAACGCTGACAGCCAGACACCGCGGCTCCGACATCAGCTACATATCTTTAACTAGTTTCCGTCCAGTGGTGTGGTGTGCTCAGGTGAAAACATACGGATACAAGGATAGGATGGACTTTGCCTGGAAGTGATTTGTGATACTTCTGTGCATTGTTTTTTTTTTTTTGACCAATCAACACTCTGGGAAAAGGGGCGGGGGGTCATGATCCTGTTGCCATGTGGGCTGCCATGGTGACCGGCTTGTCAAATCCCACCCCCCTCCTCTGGTTGGTCCAACTTTTGTTGTGGCCACACCCCAGCGGACCTCAGTTGACAGCAGCCACACCCCCGTGCCCCACCCCATGCAGCTGCTCTAATCAGGCGAGCCGGGTAATCTGTACCAGGAGGGGATTGGCTGAGGTGCCTGACAATATCTCGGAGAACACACGATACCTCAACCTGCAGGAGAACACAATCAAGGTAACGAATTGCCCGTTGTAGCACCTCATTATAAACACACAAAGGGCGTATTTGCAAAGACAATACTCCAATGTCACAACACCCCATGACTGGCTAGCAATCAGATTGGGGTGATAATTCAATCAGAGTGTCAACATACACAGAGTTCCAGTGTTTACGCAAACTGTTTACTTGTAATCTGGTGAATGAATCGAGTTGCTCTTATAGAGCGACCTGACACCAGGTGTGCACTTAAAACAGGTGCAATGTGCATCCGTTCATGCTGTTTACATACTTCAGTTAATCAGAATAGTTTTCAGGACAGAAATCAAGGCATGCACTTACACTTGCACTTATTTAATGTGATTAGGGCCCCATCCCACTTAAAGAAATGGGCTGAAGTTGTTTATATATTGCGTTTGACATTGGTGTAACATGTGGGTAAACACATCCTATTCAGTGAGTGGAAATATGCACTTCAATCAGTGGATGAGAGGGACGCTTAGACTTTCTCCACAGAAGCAGTGTCTGGGACTGACCTGGCCCTGTTCTGGCATCAGTGCACTGGGGTTGCGCTCAAAACAGGAAACCAAGGCAAACATTTGAAAAGCAGTTTTTCGTTTGCCCCGAGTTTATGGCGAAAATTTGCATATGCACGCACACAATCTGAGGTGGTAGGCCTTGGATACTGGACTTAGGGGTACTGTTGAAATTGAACAATCTGAAATGATGCACAGCAAAATGTCAAAATTGAAAGTTCAAAGACATATTGCCCCCCAGTTAGTGGCAGATTTCCCTGTGCCCTGTGCACCACTGTTTTGTGGTTCCTTTGTCAATGTACTTCAGTGTAATTCACAGTTCATGGGTGGTCAAGGATCTTTTCCAGTTACATTTGTAATGACCATGTTGAATGTGTTTGTATGCGTGCATCTTTCTACTCTTAATGACACTTCTTCACTTATTATTATTATTTTTTTGCCTTCACATGTCATCAAAGAGAAGATAGATGCAAAGTTTAATGTTCATTTTAGGACACCAGCGGTCCTAAAGTATAAAAACATCTTCACACAATTTAAAAAAGACGTTTCCATATCTACAATATGCGTTTCTGTTCCTCTTGTATTGCAGTCCATGATTTCCCTCTGAATCTCTTGTATGTAGGCCTATGACTTGTAAGCCCAAAATATCTTGGGTCTGTGTTGCATTCTGGGCTTTTGGGGCTAGTGTGAGTTGTCTAGTCCCTCCTGCACTGAATTACTCAGACTAGAGATAGCTACAGAATGGCGAGGTTTTTTTTCCTCAGGAACAGAGTCAGACGTTGAGAAATTTTCCTCTATTCCAGCCTTAACTGTGCCAGAAATATTCTGTGATGCAAGGACATCTACAAATGCCTTGGAAAGAAATGGTTTCTCTTGGGAGAAGCAGAAATATATCGTCAAACACTAAATAAAAACAAAATGGAACCGGAAGTGCAAAGCAACACAGCAAAGGTTTTTAAAGTGTTTCTAGGTGGTTTTTTTTCTCCTCCCTTTACATGGTAGAACAAATAGAAGTCAACATTAAAACCAATATGCAGAACAAAACATTTTTCTTGACACACAGTATCAATTCTTCCTTCAAGTGTGTGTGTCTCACAAACACCAAAGTATTAGTGGCAATGTGCTACCCAGAAATATCCCATCTCCATAGTAACGTTGACATCACTGGAATTCACCCCTGCGTTCCACTTGAGCTCCAGAACGCAAAACATGCAAAGGTTTGAGGTGGCAGCCGGTTAAAGCCCTCAGAAACGAATGGCTTCTCAGGAGATTGTGGCTTTGGGTTTAGACGACTTCATTTGTGTTGGCTTGGCCTGAGAAATAGAGGTGTCAGAGGTGAAGCAGGCCTCTTCGCTTGATAACTTGTTTGTTTTGTGGCAAATAGCGAAACTGCAGATAGGGCCCAGAAAGCCAGACTCTCTGTGAAGCTGGACGGAACACTTAAGAGCGCTAACTGCACACTTCTCTAACATGCCCTTCTCTGGGCTCCTATGGGCACTGAGAGTTAGGAATATTTTACCCCTCCTGTAGTCGTTTAAAAAGACTACATAATATATTAGTTGATGTCTCGACATGATTGTAGAACAGATGTTTTTAGAAATTAACCTGAAATGTCATGAACCTTTTTTTTTTTTCCAAGTTCTTTTTTGCCGTCGCGGGAACAGCAGTTCCTTACACCCAGTCCAGCTGCTCCGAGGAGCGCATACTGCAGAAGTCATTGCATAAATCTAGTTCTGACTCTCGCTCTGCATGGCTAGCTTTGACTCAGGATTGGAGCAGATATGGAGGGGCGAGAAGCGAGAAGCGACCCCCCCCCCCTCACCCTCACCTCCCCGCGCCTCAGTGCCTCTCATCCATCAGGAGAAGGGGAGGAGGGTGATGGGGGGAGGGGGGTTGTTGGAGGAAGGTGGGGGGGGAGGGGTGCAGAGAGCTGCAGGAGGAGCCAAGGCGTCATCCACCCACCAGCCCGGCTCTGCGTTCCCTTGACAACTCTCTTGCGACCGGGCTCTCGAGGAAGCGTCCGAGCAGCCCTCGCGCGCTTCGCAGGGGGGCCAACGAGCTGGTCATTACTCCTGCTCGCTCTGACGCTGGACAGAGATGAGCATGAGAATGGGGAAGCAGAGAGATGATAGCAGAGAGAAGATGGCAGGCCTGACTGCACATCTCTCCTTTATGGCCCTCTCACTGCTAGACTCTGGTCAATACCAATTCAGGCACTGAGAGTTAACATGGAGAAGTTGTGGGTGACCTAATGGTAGGTCAGGTTTGGTTCTCTGAGCTTGTTGTGTGGAAACATCCACAGAAATGCTCTGTGACAGATCACAACATACAAACACTGCAGCCATGGCCATAGCTACCATAGAGGGCACCGAGGTCATGTCCCCGGTATTTTATTCAACAAGTTTTGTTTAATTTATTAAGTACAAAAAGCCGACGAGACAATAATACTTGCGTCAGCGCACCGTCACGTGACACGTCGTTGCAGATACCTCTGACATGTCAAAACGAAAGTAGACTCGGCTATCGGGGAGTGTGTCCGACGCAGCTCTCACATAAACTTCAATGCACAAATCCATTGTCCAATTTCAGCAAGTAATCTTAATTTACCTGACCTGAACAAAGGCTGCAACAAAGTTAACGTTTGGAAAGCCAGCAGAAGTTGAGCAGACAAGGAGAAGGAGGGAAGGTGAGAAAGGTAATGTTGAATACAATAAAGATGCAATAAGGCTCCAATGAGATGCTAACCTGTAGTGAAAATGTTATGTTGAAATTAAGTGGAGATTCAGTTAGCTAACCTGCACTGAAAATTAAGCTATATTAATGTTATATAGGATGGATAATTAATGTTGTGATGGATATTATCTCATGGCCCAAACATAACCTTTTGTCAAATTATATAAATTATTGGTCAGTAATTTAAAGACTTGTTGTTAAGAAATTCAACACAGGAGACAGGAGATAGAAATCAGGCAGTAGAGGAGAAAGAGGAGGAGAAGAAAGGGAAATGATAGGTGAAGGGCCCTCTTACATGTGACACTCACTTTATCAAAAGGTAGCCTAAGCTCTGCATTCTATGACCCTGCAAATTATAAATATAACATTCACTACTCTGGAGAAGCAGATCATTCTTAATAACAGATTGAGCAAGGTCCAGTATAAATATCCAAAGCCAATTTAGTTTTTTGCTTGTTTTTATTAAAAAGCTCTTGAGATATACAGGTGCATCCAAAACAAATCTAAAAAATAGAATATTGTGGAACAGTGTGTTGGTTCAAGTTATAAACCAAACCCCCTAACATTTCGGAGTGGCCAAAATTTCTAGCGACGCCCCTGACCTCGGTATTTGAAAAATCCTGGCTACGGCTTTGACTGCAGCGATGAATATTGGAGCATAAGATGGCTAATTTGAATCTGAGAGCCATCTGAGCCATCGTCTATTGTAACCAGGCAACCAAGCCCAAAAGAAGGCCTATGTGATCACAAGTACATAGTTATAAGGTAGAGCCATCAGACTTCACTTCTGATGAAGCAGGCTTGTATACATGATGCGTTGGTAAGCAGTTTTTTCTTGAGGTTGGGCGGGTTTGTCTCGTCATATTAAGTCAAACTAACCAACGAGAGCCTCCTAAAAATATGGACCTAACCATGTCACGGTAAGAATAGGGGTGGGTGGGTTGTATGGGTGGAGTGGCGTAGGGGCAGAGTTGGCACGCTCCGCCACCCGAGGCCTCTGTCTCTTGAAGACAATACTCCATTTCCTGAGCCATCATCAAAAATAAAAAAATGAAGATGGGTATGAATAAAAAGTGAGCTCAAAGAAAGGGCCCGTGCGCTAGAACTCGCACAAGAAGGAAAGAAAGAAAGAAAGAAAGAAAAGGAAAAAAAACGGGCCTGCTGGAGAGAATCCTTAGAAAGGGGGGAAGAATAGCGGCTCGTCCGAAAGGCCGGCATGCGTGAAAGGGTGAAACAAAGGTCGAATAGAGGAATATCTACATAGCAGAAGCCACTAGCCAAAAAATTAGAGAACAGAGAGAGAGATGGAAGAGAGAGAAAGAGAGAAAGAGCAGAAGAGGGAGAGGGAGAGGAAGAGAAGTAGACACGAGAGGCTGCTGGCGGCACCCGATGCTACCCAGGGCAATACAGAAAGATGTGGCTCTCTCTCTTTTTTCCCTCCCCTCATAAAGGTTCATTAGTGGCATCAATGGGCCTTGTCCCATTACGCGCACTCGTACCCTTGCTCCACTGATGTGCACATCCCCAATTAGTTAGCGTGCAGGGCCACAGGGTTAGCCCATTTTTCTATTGTCCTCAACTGGGGTCCCTAGGAGCGTCCTCTATGCATGGCTGATGGACCTGTTTCGTAAGTGTGTTTGAGAGGGATTTGCCTGTTTAGTCCCTTTATTTAGCAAGATTAAGCAATTAGATTCCGTTTGAAGAACGGAAGTGTATTAAACATATGTGGTGATGGTGCCAGAAATGGACAAGATTATGTTTCACCAACAGCATGGCATTTTGACGTTAAAGCAGCACACCACAGTAGTTTATTTATTTGATTAAATTTTCATAAATACATAATGTAGGGACAGGAATTCATGGGAGACCAGCGCTTTTTACAGAAAATCAAATGAGACTGTCGGCTATGTAGGTCTACGTATCAGTTCTGTTTTGAAGTACAGATCGCTTGTTCATCTCCATTGTGGTATTGAGACAGTTTGTCTATAGTACCCTAAATATTGATTCCTTACCTAACAGACTCATATATTTGTTTTCTTAGGCTACACTAAACAAATGCATCAATGCAACGTTATGTTTTGGACCCATGTTTCACCAGTTGAAATGTAAGACCCTGCTTTTCTTTAAAATTCTACAGAAATGCATATCTTGGGTCAATCATATATTGTGGCACATGCTGCAGCATCCCTACCATATTGGGGTTTGAGTGCACATAGGGGACCAGGGTCTGATTCTAACCTGAGGTCATTTCCCATCTCTATCGCTCTCTCCCATTCACTTCCTGTCTGTCTCCACTGTCCAATCAAATTAAAGGCACCCCCCCAAAAAAAATATATAAAAAGAAATTCTTTTGTGTTAGTCATGCAGAGTCTACAATGTACTGCCTGAAGCATCAACTGATTTGAACTGTCTCAGTAAAATGTTTGAGATTTTGAAGATCTCAGAAAAATATTTTGGCATTTATATTTGTACTCAGTATATTGTCCACTCTAAAACACCACAGAAGAGTACCCATCAGTTTTAGGGCCACCAGGGTTGAAGTGTGTGTAATGGGACGAGGCAGTGGGACCAGATTTATGTAGTCTCACAATGCAGTGTGCTCCATCTAAAAAAACACACACACACACACACACACACACACACACACACACACACACACCACACACACACACACACACACACACACACACACACACACACACACACACACACACACACACACACACACACACACACACATTCACTGCTGTAGTTGCCTAGAGTTAAACCTCTAAGAGTGTGGAAATCTTAGAAGTCTTACTAGTCACTAAGTCACTAGGTAAATATTAAGCTCAATGCTACTAACCCCCCACCCCCCACCCTGCATCCCTGGATCGATTGAATAACGATTTCAAATGAACTAATGCTTTGTTTACACGGCAAGCACACCGCACTAGGAAGTAAAAAAAGTCTTAGGATTACTTTGATTATTTGGAAACAGCATATCCTAAGATGCTAAGATATTAACAGCTGCTACCCGTAGCAAAATCAATTTGAGGTGAGAATCTTTACACTGAAGACTAAATTATTTTTGAAAAGACTACCTCAGTGCTCATATTTCAAGTTTAAACACAAATCTAATCTATTAAGAACAACTTGCACAACTTGAACAACAGAATCAAAATCCAATCTATCAAGAACAACTTGCCTGTAAATATCTGCAAGCTGCCGATGCTGGGATGCAATCATTGTACTCCACTCAGGGATCTGAGAAAGGGGTGGATGTCTAGAGGAAGTTAGCAACCTCTCCATCGTCTCTTACTTCCAGATGGCGCTGCCTGAGAAAAAGCCCAGAAGGGCCGGCCGAAGGCACACCCAAGACCCGCCGCCTGGCAGCGCCAAGGAAATCTCCCCCCTCCATGAAAAATTTACCTAGAGGAAGGGCGGGGCTGGCGGTGGGGCTCAGAGAGAGGAGAAGGGAAAAAAGAAAGAAAGAAAAGACAAAGGAAAAAACTAAAATGTCAAATCTTCAACCTAGAGTCCTAAAGTGCTCTCTTGTTTCTGGATAAACAAGTCAACTTTTTGGTTGGCCAAACAGCCTGCGGGCTAAAGAAAAATGAAAAGTTGTCTTTAGGTTCTAAATATACAAATTAGGTTATGTTGAGTCAGGTGTGTTATCATGGATACATGCAGAACTCTGGGAGGACAACACAATCTTGTCCCTTTTTAATCTCCGTCAGCAATACAGTATAGATTAAAAACATCCTTCAGACGAAGCTGAAGGTCCAATGGTGCCATCTGATATAGCAGTATTACGCTAGATGTGTTGGTTTGAAGTAAGTGTGAGAGGTACACTAAACAACACACTGATTGAAGAAAGCAGAGGGAATGCTATTGTATGCTCCTGTAAGCCATGGCTTTAAAGCTTAAAGGCGCCACATTAGAATGCACATGCCTTCGTCTTGCATACTGATATTATCCAAATGTGAGACGGGAGATGTGGGAACAGATGAAAATAGCATCAGGAACAGAAACAAACAACAACAACAGATCTGAAAAGCAAATCAGGCTGCTGAAGAGGGGAAAAAAAGAAAAGATAACAACCAGAAGGACAAACACGTCCTATCAATGTCAGACTGACACTCAAGAAAAAAAAGAAAAAGAAACAAAAAAACCCACCAGACCCCTATTTGGCACTAATCTGGCAACCCTGGTCCCTGGGACAGGCGGCATATTAAAAGTAGCTATGATAAGCATCCCCCTTAAAGCGGCAGGTCCAGAAGGCACTGTGGAGGCCGAGGGCCAGCAGGAGTGTGTGCCAGTCTGGGCTTATGGGCGGCTCCTGGCAGGAGGCTAATGGAGGCCAGGTGTGCTGTATTAACTCGCCCAGGTGTTGAGTTGAGAGCCTACTCACTACATGGCCAGTGGCAGACCATTTGCTGTTAACTAATTTCACACACGAATCCCCCAAACAGTAAGCAGTTTAACCGGTCAATATTGGTCCACTAAAGGGCACTGTTGGCGGTCATGCTGGAGCTTTTGTTCATATGTTTATTATTTATTTATCTATTTATTTGTGGGAACTTGATTTGTTGCCAATTTTTTCACATTATTGAGTGGATTCATTATTTATAGAACTCTATTAATTTGTCTTGTTCTTAGAGTCCATTGAGGAGGCACATGTAAACAACTGAGGAGGTCAAAAGGCAGGTTCGCCCACTGGGCCACCAGTGTGAAAGTACCGTTTTGCTAGCAGGCATAGTAAAGATGGGGTACTATCACTTTGAGTAAAAAATGGGGCCGTATTGACAACAGTTTCATGTTCAGTATGCATTTGTGAGTTTTCCTTTGACTTACTGTGTGAAGATTTGACATGTTGTGCACTGGGTGTACTGTAAATGATAGGTTCAATAGCTTTTTCAACCCAAGACCTTGTTTAAAAAAACACTTTTCCTGCCATCTTTTAATATTGCCCATAGCTTAGCTTTCATGATAGCCTTAGTATTGACCGCTTTTCTGCATCATGTACTTGGGCTTAAACGCAATCTGATGGACCCGTCTTTTCAGCCTTCGGGGGATGCCAGTGAGTGTCATCTTGAGGGACATTAAGCGCAGGCGTGTGTGAATACACTACGCTCTCGTCCTCGCCTCCAGGACACATGTAGCCATGGGAATGGGTTCCTGGGAATCTGGGAATTCCAAATAAGGTCAATAGAACGTGATGGAAAAGAGTGATGATTTGGAGCAGTTTGCCCTTGTACATGTACATTTAGTCAACAGTTAAATCCAAAAGCTACGCATATGTGCATGGAGGGTGCATTTTATCTGTGTGTGTGTGTGTGTGTGTGTGTGTGTGTGTGTGTGTTTGTGTGTGTGCGTGAATGTGTGTGTGAGCTCTCTTAGAATGAACCTCACCAAACAGTATGTGTGTGTGTGTGTGTGTGTGTGTGTGTGTGTGTGTGTGTGTGCCTATGAACTCCCTGAGATTCAAATTCGCTTTACATTTTCATTGTGTGCATGTATGCATTGTGTCTGTGTGTGTGTGTGTGTGTGTTTGTGTGTGTGTGTGTGTGTGTGTGTGTGTGTGTGTGTGTGTGTGTGAATGCTCCCAGTCAAACTTAACCTCCAAACCTCCAACCTTCTTGTCTACCAGTTTGGCTGCAGCCGTTCGCATATCTGTACCCTTGAGTTCCCCCATTTTTTTGGAAAAAAATCTGATTTGATTTGGAAGACTGCACCATTTGGA
This sequence comes from Alosa pseudoharengus, assembly GCF_046254945.1. Classification (NCBI taxonomy): domain Eukaryota; kingdom Metazoa; phylum Chordata; class Actinopteri; order Clupeiformes; family Clupeidae; genus Alosa; species Alosa pseudoharengus. The sequence continues at coordinate 29,746,681 of NW_027468674.1, read as the reverse complement.
CTGTATTTGGCTGCTCATGAGCCCGCCGAGAGGCACAAAGCAGCAAAGTTTCTCATCTTTCTCAGTTCTCATGCCATCCGTTGCCTTCTGTGATGCACAATCAAAAAAGAACAAACATTTTTGTAATTGGAAAACATTGGATTAAAAAAAAAAAAAAACACGGAGAGGAAAATAACAGCAAATGCACCCTTAATGTAGACTCAAGTCTGAAATGGTAACGGCGATTCATTTTCAGTGCGCCATAGCATATAATCTCTGTGAGTGTGGGTTTTCTCCGAGAACGCTATTAATTATTTCTCTCACTAATTTGTTTGTCTCCGGTTACCATACCAGTTTACATGGGTAGGGAGCCTCGCGCCAGGGAGTGTATGACCACAAATAAACATGACAGCCAATGTTGTTTCCACCCAATCAAAATCCTCCGCCGGCAAAACACTGCGCTCTGCCTCGAACCAAATGTTTGTGGTCCTCCTCCTGACTAGTCCCAAGATGCATTGCAAACTAGGGCGCTCAGGGCCACATTGAAGGCAGAGACTTGAGACTCAGTGCAGAGGTGGAATGCAGTGACTCGTTAGTGTTCTGGAACATTTCAGAAAAGAAGTTCAGAGTTCAGAGCCACAACTGTACAGTTCAGAAATAAAATATAACCCTGCGGTGTGGACAGGGGTTCTGTTTTCTGTTTTCTCTGTTGCCTTTATTTATTAAATTGTTTGTTTGTATATTCGCTTGCTTGTCAGCCTGCTTGCTAGCAGTTGTAGAGGAAAGCATACAGTGGTGGGAATATATATAAGAGCATCATGGATTCTCTAGTTGCCCTGGCAACTGGCTAAAATTTAGAAAAATCAGCTTGCCTGCCAGCAAGCTAACCTAAGTACGGTTGCTAAGCTGCTGACCACTGGGCTAATTTAATAGATTAATGTTTTACAAGACAAAGTGCTGCAGCAGCAGATATTATAGTTGGAAATGAGAAACTCAAACCCATTTTCGAGACAGGGGCATCTGCCCTGAAATTTAAACTTAGCGATTATCTACAGTTTTCCATGGATTGCTGCTGTTCAGCTATACCCACTTACCCCATTCTCCTATCTCCCCTTTAATTGATTTTCTCGTAATTTCCAGACATTGTATTGCGGGCATATTTCTCTTTTTACGGTGTGCCCCGTTTGAAATCTGCCATGGCCAGACACAGAAACGAGAGGAGCTTCCAGCATTAAGTTTAATCAGATAGAATAAACATAAAACTGGATGAATATATATTCATTCAGTGGCTGAATTGAAAGCTTCCATATGTAAATGCACCCTCTTACCCTATTTATCTCCTCTCTGTCTGTCTGCATCTTATCTGTCATTTCTCTCTCTCTCTACCACACACACACACACACACACACACACACACACACACACACACACACACACACACACACACACACACACACACACACACACACACATGTACACACACACACACACACACTCACACACACTCACTCACTCACTCACTCACTCACTCACACTCACACCATCTTTCTCACACACATTCTCTTTCTCTCTCACTCTCTCCTACTCTGTCTCTTTCTTGCTGTCGCTCTTTCTTACCATCTCTTTCTCTCTGTCACTCTCATTCTATCATTCTCTCTCACACACACACACACACACACACACACACAAACACACACACCTCTCTCCTCTCTCTCTCTCCTCCTCTGCAGATAATTAAGTCAGACACCTTCCGACACCTGCGGCACCTGGAGATCCTGCAGCTCTCCAAGAACCACATCCAGCAGATCGAGGTGGGCGCCTTCAACGGCCTGCCCGCGCTCACCACCCTGGAGCTCTTCGACAACCGGCTCACCGTGGTGCCCTCGGGCGCCTTCGAGTACCTGAGCAAGCTGCGCGAGCTCTGGCTGCGCAACAACCCCATCGAGACCATCAACTCCAACGCCTTCGCCCGTGTGCCCTCGCTGCGGCGCCTGGACCTGGGCGAGCTGCGCAAGCTGGTCTACATCTCGGACATGGCGTTCGACGGCCTGGAGAACCTGCGCTTCCTCAACCTGGGCATGTGCGAGCTGAAGGACGTGCCCAAGCTGACGGCGCTGGTGCGTCTCGAGGAGCTGGAGCTGTCGGGCAACCAGCTGGGCATGCTGCGCCCGGGCTCCTTCCAGGGCCTGGTGTCGCTGCGCAAGCTGTGGCTCATGCACTCGCGCGTGTCCGTCATCGAGCGCAACGCCTTCGACGACCTCAAGAGCCTGGAGGAGCTCAACCTGTCGCACAACTCGCTGCACTCGCTGCCGCACGACCTGTTCACGCCGCTGCAGCGGCTGGCGCGCGTCCACCTCAACCACAACCCGTGGGAGTGCAGCTGCGACATCCTCTGGCTCAGCTGGTGGCTGAAGGAGGCGCTGCCGGACAACTCCACCTGCTGCGCCCGATGCCACGCGCCGCCGCGCCTCAAGGGCCGCTACATCGGCGACCTGGACCAGAGCCACTTCACCTGCTACGCCCCCGTCATCGTGGAGCCGCCCACCGACCTGAACGTGACGGAGGGCATGGCGGCCGAGCTGAAGTGCCGAACGGGCACCACCATGACGTCGGTCAACTGGCTGAGTCCCAACGGCACGCTGATGACGCACGGCGCGTACAAGGTGCGCATCAACGTGCTGCACGACGGGACGCTCAACTTCACCAACGTCACCATGCAGGACGCGGGGCCGTACACGTGCATGGTGACCAACGCGGCGGGCAACACGTCGGCGACGGCGCTGCTCAACGTCTCGTCGGCCGCCGACCCCACCAGCATCTACACCTACTTCACCACGGTCACCGTGGAAACGCTGGAGGTCAACGACTCGGCGCGCCAGTACGTCAACGAGTCGCTGATACCTGGCGGGACGATGCCGGGGGCACTGGGCGATGGGGGCGAGCGGGCGGTCTACGGGACCGTGCCGCCCAACGGACCCTCGCTGCCACCGCTCTCGCCGCGCGACAAGGTGACGGAGAAGGCCTTCACCGTGTCCATTACGGACGTGGCCAACCTGCACGGGCTGGACGACGTGATGAAGACGACCAAGATCATCATCGGCTGCTTCGTGGCCATCACCTTCATGGCGGCCGTCATGCTGGTGGTCTTCTACAAGCTGCGCAAGCAGCACCAGCTCCACAAGCACCACGGGCCCGCGCGCGCCATCGAGATCATCAACGTCGAGGACGAGCTCACCGCCGGCAACGCCAGCGGCATCTCCGGCGGCTCCACGCTGCGTGGCAACGCGGCGGGAAGCATCTCGGCCGGCGGCGGCTGCGTGGGCGGCGGCTGCGTGGGCGTTGGCGGCCACGAGCCCGAGATCGTCACGCTGCCCAACATCGGCCGCGCCGACCTCAACCACTACTACAAGAGCCACACGTTCAACAACAACGTGATGGGCCTCAGCCTCGGCTCCAAGAGCAGCCCGCCCAGCCTGAGCCCCCCAGGGAAGATGGGCCAGGACGGGCCACTGGAGTCCAGAGCCAGCCCCCCGACCCTCTCCCTCCACATGGGCTTGCACTCCTCGCTCAAAGCCCAGAACTCGCACATGGAGCCCCTACTGTTCAAGAACAGCTCGAAGGAGAACGTGCAGGAGACGCAGATCTGAAGGATTTAAAAAAAAACGGGGGGAACCACAGACAAGACGACAAAACACACACAAAACCAACCAAGCAAAGAAAAAGGGAACAACATGTACACACATGCCTGTGCAGACACATGAACATCAATCTACACACACACACACACAGAGACACACATATATGCACACACACACAAACACACACACATGCACACACACACACACACATGCACACACACACATGCACACACACACACGCACACACGCACACACACACACATACACATTTTACTGACATGCAGACGTGAGATCAGAGGGAGCATGGAGAGTGTTTGAGGTTTGAGTGAAGTACACTATGCTAAGGTGTTCAACACAACGTGTGAGGGGGAATTGAGGAGCAGACAACAGGGGACAGGATCTCACAGACTGTGCCACAGACAAAGCAGTCCTTCTCACCGCCTCTGTTGTGTTAAGGAATACGGACACACCGCCACAGCGTATATATGTGCCAAAGTAAAAGTTCTTTTTTGCGGTTTCTACGAGTTGTATCTGCGTATTCGAAAACAAAAAACAATACAAAACAAAAAACTAGACAAACAAAAAACAAAAAAAAACAAAAAGAAATATAGTCTATCCAAGTAGCTTAACTCCGAAGTGTTCGTTTGCCACAGTTGAGACACGCACAGCACTCATTTACATGGAGTTCTGGGAGAGAACCGTGTTAGAACATTTGAAGAACACATTGCTCTCTGCGTTCTGCTTTCATGGCAGAGGAGCCCATGAGAACTCTCTATAACTGAGAGAAGGACTAAAGGAACTACTGTGAACAAAAAAAAAAATCATCAAACACACAAATCTATTTTCTTTTAAATTTGTAATATGCACATTATTATATGTGAAGGGGCAAAAGGGGGGTGGGGGGTTGCGAAGACTGGACTCTGCAGAGGCTATAAGAAACCCCCTTGACGACCCACCCCCCCATCCTTCACAGCCAGCCCTAACCCCTAATCTTCATTCACAGACTAAACCCCCACCAACCCCACCACCCACCCCCTCCCTAACTCATTACTCTCCTTGTTGTCTCTCCGAACGTCTGAGCCAATCCTAACCTGTCACCTCCGGTCTTGAGCATTACTCATCAAAGGTCAACTCCACATACTTAGTCATTCCATCCGTGCTTAGCCAGGGCTGCCATTCCTAATCTTCTCATACCTCACATCCAGGGACGGAAATAAATTAGTTGACTCGGGGTGGAAGCGAGCAAAGGACTAGAAAGAGGGTCTTTAGAAATCTAGTAGCTCTTGACTAACCATGTTCTTCGCAATGAGTGATGAGTTCAAAGCTCCTGTGAGTGATGCTAGCTTATTAGCATTTTTTTTTGCAAGCAAAATGATTGGCTAGCAAGGATGACCATTCCTGATGGGTCGATATTTGCACCTCATGTTAAGAATTTCAGATGAGTACTGTACATCCCAGGGGGACATTTCTCGTTTATTTCTCTCAGAACATTATATTTTCATAATAACTTGGGTATCTAATATAAAGCAAGCCAGCGTCAGCATTTCAAAAACAAACAAACCGATCCCAGAAGCATTGACTGTGAAGTGTTAAAGAATCAAATCCTTCCTCTCTGAGTGCAGCATCACAAGACTGAGAGGTAGAGTTCACTGGAAGCTGGACCTCTGTAAGTTCCCTCCCGCTGTCATGTTGTTCTCCCCAGAACAACAGCTGACTCCACAGCCAATCTGATGCCGGATCCACTTCACATCCAAACCGACGCCGAGCCAGACCCAGTTCAGGGGGTCGACTGCTATCTGAGATGGGCTTACAGAGGCTTTATTCCTAAGGCTAACGGCATAGTGTTGGTGAGAGAGAGCGAGAGAGAGAGAGAGAGAGAGAGAGAGAGAGAGAGAGAGAGAGAAGGAAGGAGAAAGGGAGGGTAGTGAGGAGCTGAGTCATGCACTTCAGCTTTCTTCTGGTGTGTCCTTTGTCACGCACTCTGCACACACACACACACACACACACACACACACACACACACACACACACACACACACACACACACACACACACACACACACACACACACAAACATTCTCAGGCATAGCTTCCCCCTCTCAGCCAGCCAAACACATACGCTTGTGACGTCAGATGCCTGCCAATCACCCGTCAATCCCAATTTTGGGACTGAAGAGGTGTCGGGAGAACAGATGGAAAGAGAGCAAGAATGAGAGAGAGGGGAGAAAGAGAGAGAGAGAGGAACAGTCATGAAAGGGGAGGGGGGTGGGGGGAACCCCACCATTCGCCATCCCCCCCCCCCCCCCCCCCTGTAACAACCGCTCTGTGAGTAGCTGCTTTAGCTTCCAACAAGCCTTGGGTTTCATTCTGTCAGGATTGTAACTGCACCACTCCTACTCTCACTCTTGATTAAGTGCAGCTTAGCTGGCCGACCACTGGCTGCAGGCTGGGAGAGGAGAGGAGAGGAGAGTGCAAAAGCGATGACATTATATTGAGGTGAGCGTTCTGGAGGATTACCTCCTATAATTCCCCACCGCCGCCAGTCACATGCTCAGAAAACGTGCCCCCAGGGGTCACCTTCCCCACTTCCTCTTCTTGGTGTAAATCACCACTGGGTAGGCGGACTGACCCAGAGGCTTCAGGTCCACGACCCGGAGGTCCACCATCCGACAGGGTTTTTTTTTTTTTGTTCAGTCGCAACCCCAAACGCAAACACTTCTGGCTCCTGTGAAGCCAGGGGTTTCTCTCGAAGGGCTTGTTTTTAGATGATTCAGGTGGGTCTTGGGTTGCGGACTGAGCCCTATTGGAAGGGTAGGGGCACCAGGAATGGGAGTGATCTGGTCTCTCCCCCACTACACACCTGGTTTCCATGTATTCATCTAGTAGATGCTTTTATCCAAAGTGAATCATAATATAGAAAAACAGATTTCAGATTTCACCTGTATGCATACTCCTGCTGGGTTATCAAGCCCATGAACATGTATAGTACAGTACAGCAATGTATTATGAGCTCCGCGTATCAAATCCATTATGCACGTTGGAACTCTGTTGACTTGAGCTGAGAAGAGGATAGAGTCCTAGAAATACTGGACATCTCACCTCAGTACACTATTCAGCATTTACAGGTATTCACTAAGCACATCATTTTATCCAGATGAGTTTACAGTACAGAGTACATTTGCATTAGTGAGTGGGTATGGAGGACATTACCTTGCTGCTGCTAGCAGCATCTTAGTATGCTGGTCGCTTCACCAGTTGAGCCACAGGACCACACTAACTGAAGCAACAAGGGACTAGTCACCCAGAATGTGTGTGTGTGTGGTGTGTGTGTGTGTGTGTGTGTGTGTGTGTGTGTGGTTTCTAGGGTGAAATGTCAAGCTGCCGCTTGGGACAGAGGTCCAGAACAGAATCGTTCTCTTGCTAAAAGTAATTTTCATCTCACTTGCTTGCCACACTAGCAGGTAATAACACAGACAGTCATCTGTCAAGTGCATTACAGTTCAGGAAAAAAATAATCAGCTTTTGCCTGCCTCTACCCATCCTTACTGCTTCTTTCATCCTGAACCCTGACCTCATGAACTTAACCTTTGACCTTTGACTCCAAACCCATGTCCCTAACACTGACACCCCCCCCCCATCCTTCTGCCATAACCCATTCATTTCCCGCTACTCTGCTTCAGTCTGGATGGATTATTTTATGCTAAAGGAACTAGGCTATATGGGGGTTTATAAATGACCATTGTGTGAAAGTGAACACCTCATAGGAACCGAATGGGTTGGCGAGGTGGCTAACCTCGTTTAGGGGTGGGACTTTTGTTTCCAAGCGACACATGATGTTGCTATGGTGTATGGAGTGGTAGTGGTGTGAGGTGGGGCAGCAATGAGTTCTACTGTGGATGTGCAATGCAACGTGCAAAGCAAAGCGAGCGAAAAAAAAATGATTTAACATGCTTCATTCTTTGTGTTTGTCTGTCTTTGTTTTAAATGAAAAAGAGTGCAGTTTATAGTAGCTAATTGTAATATTTACTGATATTATTATAACTGTTATTATTAATGTTCCGTTCTCATGTCCAATGGAATTGCCAGCACATTAAACGGAGAGAATTTTTACATTTCACACGAAGCGTCAAATCTCTGCCAGCACTCCCCCTCCACCCCCCGCCCCCCTACCCCCCTAAGTGCTCCTTTTCCTTATGATCTGACTCCCCCACCAACCCCCCGAGCAGAACGACTCCTTCCTTTACCAGCGCCTCTGAGTACAGAGTTTAACAGCAAATGTCATAATTTAACCCAGCCGAATGTTAATCTTTCATGTGTTAAATAGTATGTGAACTGTGCCAGCGCTCCCCGTGCTTAGCTGCTTGTATGAATAATACACTGGTCTCGCTCTGCACGCCGCACGCCTGGATGGGTGATAAGAGGGGAGGAGTGTTAGGACTAAAGATTTAGCAGCTCCTGAATCTGAACTGTGTGTTTTTGTATGTTTGTGCAAGTGTCTTTGTGTGTGTGTGTGTGTGTGTGTGTGTGTGTGAGAGAGAGAGAGAGAGAGAGAGAGAGTGAGAGAGAGAGAGAGAGAAAGAAAGGAACTCACCCTAATGCGATGTTATTGATGTTCACATAGGTTACCCTTGGATTATTCAAGTGTGAGTGTGTGTGTGTGTGTGTGTGTGTGGTGGGGAGAGAGAGATGAACTCACCCTAATGTGATGTTATAAATGTTCACATACTGTTGGTTACCCTTGGATTATTCAAGTGTGTGTGTGTGTGTGTGTGTGATGAACTCACCCTAATGTAATGTTATAAATGTTCACATGCAGTAACTGAGTTATGAATAGTCGGCTAAAGGCCCCGACATTGCTCCGGCCCAATCAGCATGTCTAATTTGATGATCTGGCGATAAAGGGCTTCATGAAGCAGCAATAGTATTTGCTGATGTGTGTGTTTATTAGAAGGCCACTCTCACTAAAAATAAGTCCAGCGTTGGGGGGGGGATCTTGTTATTGTGGCATGTTCTACTGTACTGTGTCCTGATTGGCCGAGCCGTGTCGTGCAGTGCTCGGTTTCCTGCTGAATCACAGAGATGGTAAGCGATATTAACAGAATGGAGATTCTCCACGCCTCTTTGGCTTACATCGACACGCTTCATTTTTCCCTCCCCACCCGTCTCTTTGCTTTCTCCGCGCTGATCTCTCGCTGTCGTTGTCTCTGTGTCTTTCACTCACACACACACACACGCACACACACACACATACACACACAGACACAGACACACTCTGTTTTTCTCTTTCTCTCACACATATCTCTTTCTCTCACACATATCTCTTTCTCTCTCTCTCTCTTTCTCTCACATACACACACACACTCTTTCTCTCTCTTTCTCAGACTCATGCACAGATACACAAACACACACACACACATGTACACACACACAGACACACACACACACACACACACACAAACACACACACACATATTTCTGTGTCTAGTGGCAAGATCAAAGCACCTCTGCAAAGAACCAGAGACAAAACACATTTGTGTGCAAGAGGAGAAACAATAGAATAGCATCTCAGCTTCCCTCTGTCTGTTTCCTCTCTCGTCCTCTACATAATGTATAGTGCACACATTTGTGCAGCTGTCACCAGAACTCACACACACAAACACTCACACACACACTGACACAGTCACACACTTCCAAAGACTGACTTCGCGTTGTACACTTTGTACACTTGCACAATGCAGGTCTGTGTTTCTCTCTGTACTTTCGCACAATGTAATGAGTGATACGGGGTCTTTTCAGACCACAGACAATGATTTTTTTTGTTTGTCAAAAATCAGGATCCGCATAATGGCACAGTCCACTACACTTTAAAGAACAACTGCCTCACCAGTGTCAAGGGCAAAGTCAATATGATAAATGGTATTTACAGTGATGATGGATGCCTTGATCTGTGGGAGTGTGTGTGTGTGTGTGTGTGGGTACGGGGGGGGGGGGGGGTTGATAGGGGTTTTATGTGTGTGTCCTAAGTGTGTGTGTTTGTGTGTGTGTGTGTGTGTGTGTGTGGGTGGGGGGGGGGTTGATAGGTGTTTTATGTGTGTGTCCTAAGTGTGTGTGTTTGTGTGTGTGTGTGTGTGTGCGTGCATGTGAATTGCAAAGGGATACGTGAGGACTTAACCTCCCTACTGAGGAAGACGTCAAAATAAAAGCTCATTGGGTTCTCATGGGGTTCTCATGGGGCCGCCTCTCTCTGTTCCCCCTGGAACCTGGAAGGAGAAATTGATTATGATGGACCCTGTTACAGCGACAACAACAAACGGGCCTCTGCATGGGCTTCTGTGTGTGTTTCAGTATGTGAATATGTGTGTGTATGTATTGGTGTGTTTAGTTGTCTTTAGTTGCGCGTGCGTGCTTGCGTGTGTGCGTGCGTGCGTGTGTGTGTGTGTGTGTGTAAGAGTCTTCTCTGCTGATGAATATGTGGAAGTGTCTTTTTGTTCTTATCTTCCTCATAAGCGTCGTTATCATCATGTCCTCTCCGTACGTCAGCCCATCACATTGCCACCCCCGTCGTAAATCCTCTTTGCCTCGCCGTGGCACGTTGGCGCCGCCGCGTCCCTCTCCTCGACTGTGCGGACCGGCACACCACTGCCGCTGTGCCGACAGGTTCTATATGGCATTGGCAGATCTGAAGCGGTCGCCGGGGGCCTCGGGGGGGTGTGGGGGGGGGGGTGGCAGCGTGCCGTGGGGGGAAGCGAGGCGCGGATGGATGGGCGGTGTGGCACGGACGCTTCTGGCGCGTAGGTGCGGCGGCGGAGGAGTGTCGGAGTGTCGGCGCGGCTGGATTTTAATCAGGAGGGGCCCCCGTGTGCCAAGAATGTGGAAAGCTCCACAGGCGTTGTTGTTCCGCCGGCGTGGCCAGATTCCAGCCCTGGCAGCAGCGATGAGTGGCGCGAGGTGGGGGGGTGGGCAAGTGAGGTCCCTCGCCATCACTATACGTGAAGCTAAACTAGTGGCGTTGATGTGTGTGTGTGTGTGTGTGTATGCATACAGTGTGAGAGGGTTTGTGTCTGTGTGTGTGTTTGACTTTCTGAGTGTATGTGACTCTATGTGTGTGTCTGTGAGTGTGAGTGTGTGTGTAATATGCATGTGCATGTGTCTGTTTATGTCTGTCTGAGTATGTATATGACTGTGTATGTGTGTGTGCATCTTTTTGCATGGAACATGGTACCTAAGTATTTAGATTTGAAGTCAGTGATGGGTCTGTATTCGTATGTGTGATTGTAGGCAATGTCTATGTGTGTGTGTGTGTGTGTGTGTGTGTGTGTGTGTGTGTGTGTGTGAGAGAGAGAGAGAGAGAGAGAGAGAGAGAGAGAGAGAGAGAGAGAGAGTTTGTGTATGGAGCATGTTCAGTATAGATGTATTTTTGTAACATTTATGACCAACGTGTGGGTATGACTGTACACCTTCTGTTCACAAGTCTGGAAGTCGTATGCGTGTTTGTGTGTATGTGTCTCTCTGTGTGTGCCTATGCATAGCACTATCTGGGAGTGTAAACGGTGTGTATGTAGCATTCTGTATGTCATTGTATAATGTCCAAGAGACATCGAGGGTGTGTGTGTGTGTGTGTGTGTGTGTGTGTGTGTGATGGTGTTAGCGCAAGCATGTCTTCTATATTCTCCTTAGTCTTTGCCCCTCCCCCCTCTCCTTTACTCTCTCCCTCTGTATACCTCCATCTCTCCCTCTCTCTCTCCCTCCCTCTGTCTCTCTCTACCTCACTTCTTACTTGTCATTGTCCTCTCTCTCTCTCTGTCTCTCTCTCTCCCTGCCTCTCCCCCCTCTCTCTCACACTGCAGTGTTGCCATAGCAACGGAGAAATGTGGGAATACCTCTGTCCTTCAGAGAGAGGGAGAGAGAGAGAGAAGAGGAGAGACAGAGAGACATAGAGAGAGGGAGGAAGAGAGAAAGAGGGAGAGAGAGAGAGTGGCTAAGGATGCATTCACATTGATGGTACTAAACAGACAGTGTGAAACGATTTTGACCTGACACCACGTACAGTAGCAAGCTGCATCATCAAGAGTCTTAGGAAATGAGAGATGAGTCTGTGTGTGTGTGTGTGTGTATGTGTGCGTGCACACACATGCATGTGTTGCTAGATTCACACAGCTGCTCAGTCCATGAGCTCTAAAGGTCTCTTACAGTAGCCATGGCAACGGCAAACCCAAAATAGCCCACCCCCTTCTCTCACTCTCTCTCTCCCTCTCTTCCTCCCTCTCTCTCTCAGTCTGTCTCACCCACTGCAGTGTGATATGAGTTCATTTCTGATTCCTGCTATAGTCTTACGCTCTTTCCTTTCTTTCTCTCCCCCTATCCCTCCATCCTTTGCTCTCCGTGTCTTTTTCTCTATCTCCCCTCTCTCTCTTTTTCTCTCCTAATTCAGTTTGAATTTTCAGCCTCTTCAGTTACCATGGGAACCTCTGGAAACCATGGTGATTATTTTATCGGCCTAGACATTACATCACTAAACATATTTTTATCCTCATAGTTGATATTAGTAAACACTTGTATGGTGCAAAGTGGATATATGTTTGACTGGATGAGGTAGTGTGAGTATGTATGTTTGCGGTGTGTGTGTGGTGGGGTGAGGGGAGTAGTTGGAGGTAGCCTATGCAATGATCATGTGTGTGTTAGTGCATGTCTCTTATGTGTGTGTGAAATTTGTGGCATTTGTGAATCCTAATGTATTCTACAGGCTCTGCAGTGATAGCTGTGTGTGTGTGTGTGTGTGTGTGTGTGTGTGTGTGCGTGTGTTTGTAAGTGCTCTACTGGAGCATATGTGACTTTAATCGACTGCCTTGACTCAACAATTACCTGAGAGTCTGCATGTGAGAGCGAGCACGCAAGTGTGTGTGTGTGTGTGTGTGTGTGTGAGCGACTCAGTAAGTGAACAACTGTGTGGTTGAAAATCTCAATCTTTCAGCGTTATTCTAAAAGGCTGCACCTAATTTGATATGTGTTAATTAAGCGTGGGCAAATGAGATCAAAGATTCAATTGAAAAGGGTTTTAATTAAACTCTCCCATATGCCACCGAGGGACGCGGCTCCATCACTCTCTGGCCTCCTCCACCTCCCTAAAAACCGCTGGGAGAACGAGCAACGAGGAACAAGCACCGAGCACCACAGAGCTCTGCAAGGGGAGACGACGAAGCGCACCGCTATCCCCCTCTACTGGTGACAAGTAGTAACGGCAACATTCGGTCGGGGCAGCTGTTCTTTTGCGACCGCCTTGCCTTTTAGCAGATGGCTACATTTTGGGCAACACTGATTGCAAATGCTGGGACACATGGTCTGAGCATATCTTACACAGTTTTATGGTTATTAACATTTGCAGAGTCCACTGCTACTGTTAGTTACCCTTTGTGTTGTTACGCAGGCCAGTAAAGTTATGGGAATGCAGATTAGAAACACAGATTGAGTAGATCTGCTCAGGCACTTGTTATCTAATCACTCGTCTAGCAGATGCTCTCATCAAAACGAATTCAGTGTACATGTTGTCAGTATGTAGGCTACTACATTATGCATGATTCCCAAGGGTGTAGCACCATGCCAAAATGTATTGTGCAAATGTGTATCTGAATCTGAATAATGTTCGTATGTAGTGTGAGTATGTGTAGTATGCATGTTTTGTTTTAATGGAATAATTTAATGCATATGCAGGATACAATACGTTTGACTTCACTCAGTCTAAGCACGTTCCCTAAATGTGACCTGTTAGAAAGTCTCTCTCTCTCAGGGAGTGTAGAAGGCATTAGACTTGGTAATATGGTCATAGCTAATAACCTGAATGTCACACTGACACTCTACCCTTTTCTGAGTAGGCCACCAACGAGACAGTAGGCTAACAGAGGTCCAACTGAAGCAGCCAGGCCAACTCATGTGCTGCAAATGGCTGAAATGATGGCTGACATATCACTGCTTATTCTTATGGTCAAGAAAACAATATCTATGAATCCATGGACCATTATTTGGGAGAGTGTCTTGCGAGTGTCTTATAATAGCCTACACACCAATTAAAAAACACATATTAGATATCGTATATAATATTATAATATAGTATATACTATTAAGTAAATAGAGTTGACAGAAATAAAACCTAAATTAGGAAAACTCCAATATTTATAACTCTCAAAGACGTGATTACTTATAGCATGTTGAAGCCGAAATAAGAGTGGATGAGGTTATATGGTCTGTGATTGATTTTCTTGAGTGTAGTATATATACAGGGGTCAATTAATCAGTGGATGAGTGGATGGATGGCTCATTAACCAGTGTAGAGTTCCCTGACTGAACTTCTTTCTTAATTTGTAACATCAAAAATCCCAGACAAAATAGACAAAATAATCAGTGGACAGACTAAGGAAAACTGGGACAACAGAGCCATTGTTATTATTACATACGTTTATTCTGAATGTTCAAGTGTTATATCAGACACGGTACCAGTTGTGCTAGTGTGTGTCTGTGCTGCCTCTAAAGCTCCTCTAAAGCTCTTTGTGTTTGTCTGTCAGTGCTGGTGCTGCTGCTGCTGCTGTTCGAAATGTCTCTTACTTCCTCTTCTCCTCCACTGGGGGTTGTGCTGAGGAGGTGGGAAAACACCAAACAGGTAAACATAAACAGAAAACAAACAAAAACACAAAACATACTGTACATCGAAACACAAACACTGTGCTTCAGATGTGTATAGACAGTCCCATTAGCTTTTATTTTGCCTCTGTCTGTCTGTCTGTCTGTCTGCTTTCTACTTGTGTGTCTGTGTGTGTTTTCTCTCTCCCTCTCTCTTGAACTCTCTTTTCTGTTTCTCTGTTCAAGCCAGTAACTTCTCTAACAATAGGATTTTTTTTTATTTCTCTCTCTCCCTTTCTCTCTCCCTTTCTCTCTCTCTCTCTTTCTCTCTCTCAGTGTGTCTCAGTCCATTCTTAAACAGACACAGGCATGCAGGCATCCTTCCAAACTTTCCCTGAAAGAGGCTTATGCAGGGTGACTTTCATGCTGCCATTATACACACAAACACCTATCCAGTTATACACTAACCCAATTACACACACACACACACACACACACACACACACACAGACACACACACATTTTGTCCAGGTACACACAAACTCATGCTTGCACTCCTAGCTCCTGGGATTTGGGTAAAGGAGCAAAGGGATACGTTTCTCCCCACGGGGCTATCTGTCACACACACACACACACACACACACACACACACACACACACACACACACACACACACACACACAGTGTTCATCTGGGAAAGAGCCATGTCCTCTCATCCAAGGGTAAGCGTGTGTGTGTGTGTGTGTGTGTGTGTGTGTGTGTGTGTGTGTGCATGCATGGATAGAGGAGAGTTTAGAGAGGGACAGGGAGCAGGGGGAGGGGAGGCAGGGATGCAGTGCTCTGTGTTGGAAAAGGATGTGCTCTCCCCATATCCCCCCACTGCACTGCCCATGAGCACATCAAGAGACATCTGCCATATCATGTCCATCTCTCTCTCTCTCTCTTACATCTGCCATCCCATGTCCATCTCTCTCTCTCTCTCTTACATCTGCCATCCCATGTCCATCTGTCTCTCTCTTTTCCATCTGAGTCTTCAGATCCCTGTCTTTGCATGTCTGTCTTTCTGACTGTCTGTCTGTCTATCTGTTTGGCTGTGTTTGAGGGATTTGTTGAAATGGTTCTAACAACTGATTTGATTTCACAGATTGTTTTGTGAAAAAAATTCTAAATCGTAAGTGTGTCTCTCACTGTTTGTCTTTTTTGTTATATGTTTTAACACTCCCTTTCATTTTGTTATTTTTCCATATAACCTCTCCTGAAATATCACTCAGTAAGCAGAAAATAACACCTCACTATGCTGTAGTGGGGCGTATGAATGCACTACCACAGCACACCAGCAGAGGGGGCTGCCGGACCAGCCAGCCGCGAGGCGAGACCCTCGGAGGCGCCCTTGGGTACTTACGTCTGATCTCCAGTTTGCACTCCACCTCGGCCTGGCCCAGGTCGTTGACGGCCCGGCAGGTGTACTTGCCCCCGTCGAACATGCCCGGCTTGCGGATGTTCAGTGTCAGGACGCCCTGGTTGTTCATCATCAGGTACTTGGGGTCATCGCCAAGGATCATATTGTTCTTCAACCAGATAATCTTTGGCTGGGTGGAGGTAGAGAGAGAGAGAGGGAGGCAGAGATGGAGAGAGAGAGAGAAGGGGGACATGAAGAAAAAAGGGATGTATAGAATGACAGACTGCACAGATATGCACATTTATAAGGAGACAAAAAGGATGATGTAGATGAAAAAGCATGGAAATATCCATAGGAATAGGTCTGAAGAAGAGAAGGAGGTATATGTGAAGGAGGAGGTTTCAGAGAGCCAGGTGTGAAAACAGGTGAAGAGAGGGATAGAGACAGGGGATTTGAGGAGGAGAAAAGAGATGTAGTGAATATGCAGGTTCAGAGAGAGATAGAGGAGAGGGATTTGATTAAAGAGCAATGTATATGTAAGGGGAAAGAGACATACACTGAAGGGATTAGCGAAATGATATATGTCTGAGCGCATGAGAGAGAGAGAGAGAGAGATGGAGAGAGAAGGAGAGTTATTCAGAGAAAGACAGAGGAGAAGAGAGAAGTTAGTGATGAACTCATCACTCTGCTCTGAGTGGGGTGGTGGCTGGGAGGTGGGGGGTCTGATCGCTCCAAATAGTCATTATAAAAACGGAGCGTCCAATTTCATGCGATCTCCTTCCTCAATTTCCATATTAAACGGCTGCTATATGATATTACTGGGCCACCCGATACATCTGCGGGATAATCCGCGTGGCTTATGTTTCATGAGTTTTCGTATCGGGGTCAGAATTAAAGGCTACTTATGCAACGTCAGTCATGAAGCAGTGAAATTAGATCAGCGTGTCGTAACTCAAACCTCTCGAAAGGTTTATTTTGCTCCAGCACCATGCTTCATCCATCCATCCATCCATCCACCCCTTGAGTACACCTGGAGGTCTTGAGTAAAAAAAGGGCTTGATGCCTGTAAATGCTCCTTTTAGAGGGCAATAAATGTTGCAGTCATGGCAGCTAAACAACAACACATAAAACCTCCCTGACGACCCCCTCTGAGATGATCTATGTTTATGATGCCCTGACCGAGCGCCCGTCTGGCGTGGCATACTTGGGGCGACGCCTGCGCACCCTCGCCCTTGACGTGCCCTTCGTTTGCACCGTAAATCACCGGAAGCTGGTGAAAAGTAGCGCGCGAGAGGGGTGTGCGTGTGCCTGCCAGTCACCGCTGATTCCGGGAGCTCCCCACCGCCGTGCCAGAGCAGAGCTGACGGGGCCCCTCCAACTTTCAACAACAACACCCCCCTCCTGAGTTGAACCGCTCCCGTGAGACTTCACTGGGATGTGTCTAGTACCAGCGTTATACAGCGCGACCTGTTTAGAACGTAATGAACCGTGACTCCAGGATCTCCCTGCAACTCTGCCAGCCAGCGCAGAGTTAACGGTCCGTCCAAGTATCAACAACCACTCCTGAGAGACAGATCTCCCTGGTTGTTGAAGACATTTTACAGAGACTGGCCCTGTTGGTTACTCCAGTGTGTTATACTGTATGGCCTGTTTAGAACATAATGCATCAGGCTCTAAGGTGGATGCAAGGAGATGGTGTTTTGCAGTGCACTGCATTAAAGCTCGCCAGGCTCTGAGATGAAATAACATCTCTTTGAACTTACTGCACCACACTGATGAGGACAAAAGCACACCAAGGGAAAACACACACACACACACACACACACACACACACACACACACACACACACACACACACACACACACACACACACACACACACACACAGGCCTTCCTTTACATTAAGTGAGTAAGGCCTGCTGTAAAATAGTAATGAGCTTTCACAAATTCACCACCAAAAGCACATCTCTCTCTCTGTCTCTCTCAAGTCAATATGCTAATGAGCTACACTAGCCTGGAGGTTTACATTATGGAGCAGGCAAAGCATACATGTGCAAATAAAAGCAATTTCATGGACCTTCATCTTATGTTGTACAATGGTTTTCTTTGGAGAATCAATGTGTCTTCATTTGTATTTCTGATGTGAATCATCAAAGGTCTGAGTAGAGTGATTGAGTTCCCTGTACAATTTCTGCTAAAAAAATTATGTTACATCCTACAGGAATCACACTTGGAACACACAATAGTTGCATGATATATCTGTGGTAAAGAGCAGATTTATTAATTTCATACTAAGAGGACAAAATATCCTTCAGCCTCCACAGAAGGCCATACATAAATAATTTTATACGAAATACAAAATACTTGCTTTACAAAATGCAAAGTACTTTTTCTTTTCCATTGCATATAATTATGTGTGTTAGATGTGCTGAGTCCAGGATATTCTATAACATAATTGTATTTATACGTATGTTTATATTTTATGTGTGTGTATGTCTAAAAATGAACAGTGTATGAATGCAGATATTTTCCATAGGGGTGTCGTGATGGGGCATCAGGGTGCCTTTAACTTGGTCGTCCGCTTTGACTCCCAGCCACCAGATCTGAGTGGCCTGACACATGGAGGTGGCAAGACTCTAGGGGCTCACAAAACACACATACACACACACACACTCACACACACACACACACACACACACACACACACACACACACACACACACACACACACACACACACACACACACACACACACACTCACACACACACACACACACACACACACACACACACACACACACACACAGAGAGAGAGAGAGAGAGAGAGAGGTGGCAAGACTCTAGGGGCTCACAAAACACACACACACACACACACACACACACACACACACACACAGAGGTGACAAGACTGTGGGCCATTACGTTTGACATTGCCTCTGAGTAGGGGTTGAGTTGTTTTGAGTTGTTTTGACTCAGTAAATGTGGCATTGCCGTTAGATACGTGTGTTTTGACTGTGTGTTCATGTTCTTTTGCCGTATCACGTGTTTATGTCAGTGTGTGTGTGTGTGTGTATTTGTGTGCCTGTGTCTGTGTCTGCATTTGTATGTGTGTGTGTATTACCCTAGGAAATGTATGTGTGCGTGTCTGTGTCTGTGTGTGTGTGTGTGTATGTGTTCGTGTCTGTGTGTGTGTGTGTGTGTGTGTGTGTGTGTGTGTGTGTGTGTGTGTGTGTGTGTGTGTGTGTGTGTGTTAGTTTGTGTGTGTGAGAGAGAGAGAGACAGAGGGAGAGAAAGATTTTACCCAAGGAAAGGTGTGTATGTGTATGTATGAGTGTTTGTGTTCTGTGCATGTGTTCTCTGTGTGTGTGTTTTGTGTGCATGTGTTCTCTGTGTGTGTGTTCTGTGTGTATGTGTGTGTGTTTGTGTGTTCTGTGTATATGTGTGTGTGTGTGTGTGTGTGTGTGTGTGTGTGTGTGTGTGTGGGTGTGTATATGTTTGTGTGTGTGTGTGTGTGTGTGTGTATTACCCTAGGACTAGCTTTCACTGCACAGCTCATGGCAGCACTGTAGCCTTGAATGACAGATCTGTTCACGAGGGGAGCGGTGAACTTGGGTGGGCAGTTCATATCATGCTCTTTGAAAGGAGGGGGCTTATACTCCAGATCTGGGAGAGAAGGAGAGAGAGAGAGAGAGAGAGAGAGAGAGAGAGAGAGAGAGAAAGAGAGAGAGAGAGAGCAAAATAAGAGAGATAGAATGAGAGAAAGGACAACGGAAAATACAGAGCAAGGGAGAGAGAGAGAGAAAGAACAACGTAAGGGCAATGGGAAGATCAAAAGACTAGCAAAAAAAGAAGAGTTGACAGAAATAATACAGTATCTTCTTAATCATTTCCATCATGATCACTGTAGGTACACACACACACACACACACACACACAGACACACACACACAAGCACACACACACACTCACTCACTCACACACAAACACACACACTTTGTTTGACGATCTTGGCGGTGTCCTTGCTGACTCCTGGGTCGTCGCTTGGGCCGCACATGTTGACACTGAACACGCGGAACATGTACTCGTTCCCCATCACCAGATCCGACGCTGTGCAGTTGGTGCGTCTGTTGTGCTCATACACCGTGAACCACTCCTGCCCAACACACATACACACACACACACACACACACACACACACACAGGCAGAAAACATGTTAGTGTCTGTTAACAGTGCGGAGACAGCAGCACAGAGCTGCTGAGTTATTGTGCCTGATGACACACGACAGGGCCAATAAAGAGCTCCATCCAGTGGGTGTACAGTACGAGTAACCTGTTTGGTGTTGACTGTGCAGACTCAAACCCTCATTGTAAATATGCTCATGGATGTAGTTTTCACATTCAGTCTTCTACTCTAGCCAACTTTGAAAATTGCAATGCTGTAATTGGATCATTCAAAAGATGGCGCTATAGAATAGATTAATGAGAAGATAGTTTCATTTCATAATCTAATCAATCTACGGTAAAAACAATTAGAGCTACAGTCATTTGGGTGATTGGATCTTGTTATCATTTACCTAGAGCTCACAACTTTCTCACTATTCAACATCCTCTCCTGGGGAGAGAGAAACAACATCAGTTGACTTTTAAACCCCTATTTGACATTTGGCAAAAGAGGAAAGATTGTCAAGGTCAAGTTCAATGTCCAGACAGCACTAATAGACTACTAATGAGTAGTTTTGAATATGAATATTCATAAATGTATTTATTTACACTTAATATGGAGTGAATGGGTCACATCACGACCACTTCCGGTTTGGGACAACTCGGTGAAAACAAACACATGGTCATCTGATGTGAATTCCAAAATGGCACCAAGTACTTGCCCATTTAGTTGGGTCATTTTTCTTTGAGCCAGCTGGGGGCCAGTCTGTCAACTTCAGACTGCAACACGTTTGACTTTTTATCTAGCTCATGAGAATAGTTGTATGACATCTTCAATGACCAAATACAACCATGTGGTTTTGTTTTCAGAGTTCTGCCCTTAGACTTTGCTTTATGTCAAGAGGAAATGACGACACGCTATCATCCTTCATGGCCCCTACCATCGTTTTCTTATCAGCCTTCTGGATCAGATAGCCAGTGATTTCACAGTTGCCGTCGTCTTTGGGGGGTTTCCATTCCAGTGCGGCGTTGAAGCCCCACACGTCCGTCACCTTGACCGCAGTGGGGGGACCTGGCTTCTCTGCACTCACACACACACACACGTCATTCAGTTCATGAGTCTCCTGATGTCCAGTTAAAGTCACAGAAACTGATTCATTTGAGTGGTTCTGATATGTACCATACATATGTGCAGGGGCAGTGGTAGCCTTGCTGCCAGAGATATGGCTGACATGGGTGTTGAACCAGTTGCCTGTGCCTGCGTGTGTATGTATATTTATGTGTGTGTGTGTGTGTGTGTGTGTGTGTGTATATCTATATGTATGTGTCCTCGTTAATTTATTTATTAGAGGATAGTCTATTATCTTCATGTAATATATGTACCAGCTGCCAGTGTTTGTGTAAAATGCTTTAAATTGGCCCCTGAGAATGAAATGTGATACATATGAATGTGTCTAGCCTCAGGCCTGCTGCTCGCTGTGCCAGTGTTTCTTGATGTGCATGTCTCAAGGACTTGCAGTCATCGAGAGTGACTACAGGGGGTGCTATATACACGCATGAAATATTCAGTCATATAGTACATTATTAATATCTGTAGAGAGCAAGACTGAGCCATGTAATGCTGACTGCGGGCACCCATGCTGGGTTGGTGACCTGGCCTCCAAAGTATAACCTGCATTTAGTTGATTAAAGGTACTGTTATTGATAAGTGACATAAGATCAAAATGATTACCTTGCAAATATTGATGGCCAGTTAATCAGATGAACTCAAATGTCTTCAGCAACTGGCAAAATCATTAAAGACCACACTACGTTAAAATCCTCAACGTGGATGTCTGTTTTGGCTCATACAGACGCCTCCAGGGACTGCCCAAAAGGTGTGCTTACCCACGACGCGGATGTCTGTTTTGGCTCATACAGACGCCTCCAGGGACTGCCCAAAAGGTGTGCTTACCCACGACGCGGATGTCTATGGTGGCTCTGTCCTCCATGTTCTCGATCTGTAGCACCAGTGTGTATTTGCCAGAGTGGTCTCTCTCGGATGACCGGATGAAGAGGACGCTGTCCACAAATGAGTTGCGCACACCCACCTTCTTAAGGTCTACGGGCTCACCGTCCTTTAACCAGGTAGCCACTGGACGAGGCTTACCCTATACAAATGAATGGTGCACAAAGATACACAAACATAGAAATGAACACGCACACACGCACACACACACACACACACACACACACACACACACACACACACACACACACTTTTAGACATTCATTTAGATCAGAAGAAGTGATCCTTGAGGTACACCAGATGTGGTCACTGTTAATTTGACTTCTATTTTGTCCTGAATCTTTTGTCCTGAACCTACCTGGAAGGGGATGACCAGGTTGATTTGGTCTCCGACCTGCCTGACATATTTCTGTCTGAGGCTCCGCGGCAGGCGAATCTTAGGACGCTCTGTGCGACGCAGCCGGGGAAAAGACACACACATCAGGAGAAAGAAAGATGAAAATTTGGCACTAAATTTGGTACACAATTTGATACACAATATGCAATGCAAAACATCAGTCAGACTTCAGACAAATTCAGGCCCATTTTGCTTGACCCCACACATGAGCTAATTGACCATTTGAACTTTTAAGTGTTGACCACATGCTTGTGACCTCACCCACGATCTCTCTGATAGTGACTGGTTGACCCAGGCGGGCGGGGGGGCTGCGGCCAGCGATGTTGACCGCGACAACGCGGAAGTCCAACTTCTCCCCCGTGGGCAGGTTGCGCACCACAAAGCTCTGCCTGTCCACTGGCTCAGCGTTGGCCACTTGCCACTCAGTGTCTAGAGAGAGAGAGAGAGAGGGAGAGAGAGAGAGAGAGAGGGACGTGAAGAAAAAAGGTATGTATAGAATGACAGACGGAACAGATATGCACATTTATAAAGAGACAAAAAGGATTAGATGAACAAACAATGTCATATCCATATATTTCTATCCATATATTGGAGGAGGTCTGAAGAAGAGAGAGAGAAGACACAGTATGTGTGAAGGAGGAGGAGATTTCAGAGAGCCAGGTGTGGAGGTGAAGAGAGGGATGAATGTGTGAGGGAGGAGGAGATTTCAGAGAGCCAGGCGTGGACACAGGTAAAGAGAGGGATGAATATGTGAGGGAGGAAGAGATTTCAGAGAGCCAGGCGTGGACACAGGTAAAGAGAGGGATGAATATGTGAGGGAGGAAGAGATTTCAGAGAGCCAGGCGTGGACACAGGTAAAGAGAGGGATGAATATGTGAGGGAGGAAGAGATTTCAGAGAGCCAGGCGTGGACACAGGTGAAGAGAGGGATGAATGTGTGAGGGAGGAGGAGATTTCAGAGAGCCAGGCGTGGACACAGGTGAAGAGAGGGATGAATATGTGAGGGAGGAAGAGATTTCAGAGGGCCAGGTGTGGACACAGGTGAAGAGAGGGATGAATATGTGAGGGAGGAGGAGATTTCAGAGGGCCAGGCGTGGACACAGGTAAAGAGAGGGATGCATGTGTGAGGGAGGAGGAGATTTCAGAGAGCCAGGCGTGGACACAGGTGAAGAGAGGGCAAGACGGGGGATTTGAGGAGGAGAAAAGAGACGTGTTGGAGGAGATGGGGAAATGGGAGATATGGCTCATTCACATTCTTTGGCCAGCCACTGTGCGTGTGTGCGTGTGTGTGTGTGTGTGTGTGTGTTAACACACCTCCCTCTTTGCAGTACTCTATGATGTATCCGTCCAGGCCTCCAGCGCCGATTCTCTCGGGGGCCAGCCATTTGAGCGAGCAGGTGGTGTCCGTCACGTCGTTGACCATCAGCCTCGTGGGCTCACTGGTGGGTGCTGCAGGAGACACAATCCTCACAGTGAGTTATTTACACTACAGTATGTACACAGTCCATATACTGTAGCTACCATGTAGATTACAGAGCGTCTAAAGCTGGTACACACTACTGTGCTGGAAGACTTGAGCTGATGTCTACAGTAGGATGACATTTGAAGATGAATTGTGAGAGTTCAAAAGGTTACATGACTCATAACTGGAGCACTGTTTCTGATAGTATACCACATGCAATTGGGCTTGATGTGCGTATGACTGTGTCTGTGTGTGTGTGTGTGTGTGTGTTTAAACAGAGATAGATAGCTAGAGAGAGAGAGATAGAGAGAGAGTAGATGGGTTCCAATATGTGTCCCCACGTCTACAGTAGTCAGAGTACACACTGACCAGAGATCAGTATGTGTGTGTATGGGTGTGTATACTGTGATCTCACCAATTGGCATGAATGGTTTAGAGTTGAGGCTAGGCTGTGACATGCCGATGCTGTTAACTGCGAAGACCCTCATCTCATAGAGGACCCCCTCAATCATACGCTTAGCCTCGTATGTGGTCGACTCATAGACGTCGAAGTTCAGCTTTGTCCAGCGAGACGAACCCTTCT
This sequence comes from Alosa pseudoharengus, assembly GCF_046254945.1. Lineage (NCBI taxonomy): Eukaryota > Metazoa > Chordata > Actinopteri > Clupeiformes > Clupeidae > Alosa > Alosa pseudoharengus. The sequence goes on along the minus strand of NW_027468674.1, from coordinate 29,722,444 downwards.
TCTTCCTCTCCATGTAGTAACCTGAGACAGGCGGTGTGGAAGTTAAACATATTGATTGCTTTAGATTCAATTCATCCATTTGTTATCATTATACAGTACAATATACAATGTAATGTATAAATGCAATGAAAGATGATATTAACATCTAACAAGAAAGGCACAAAGTAGCAAATTGTGATATGAAAGGAGTGGCAAGATGGTTGTTGAGACAAAAATACACTAACTCTGAAGCTGCTTTAAGCAACATTAGCAATTCTTGCTAACTTCTACCAGAGCCCCAATTACAGATTCTCTGATTTACTATGCTGACCCACAGAAGCAAGTGATGTATGCACTTCTATGTGCAGTGAAATTATTGGGGGGCAGACATGCCTATCCCAATAGATGCTGTCTGATTGGTTTATACAACTAGATCGTGTTTCAAACCTCTATTCCCATCATGCTCTGTTTCCATGGTGGTTACCAGTGTGCCAACTAGATGCTAATAAACTGTAAGCAAAGCTCACAATGACTTTAATGCCAATTTGCTCACATGCATGACCTACAGTACAGTATATCAGCACGTGGTCTTACACATGGTCAGACATCCCAAATCTCATTTCTCTCCATCCCTCTTTCATGACACCCATTCCACACCAGGTCCTTCAGTGGCAGCTATTTAGATTGTAGTCACATGGCCAGTGTGTTGTGTGCAGTATGGGGACCTCGGAGTGTGTGGGCCTAATTGGCTAATTCTCATAGCAGAGCCTGATTTGCATAATAGCTTTTATCCCTTGGGTGGTGGTGGGTAATGTGTTAATGGAGGCAGGGGGTGGAGAGGGGGTGGCAGTCTACCAGTGATTGGTTGTAATTAGTTGGTGGTGCCAAGGGAAGAATGGTGTGTGTGTGTGTGTGTGTCCGTGTGTGGGGGGGTACCTTTGATAGGCACGCCGCCATCGATTTTTGGGGCTTCCCAGGTGATGGTGGCACAGTCCTCTCCCACAGCAGTACATTTCACATTTTCAGGAGGATCAGGGACATCTATAAACACACACACACACAACACACATATAGTAACACACACACACACACACACACACACACACAGAAACATTTAACATAATAACATGCACCGGTATTTGGTCTACACAGATTGCTGTGTGTTATATGGTGCCATTGAAAATGGTTTCTTCTGACAACTAGCTACTAAACAAGTCACCTGATGCTATTCACTTTTTGGCACAAGAAAGTTGACATACTTTCCTCTAAGTGAAGCAGCAGAGGAAAATCTCAAAGGACTTACGTGTGTGTGTGTGTGTGTGTGTGTGTGTGTGTGTGTGTGTGTGTGTGTGTGTGTGTGTGTGTGTGTGTGTGTGTGTGCAACTGGGTTAGAGTACATTCTAGTAAGTGTGTAACTGGATATCTGTTTGTGTTTTGCATGGTAGCCTGAAAGTCACCTTGCATAAGCCTCTTTACCCAGAGAGTAGGCCTCTATGTGTGTGTGTGTGCCAGTGTGTGTGTGTGTGTGTGTGTGTGTCTGTGTGTGTGTGTGTGTGTGTGTGTGTGTGTGTGTGTGTGTGTGTGTCTGTGTGTGAGTGAATTTGTCCACAGAATCTGACCAACGATCTTGATGTGGATGTTGGCCTTGTCCTCTCCGGCGGGGTTGGTGACGGTGATGCTGTAGTTGCCCTCGTCCTCCCTCTCGGCCCCCTCAATCACGAAGCTGCTCAGGCCAGTACGGGACTCCACGCGAATACGACCCCCTTCTGCGTCAATCAGCTGATTCATGCATGCATAGACACACCCACACAAACACACACACACAATTGACACACACACACACATACATACATACATACATACATACATACATACATACATACATACATACATACATACATACATACACACAAACACACACACACATATCATGGTGGTTATCCAATGTTGTAGAAGATATTTCTGTGTCTGTGTGAGTGCATATGTGTGTGTGTGTGTGTGTGTGTGTGCGTGTGTATGTGTGTGTGTGCGTGTCTGTGTGTGTGTAGCACCTTATCTCCCCTCTTCCACTGAACAGTGGGAGGGGGGTCTCCTGAGATCTCCGTGTCAAGGCGGAGCTTATTGCCGGCGACAACAATAATCGTGTTCTGAGAGACCATTTGGCCAGTGACGTCCAGATGAATCTTAGGAGGCTCTGGAATTACACAGAGAGAGGTGAGGAACAGAAAACACATGATGAGAGAGAGAAAGAGAGAGAGAAAGAGGTGAGGAAAAGTAAACACATGATGAGAGAGAGAGAGAGAGAGAGAGAGAGAGAATTTTCAAAAAACTTTTATTACAAAAGTTCAACATAAAAACATTGTGTCATGAGTGTGAATAAATCACACTAGATTAAAAAAACACACTACAAGTGTGAAAAGCTAAGTTCATCATTTACAACTGAGCATAAGACTCCATTTATACACCAAATACTTTCAAACATTGTTACATTTTCAGTTGCTTTGTAAAAGTGAAAGTCTATTTGCAGTCCAGATTTAAACCATTACAACATCCTGATTTTTGCCCATTTTCAACTTTATTCTTTCTGCTCAAATAGATGGCCATTTTAGCCTGACCTAGAATGAAGTTCAGCAACTGGCAAACAGTTCTGCGTTTTTAACATAACGAAAACCAAAAATGAAAATCTTATCTGAAAATGTCTCATTGAAACCAAAAAAAGTCTCTCCAATGCATTAAACAATTCCACCAATCTTGAACAATGCATAAAAGCATGAAAAACAGTTTCTCGCTCAAAACAAAATGGACAATTTTGACTCGTCTCACGATTTAAAACAAAAATAAATGCATTCACAGCTATAATTCCATGTATAATTCGCCATTGCAGGTCCCCAATTCGTTTAGCTAACGGTGGCTTGTACAGTGCTCTCCACTCTGGTTTTACCTCATTACCCAACCCAAGTACAGAGCGCCAAGGAGTGTCAACCTTCTGTTTTAAACCTTTCTGATGAAAATTTTTAACAAAAACATTGTAAAACACTCTACCACAATTCCCATAGAAAGACAGAGGTTCAATGTCATCTAAGAAATGACCAGTATTCTCACCAAACTCTGGAGTTAGCATAAGATTAGGAAAAGGGTCACTTTCATTTGCCCAAATTTTCCCTCAAAGTAGCCCTTTAACAACATCTTCTCCTCTGCTGTAAGTGAAGAACAACATCTCTGCAACAACTGAGAGACAACACGCTTTGACCTAATATTTAAAACACTTGCTACATTTTCACATTTTTTAAAATCCACGCCAGCTACATCTAGTAATTGCCCAAAAGTGAATAGGCGCGACTTTAAGAGAACTTCAGACATTGCATTACTGTTATATGTTAGGTCTACCCGTGTTCCATAAACCAGAGGTTCTTTTAAAAGCCAAAACACAGAGGTTGTTCTTACAACTTTCTGCACCTTAAATAAACCCCACACTTTGAACAGATTTTTATAGAAAATTGGCAGTTGTGAGGTATTCAATCTCTTGGGATCGATCCATGAAGAACAGAGATTTATCCATGTCCAATTCTCCAATAGTTCTTAAAATCGCAATAGCCACAGGTTTCCATCTCAAGTCTCTTTGGTCAGTTAGTAGTTTTTGAAGAAATTGCATGCGAAAGGCTGCCGTTCTACTTTGTACATGAACTAGGCCTTGTCCTCCTTCTTCTCTTGGCAGATAAAGAACACCTTGTGGAACCCAATGCAGTTTATCCCAGAAAAAATCTAATAGCAATGATTGAACTTTTGCAAGTAAATGTATAGGTGGGTCAACACACGCTAATCTGTGCCATAAAAAAGAGGCCACCAAATTATTAATCACTAGTGTGCGCCCTCTGTATGACATTTGGGGTTTAAGCCACCTCCATTTATCCAAACGCCCTTTTACTTTGTCAACAATCCCCTCCCAGTTCTTTTGCACATAACAGTCATCTCCAAGAAAAATCCCTAGATATTTAAGACCATCCTTTTTCCATGTTAAACCACCTGGCAAACTTGGTAAACCCTCCTCCCATTTCCCAACAAAAAAGGCATCACTCTTTGACCAGTTAATTCTGGCTGAAGAGACAGTTTCAAAAACCAGACACTTCAACCAAAGTATCAACATCACACTGGCCACTGACCATCAAGATCACATCATCAGCATAAGCTGAAAGGCAAAAGGTATCATTGGAATTTGGAATGGATATCCCTTTTAAAGTATTCCTAAGTTTTTGCAATAAAGGCTCTATCGCAAAACTATAAAGAATACCTGACAAAGAACATCCTTGTCTCACCCCTCTTAACACCTTAAAGGGAGAGCATAAGCCACCGTTAATTTTGAGCATACTTTCAATGTCCTTATACAGTACTTTTATTTTATCTATAAAATTTGAGCTAAAACCAAATGCATTCAGAGTTTTCCAAAGATAGGAATGCTCCACTCTATCAAAAGCTTTCTCTTGGTCAATAGAGATAAAAGCTGTGTTTAGACCAAAGACCTTGGATGCATCTAAAATGTCTCGAATCAATGATATATTATCAAATATTGACCTGCCAGGAACACAATAGGACTGATCAGGGTGAATAACTTCTTCCATGACCTTACCCAACCGGGTGGCCAGTACTTTAGACAGAAGCTTGTACTCCGAAGCAAGCAAAGAGACTGGACGCCATGACTTTATGTCACTAAGATCTCCCTTTTTAGGCAGAAGGGTAAGGACAGCTCTTCGGCAACTCACTGGCATCAGCTCTCCGGCTAAGCTGTCATTAAGCACCTCAAGCAAATCCTCCTTCAAATCAGTCCAAAATGACTTATAAAAGTCCATTGGGAGTCCATCCAATCCAGGCGCTTTCCCAGTCTCCATGCTTTGGAGGGCCTTTTGCACTTCTTCCAGGGTTATCACCCCACTGAGCATCTCATTAGAACCATCTGATACTTGAGGAAGTCCCTCAAAAAAACTCTGTTCAGCAACTATGTCCTCTCTATACTCACTAGTATAGAGTTTGGCATAAAAGCTGAAGGCCCTCTTACGAATGTCAACTGGATCTGACAGCAAAGCACCAGTTTCAGATTGTAAATTGTGAATCATACGTTTTTGTCCATTCTTTTTCTCAAGATTAAAAAAAATACTTAGAGGGTGCATCCATCTCATTCACACTTTGGTAACGTGATCGGATCAAAGCCCCTTGTGTTTTCAGCCCTAGCAGGTCAGACAATTTAGTTTTCTGTTCAAAGAGTTTATCTGCAGTCGCTCTCATATTCAGGCTCATCCACATCAGTGTCTACGGGCCCATGTCCTGATTTTTTTGCGGGCTTTGTCTTAAGGCTCATTTTTCTTTTAATGGGTTTCTTAAACACATTTTGATCAACATTTGACACAAAAAGATCCTCATCAAGGCTCACGTCATGATTTACTTGTAGGCCTATATTAACCTCTTCGCTTTCAATAGAAGTGGTTTCGTTGCTTACATGGGGTTCATTGTCAGAGTTATCCTGACCTGCCTCATCATGATTTTGTTCTCCTACCACTGCTAACGGAGCCGGCCCAACTGGACCCGCTCCCTCAGCAGTGGAGGCTTGTGCTTCTGTTCTAGAGACTTCGTGATTTTGAAAAATTTCTTCGTTGTTCAGATTTTCAGATGATTCATTAGAATCACTTGGCATTTCGCCCTCGGCCTGTGCACCATCATGTGTCCCTCCTACCTCTGCTGACGGAGTCGGTCCCACCGGACCTTCTCCCGCAGCAGCGGCGGTTTGCGCTTCTGCACTAGGCTCGGCGCCACTGTCGCAATTTGCTTTGGTACTCTCATTGTGTTTAGTAGGCCTACTTGTTCCCTTTACGGGACAAGCTCGAACAGTGTGTCCTGCTTTACCACAACCAAAACAACGCATTGAATCGGTTGACACAAACACAGTATAATCAAACTCATCAACTTTGAACTTTAGCGAAAGATTTAAATCCATATTGTGATTGTTTAAAATCACGTAAACATAGCGCCTGAAAGACACAACATGTTTGACGAGCTCAGATTTGGTCCCAATCAGCATTTTCTTAATTGGGGATACCAGTTTTCCATATCGACACAATTCTCTTTTTAGCATGTCATCAGTTATAAAAGGTGGTACATTAGATATTGTCACCTTTCTAGCAGGTGTAGAGAGAGGAAGGACAGGAGTTAACAAGCCGTTCACAGACAAACCCTTCTCTACTACCTCATTTGCCTTAGCTACAGAGCTCAGAAATAAAACAATGGCATTGTTCATTCTTGAAGCTGCAACCACATCATCGTGTCCTACAATGTTGCCTACCGCAATACTACACTCGTCTACGCTTAAAGACGATAACACTTTAATTGCGTGGCGACGAGTGAGTGTATCAAACATTTTGAAACCTGGAGCCGCCATGCCTCCCAGTTTAAACACTGGTCTCTGGCGACCCACGAAAAACAGAAGCACAAGACTAGGAGGCTCTATTCTTACCAACAATTAATTAATACACAAAAAAGATAGAAAGAAAGTTAGAAAATAGAGAACGCACTTTCAGGCCACAGCGGGCACAACTCACGCTCACACAGACGCTCCTTCCACTCACTCCCAGCATGCACTCCGACAGAGAGAGAGAGAGAGAGAGGGAGGACAGAAAGGACAAGCTATCAGAGGCAAGGGAGACCATGGCACTGCATTCAGGTTAGATGGCATAACTCACCTTGCCTTGGGACATAGTCAACCTTGATCTCTGTAGGGCAGGAGAAAGAGAACAAGTTATTACAAAGTTATTTATTATGCCATATGATCAACAAGATGTATAATCTTAAACAAATTCACACAATTTTGAATATGCTGGTATCATGAATCTAGAAGACCAAATGCATCCATTGGAACTAGTCATTATATGCTAGCTTGTGAGAAAAGGGAAATAAGGCTGTCCAAATCATTATGAATTAACCATTAGTGAACGATAAAGTAAATCCTGATCCTAATATGAGACACTCTCTCTCTCTCTCACCCAGGAAGTTGAGCTTGGCTGACAGTGAGAGGGCGTGGCCATCTGGAACAAAGGTGTAATCTCCAGCATCCTCTGGCTTCACATCATCGATGGTGAGTCGGTGGAACCTAAAACACACACACACACACACACACACACAGAGTGTGTGTTTGTAATATATGTGTGTGTGTGACACAAGATGCATGATGCCATTTAATACCAGGTGTTTGCATCAGTGGAGTAAGAGAGAGAGAGAGAGAGAGAGAGAGAGAGAGAGAGAGAGAGAGAGAGAGAGAGAGAGAGTGTGTCTTAAGGTGTACAGTACATTACCTGCCAATATGGGACATCTTGATGCGGTCGCTGGGCAGGACCTCCACGCCATCCTTGAACCACTTGCCTGTCACCTTGTCATCAGACACCTCACATTTGAACATGGCTTGCTCGGCCGACTTCACCGTAAGGTCAGCCATGTCCTGCAACACTTCCAGCTCCTTCTCTGTGGACGGGACACACAACAGAGGGGTTTACGCAGGTTACACATACTTATTATCCAGCTCTTCACAACGCTCCATTGACTTGAATGGGAATTCTCAACGTTCTACCGGTCAAATATATTCATGTAATTACCGTTGAAAACATAATGACCACTGTCAGTGGCAACGGGTTTTGTGCTTCTGATTCACGTCTTTTCATATCACTACGCAAGTAGTTTGGTCACTTCTTGCAATGGAACTTCATTCAAAAGTGAAAGCAGACGGTTGATCAGCTGTGATTTATAGAATGTTTGATTTCAGTTGAGCGTGTGTTGCGAACTATTTGTTTCTCAGCAAAAGCCACAACAAAACGGTAACAAATCAATCAAAAGACATATCATGTGAAGTTTCTTTTTCTTGTGTTGACAAGTAGCCGGATAATAAGAGGGACAATGTATAGAAAGCTGGTCATTGCCGGGAAAATAAGTCCCTTCTGGGCGAAGCAAGACCCCTCTGCTGCTCGTCGGGGTCCGGTTTGCCCTGTCGGGACTTATTTTCCCAATAATGACCGGCGTTCTATACATCATCCCTTACATGCCATTTTACGTCAGTTCATTGATTCAGTAGTAAAACGGAGCAAGTGTGTGCATATCCACAAAACTCCTCAGGTTCAAGACAGAGAAAAAACAGATCTGGTCTGCACACTGCATGGTTCCAAATCATTATCCATGTAAAGAAGAGAAAATGCAATAACAAAACTCTTATATCTTGGAGCTCTACAGTGTGCAGACTTTCCTTTTTACATTTTCAGAAGTATTCCAGAGTATACAGAGCAGATATAAAGGTAGACATAAGGTACTGTACATACTCATTTTCATGGATTAAGCCTAGTGTTGGACTAAAAGAAAACTTCAGGATGAGATTTCCATAAAAAAAAAAAAGATTTTAGTCCAGGACTAAATCCATGTATGGGAAACTTACTATGTAAAGCGACCTTGGGTTTGAGAAAGGCGCTATATAAAATAAACGTATTATTACTCTCATGTATTCATTCAACAGAACAAAAGATGGCACCTTCCACTTCCAGCTCTCCCTTGGTGTGGCCTCCGTTAGTGAAACAGTGGTACATTCCGATGTCGTCGAGGGTGGCCTCCTGGATGATGAGCCAGTGGCGTTTGCCGTCCTTCTTGAATCGAAACTTGCTATCTTCAGTCCTCACCAGCTCCAGATTCTCAAAATACCTGATAAGGGTAGACAGAGAGCAGAGCAGGTGCAGATCAACCAGAGGTGGCAGCAGGTGCAGACAGGCTTGTAGGGCCTTGTTTACTGCACAAGGACTAAGTCCAGTCAATGAAGTCTTCAATGAAGATCACAGAGAAAAAAAAAAGATTTCAGTCTAGGACTAGGCTTAAAGGAACCGTATGTAAGAAATGTAATTCAATTAATCATAAAATGGCCCTGATTTGTCACTAGACATTAGGAAATCATGCTAATTTCAAATACTTATATCACTGACAACAGTAGTCCGGCCAGGATATCGTCATTTAAAAAAGTGAAGTTGCAGCCCTCAACTGATGTTGATGTTTACATATTTGTGTTTTAGCCTGATCCGCCACCCTCCACCTATCTAGTAATCACAAAGTCAGTAGTGTTTCGGCATCTGGGTTGCCAGCTCTGCTCTAGTTACCACATCTGCGGTGTACACCGCTCTACAGTATTTTCAAAGTGATTGTAGTACCAGTTTTGGCCAAAATCCTACATACGGTTCCTTTAATTCAAGTACTCCGCTTTGTGTCATGGAGTTCTTTGCCTCTGCCTCATCCATTAATTAACAACTGACCATCAAGCATGACAGCAGTAGCCGTGAATGAGAAAGACTGCCATCAGCAGGACACGTGAATGAGTTAGAATTGACCATCAAGGATTTATTTTGGTAACATTGTACATAATGTACGGGGAAAATCAGAAAATATGCATGCATCATGAAATGGTTGATTTGACATTAGTTTCCATGATCTAAGAATTAAATTCTGTGGTGGAAGAATCAAAGAATTTAAAGAAGTGAAGAAGAACTGGAGGGACTGTATGTTTTATGTAGATGATGATGCAGTACTGCAGTACTGGTGGAGGGACATCACGAGTATGATGGAGTGATTCCGATTAGATACTGACCACATGACATGAGCGCCCTCTTCAGACACCTCCACCTCAAACTCCACCCTCTCCCCGACTGTCACGTGGTAGTCATCCATCAGTTTGGTAATGGTGATAGGAGGCTCTGCAGAAGAGATAAAAACCATCATGCCATCTCTTTCCCTCTCTTTCCTTCCTTCCTTCTCTCTCTATCTCAGTTCAGTTGAATGCACAAATCAGTCATACCAAGGTTGTACAATAGAAGAAACAAGACAACTAAATGTCCATGTGTAGGCTTACATAGACTTGCATAAAATCTCGTTTTGCATAAATTCTCTCTCTCTCTCTCTCTCTAGCTTTACAAACAGCATTCCATCTTCTCTCTCATACCTCCCTCCTCCATTACTTTACAACCATCTTCTCAACCCTTCCATAATCAACAACAACCATCCACAATCATCTCTCTCTCTCTCTCTCTCTCTTTCTTTCTTTCCAGGCAATTATTACTCCCACTCTAGAGCTTTGACTGAGTTCCACCATAGTCTATGCCTTTCTTTGACTCATTTTCTGAGTCTGACTGACTGTCCAGTGCTTCCCAGGTGGATGGGAAAGTCTTTTTTATCTACATCTCTGTTTCGGCATCATCTCTCAAGCGTTTCAGTAAATTGTTGCTATCTGATGATGAAATCGGACCCCAATCCTCCCACAGAAATAACGGGAATGGCCCCCTAGTGGTGAACTGCGGTACCTTTGACGAAGACCTCAGTGTAGCTCTTGTCAGTTCCACACACACACTCATAAGCAGCGTCATCAGCCAGGGAGCATTTGTTGATGGTCAGGGTGCGGAGATTGCCATTGGCCTCCATGATATACCTGACAAAACAGCAAAACATTTACTCTTTTGAACAAATGAAACAACAGATAACCCTTCTTCATTTTATTTGTTTCCTTTTAAACATTTTAGATTGACCAAACTCTCTTAAATGATTGTGATGATTCTCATCACAAAAACGTGTTATGCTAATCATGTGTGTAGAAGTATTGTATGTGTGTATGTATGGCATGCCTGTGTTTCTTTATAAGTGTGTGGTTGTGTTTGCCCATTTGCTTGCTTTCGCATGTATAGGCATGTGTGTGTGTGTGTGTGTGTGTGTGTGTGTGTGTGTTTGTATGTGTGTGCGTGTGTGCGTGTGTGTGTGTGTATGTGTGTGTATTTATGAGTATCTTTGTGTCTGCAGATGTGTTTGTCCTCAGTTTCAAAGGACGCACTTGGCTGAGGGTTTGATCTCCTGTCCATTCTTCAGCCATTTGACTTGACAGTTGGGGTCAACCACCTCACAGGTCAGGACAATCTTTTTTCCCTTTTCCACAGAGTAACAATCTTCCAACTTCTTAATGAAGGCTACAAGGAAAAACACACACACACACACACACACACACACACACACACACACACACACACACACACACACACACACACACACACACACACACCCAGGATTAAGAGCTTACACAATTTGCACAAACACATACAGGTACACACTTATAATGTACACATGTCACACTTGGAAGTACATACACACACAGACACACACTTCTACATTCAAGTAATATAAAATAATAGCCTTTCTCTGAACCTCTACTTTTTTCTCACTTTCTATCAGGCAGACACACACACACACACACACACACACACACACAGGCACACCACATACACCACGTATATACGTTCATCTCTTTCCCCCTCTAGACTTACCATCGCTGATCTTGGGCACGACCGTCTTCATTTTCTTGAGGCGCTTGAGCATGCCCCTGAGGTCAGTGATGCCGTAGTCGAAGGCGATCTTCTCGTACTCGCTGGGGTGGGCCTTCTTTAGAATGTCCCACACATCCTCTTTCTCCTCCTCCACGGGCTTCTTCTTCTTCCTGATGGAGAGAGAGAGAGAGAGACAGAGAGACAGAGAGAGGGAGGGATATATGACATCTTTCTCAAACATGCACTGTCTGAATGTTCATTCTGACTTCCAATGAGACAGAGAGAAGGAGGGAAGGAGTTGTGAATCGTACTTCTTGACGGCCTTGAGAAGAGAACTGAAGTCCAGTTCACCATCATCCTCTCCAGCACCTCTGCAGGGGAACAGAGAGAGAGAAAGAGTGAGAGAGAGAGAGAGAAGACATATAGAAGAGAATAGAATAGAATAGCGATTTATTGTCATTGCACAGTAATACAATTAAATTCAGTGCACTCACATATTGAAAAAAGGTAGCATAATAAATAGTCAGTAAAATAATACTGTACATTCTCATTCATTCATTCATTCAGTACATTCATGTCGTCATACACTATACCATCAACTCAGAGCCACTGTATGCAAAGTAGTGCAAAATACATAAAGTTCAGAGCATTGCATGAGGTATTGATGTAATTGATTAATGCTGACAGATATCAGTGGGTTTGTTTTCAGGTCAGAGTTGAGTATGGTGATAGCTTTGGGATAGAAACTGTTCATGAATCTTGTGGTGCGTGTTCTGATGGGCCTGTAACGTTTCTCTGAGGGCAGCAGTTCAAACAGATAATTAGCAGGGTGGAATGAGACAGACAGACAGACAGATAGACAGGTGGACAAACAGATAGACAGATAGATTTACATTTACATTTATTAATTTAGCAGACACTTTTATCCAAAGCGACTTACATATGTAAATTATATTATTATAGAGCCACTGTCCCCAGTGCAGCCAGGGGTGAAGTGCCTTGCTCAAGGGCACAACGGTGGAAGCCAGGAATTGAACCCACAACTTTCAGGCTACTGCATGCTAGCCCAGCTAGATAGATAGATAGAAAGATAGAAAGAAGGTAAACGAGACTCACTCTCTTTTGAAAGCAGACAGGACATCATGTTGATGATCCCCAGTGTCAGCCGCTGTTGGTGATGAAAAAGAATAAATCAACAAAAGACTAAATGAGTTTGTATGAACATGTCATAATAAATTCTAAAGTGAACTGATGTAGTAGGGTGTAGTAGGGTGTGTGTGTGTGGCTACTGTATGTATGTGTATCTCTTGATATATTTAATGCTCATATTATGTTGTTCGTTCAACATATCACAACAGTGTGCACATATGTGTATCTGCATTTACTCACCCTCTACAGAGACCTCGAAGGTGGTGCTGTCACACTTGTCTTTGGACGCCACCTCGCACCTGTAGCCTCCGGCATCTGCTGCCACCACCTTAATGATCTTCATCTCATATGTGTAGATCTATGAGGACCATGGCTCTCAGTTACTCAACACTCTTCACATCAGTGACTGAATGGGTGGGTGTGTGTGTGGGTGTGGGTGGGTGTGGGTGTTGGGGTCCTGTTCATGTGTGTTATATACTGTATGTGTTACAGTTTTCTCTCAGTCACTTTGGCACAATTCTCAGATCCAAATTGAATTTCTCAAAACTGTTTGCTCAAACTCCATATTATCACTCGTGCACATCATTAAAGCAGTTTCTCCCCATCTTGAACAAACAGCAATGCTTTTGTACATCACATAGTGCAACTGATTTTGTATAAATGTTTGCTGTTACATTTTCAATTGTTAATGTCATGTCAAAATGCACTATACTGGTGAATAGTCCTACCCCATAAAACAAATGAGCCGTATTTCATTGCTTGAGTCATTACTTGCAAATGTGTTACAGTAAACTAGCTGTCATATCTAGTTGTTATAGTCTGTCTAGCATATATAAATGTATGTGACCTGACAGACAGGAACGTCAGGATGTATAGAAAGATGTACAGTGGTGCACAGCTCTGACCCAGGGGTGTTTCACTGTATATTGGTATACTATACTTCATTTGCACAATGCTGTAAAAGCTTTTGCTTTCTTTATACTTTCAGAATGTCTGTCAACAGTAAAAACATTGAAACATAGGGCTGCAGTTATTGATTCTTTTTGGAATAGAGTATTTTAGAGATTATTTCATTGATTAATCGGATAAAAAACATATTTTGCATTACTAAGTGCAATTTATTAATATGCACAACAAATGTCATGCTGTAAACTAGCATAGTCAGTTTAAAGTAAATTAATTAGGGCTGTCAATCGATTAAAAAAAATAATCGAATTAATTACATACTCTGTGATTAATTAATCTAAATGAATCGCATATATCATTTTTGCTGTGAAAGTATTTTAAATATTTAAATTCAAATTAATCATTGAATATTCAGCATTAGTGACATTAAAGTTCAAAAACTCTTTTATTATTATTTTCACTGTTCAAATAATGGCCATAATAATCTATGATATGACCTAATATGCTGAGGAAATAAATTCAAAAGTGCTTCGGGAAGAAGTTGTTTTTTTCACATACAAGGCATTTCAGGCCAGATATAATACCTATACACTATTTCTTTGCATTGATGTGCGACTTTAGAGTTGACGAACTGCAGTGATATGCAAATTCCTTGCTGCAGACATTGTAGAGGAATTTATTTTAATCAACACTTTATTTTTATCAACACCATCAGGCTGTAAATGTTCCAATCAATGATCTCGGCAGCACATTTTCTTCTCTCTCCTTCATTTTACAGTCTAATGATTACTGACTAGAATGGCTCGGGGTCAAAGGTCATACGGAATCGATTAATCTGCGCTATTTTTTTTAATCAGTTATTTTTTCTGAAATTAATTAATCGAAATTAATCAGTTATTTTGACAGCCCTAAAATTAATATATCTGTTTTATGTAGATTTGTACATCTGCGGCATTTACCATGACTACCAAATAACTGCAGTTTTGATGTAATGCAGTTATTTTTTTGTAAGGGCTGTAATAATTATGTCTGGGGTAGGCCTATTTGATGTGATAGCCTAACCTAACACCGGAAGTATGTATGTGTGTGTGTGTGTGTGTGTGTGTGTGTGTGTGTGTGCGCGCGCATGAGACGAGATGAGTGTGAGTTTTTGACACACACAAACACAAACTGACACACGCACACACACACACACACACACACACACACACACACACACACACACACACACACACATACCTTGGAGTTCCTGTCATAGGTCTCCTTGAACTGCAGGTGCTTCCCAGCCTTACTACCAAGATCCAACCACTTCCCTTTCAGCCACTTTGCGCTGGGCTTAAACCTAAGAGTAGTTGCGTCCACCTTTGCTACAAATGTTACGTCAGTACCTGCACACACACACACACACACAAACACACACACACGCACACACACACACACACACACACACACACACACAAACACAGACACACACACAAATAAATACATACTTTGTGTTCGCATAAAATTGTACTGTCAAATTATTGTATGTTGTGTTTTAGTGGCATTGCTTTTGTGTTTGGCTGGGTGATATGTGATACAGTATATTGGGTGAAGTATGTGATATACTGGGTGAAATATGTGATATATTGGGTGAAGTATGTGATATACTGGGTGAAGTATGTGATATACTGGGTGAAGTATGTGATATAGAAATATGTGATATATTGGGTGAAGTATGTGATATACTGGGTGAAGTATGTAATATACTGGGTGAAGTATGTAATATACTGGGTGAAGTATGTGATATATTGTGTGAAGTATGTGATATATTGGGTGAAGTATGTGATATATTGGGTGATATATTGGGTGAAGTATGTGATATACTGAGCAGTGTACAGAGGGAAGTGTTCATCTCCACCATACCTGCAATGGCCACCACATCCTGTGGTCTCTCCAGAAACATGCCAGTCAACGTTGGAGGTGGCTCTAAAATAGGGATGATTGACAGTTTCAGTCTAAAGACCACAAAATATGGACACTACGACTAAGATGCTTAACATGGGCACGCACACAAACACACACACACAAAGATATACGTTACACACTCAGAGACAGATGTATCCTGCCACTGTAAATAATCAAAACAAATGACTGTACAAAAAGTCATTGTATCATTTTTTTACAGTCAATCTAACACACACACACACACAAACACACACACACTCACTCATACAACCTTCTGAGCCCGCAGACGGGTCTGGCATTTGGTAGGACCAGGGTGACATTAGGAGGACAGGAGGCCCTCATAGACATTTGGCAGACACATAGAACATGGTAACCAACATTATTGTTAATGCAGGGCCTAACATGGTATTCTTTCAGTTTCTAGCGTTGCCCCTGGGCAGGATAATAGGAAAAGCAACTCTGAAGACTCTGACTACTGTTACTGCACTAGTGTATGTGTCTGTTTTTCCAATAATAATAATTTAAATGGTCTGTTTCACCAGCTTGCCATAGTACTCCCACATACACACGCAGAAGCATGCGCACACACACACACACTCCCACAACAAAATAACACACACACATACACAGACACACATACAGACATGCATTCACATTATTTGGCAACCCAGACTCCTTATAGAGTAAATACACTTCATTTTTAAACAGGCCAATTCATCAGCAGTTTCTCTTTGCAAACAACATGAGGGATGCTTCATGAGTCTATATGCAGGACAACACAATTCAATACACTACTCCCAAACTCATTCACTTGTAGGCATGTAAGCCAAGAGACGCTCCAGTGCTGGACAACACCACCAGCAGTCCCAACTCAATTGGCATCCAAAGTCCAAAAATACTGCACTTCCCATGAGGCCTCACTCAATCTCCAACCCAGTCTTGGCTCATCAACATTTCCAACCGTGCATGCCATTTCACAGAGTCCAAACTTACACTCTCACCCGCAACAATTTTTGATCACTTCCATTCCAAGTATTCTAATTCTGTCCCACTCCATATTTAGCCCAAGGGGCATGCCATTTCCCCTCTCCAGACTCTCCCATACCTAAGTCAGCACAACCCAAATCACGGATGTGGTACCACTTTTAGCAAACATTTCTTCCTCACTCTAGAATATTTCATGTCACGTGGACCCAGGACCCCAAATCATTCCAAGTGATTCCATCTCCATTCCTAAACCAGCATGCCACGCTGCATCCGCACCATCAGCATTCCCGGCGGAATTCCACCAATCAGCATTCCCAGTAAAGCAGGCCTACGTGCTCAGGGTCAGATTTAACTCACCTTCCACCACCGGTGGCTCCTCTGCGCAACACACAGAAGTATTATTTTTGTTTAAGTTTCGAGCTCTTCATGAGATAAAGCTAAACTTAAATATTTCTTGTTAAACATGCGTATACATGTACATGTTGTAAAACGTGTTTTGAGGGATTTTTAATAGAATTCAGAGACTACGTATGTGGCCTACAGTACATATACTTTGGAAGTTGAAATTGTTTGTCTGTCATGATTCAGAATGAACTAGAGAAGACCGTTGCAGACCCTGAACTTTCCATTTTGAAATGAACACCAAAGTCTTTTTTTTTTTTTACTAAAATCTAATTAAACAGCACCTTACATGTTTGGTCAACACTGTAGTTTTTCCATACAGTGGATTCTTCAACAGTGTGCTATTCTCACCTATATTTTTCCAAACAAGAAGGCCTACATACATAAATATATTTTTCTTCACAGTGCGCTTTTTGAAACTGTGTTTTCCCTAACTGTGTAGTTCTCCTAAGAGTGTAGTTGCCTAACAGTGTAGTTCTCCTAAGGGTGTAGTTCCCCTAAGAATGTAGTTCTCCTAACAGTGTACTGTAATTCTCATTACAGTGTAGTTCCTCTAAGAATGTAGTTCTCCTAACAGTATAATTCTCATTACAGTGTAGTTCTCCTAACAGTGTGGTTCTCACACTGTTGGCCTCTCACCTTCAACTGCCGGAGCCTCTGGGGCATCTGATTGGAGCCACATTAAACCACATTTAAGGGACAGTTAGTCAGGGGAATGGACTCTTACAAATGACACATTATCAACCCCTCCTTTTGCAGCTTCATATAATTACTGTACTCTGTATTTACCTGGTAAATATACTATATACTTAATACTATAAAATGAAGTATATTACCACAGTAATTACCACAGGTAACAATTAAACAGAGAAACTACACTTGAAATACTACGAAAGAATACTAAGAATCTACACTTATCCATAAATTATAACAAATTATTTGGTAATTATGAAAGGTCATGTGGATAAATGTACATCACTGCTCATTATGTGACATGTAAACTACTCCATGGTGCCAATACAATTACGTAGAACCACTCTGATTATTTTTTCAATCATTCAGTCAAAGTAATACACCCCAGAAATGCGCAACTGAAATGTCACTGCAAATAAGGTACTGCACTGTATTCTAAATGTACACACTCCTCCCCTGTGCTTGCTGGTGCTTCTTGGCCCTCTAAACAACATTATAAAAGAATGGATTAGCACAAATGTGCATAAATAGTGTCACGTTAACTAAATTTCTGTACCTTGGGGAGTTTTGGGTATCACAACAGTGTGGTATTTCCAGACTATATATCTGGAAATCCTGCAGGTTATGTATGTGAAATAAGAGAACCGATCTGTACACTTCTCACCTGTGCTTGCTGGTGCTTCCTGGCCCTCTGAACAACATTTAAACAGAACCAATTAGCACAAATATGCAGAAATGAGTCATACTGAGAGAATTTCAGTGACTTCATTGCTTTGATTGCCTCGACTGACAGATTATATCACAGGTAATCTCACCTGTGCCTTGGATTGCCTCTCCATTCTCTGAGCAAAACAAGGTTTGGGGAGAAGCTTAAAGTACTTTGCTTCATGACAGTTATACTATGATGTAAAATGTGCTCGTCTTAAACTCTGGACCACATAGCCATTACTGTACAGATGTTGGGATTACATTTTTAGATTAGGTTAACACTCACCTATGACCTCACCATTGACTGCTGTTTCTTCCCCTGTGTGATATGAATATGCTTTACTTTTTCAGCAATGCAAATGTTGTTTTGTACTGTATGTGTTTGTTATACTTGCACTGCTTTTACTGATGAAGTCAACAGAGAACTTCAGATGGCTAAACTAAGGTGCAGTATTGACATGTTTTAAATGATCAATTGCATGTTTATTGTCATAGATAAATAGATAGATAGATACGTTATTGATCCCCAAGGGGAATTTCAAGACATTAGAAACACTGAAGAGCAGAGCCAACCAACAACTGAAGAGCAGGAAAAAAAATAGCATAGTGAAACTGATGATGCAGTGACGGAATGCTAGCCAACTGGCAGACAGACTACATAAAAACAATACTCTCAAGGTTCAATACTCTCAACACAGATATTCCAGTGCCATGACGACAATGACATTTCAATGACATCATAAATATGACTATGACAACACCAATGACATTCTAGTGACATCACAACACTTGATGTGTCAGTGACTGATGACATTCTTAGTGACATAAACAGAAATATAATAACAATCACTTTTTGGTATCACAACAGTCCGTGTGACAATGACTGATCACATTCCAGGACATTAACCCCACTGACGATCACAAATTACATTCCAGTGACATGACAGCCTCAAAATAACAATGACAGCAATTCTGTGACATCACAAACGGCACTATGACAACAACCAGAGACTTTCTATTGACATCACAACACTTAATGTCACAATGATTAATGACAATTCAATGACAACATATCCCTTCCTATGACACCCAGTAAGGGTATTCCAATAGCATCATGGCATTCACACAGCAATGACATAAATGCATTCCACAATGACTAATTGCATTCCAGCAATATCATATGCCACTTCATCCAAATGATTCCAGTGTGCACTCAACATAACCAGTCATAACTAACAATTAAACAAAACCAATACAATAGTCACAAATGTGCTCATGCCACAAATAAAATCTCATTGTAGGGACTAGGGTAGCTAATGTAAATATCAGGACCATCAAACAATCCCCCTGATGACTTAAAGCAAAGGGCAAATTCTCCCCAAACATCATTTCTTCTTATTTTATTTTGCTCAAATCCACAAACAGAGCACCAACCAAATCATGGATGCATGGTCACACACAGACACACAGACACACACACAGACAGACACAACGACAGACACACATACACACACCACAAACACACACAAACACACCAAAGAACAACAACGATAGCAACAATGAGATCAGATATTCTATCTGTGAGGGTCTTTGTACACCATGCACAATAACAGAAACACACTATAATATGCAGTGGTCTCCGTGGACTCAGAGCCGTGGTGGATATTAGTTATTTAAGGGGAAACGCATGATTAACATTTTTGAATAGGATTAAAGTGAACGGAAAAACACAGTCTGCATTGGTTTGGGGTATATTTAGTAATGACACAAGGTAAACGGTGTCATATCCTCAAAGTCTAAAAGACCATACAGTAATACCTCTGACCAGTCACTCAACATTACAGTTCTACAAGACAATCTTTTAATTTACGTAAAAATGGACAAACCATTTTTGTGCTAAATTCATATGTAGTTCCTTCACTCATATATGAACCAACACAATGAAATTAGTGATTTCATACAGGTCAGATACTGGATGACTTTCAAGAAAAAACCTTCTAATGATGGTTCTGGTTTGGTCATGACAAAAATGCCATTCAAACACCATCATAATGTCAAAACCATAGACTGTATAAAATAGATCAAAACATAATTTCAAGCCCAGTACCAGGACAATGATGTCATAATAATGCACACATCATAATGATGTTGTGACATCATAATTCACACAATAAGAGAACAAGGGATATTCCAAAGAAATGTTAGGCCTTTAGTCATTAGCAAGTCAATCAATGACCCTTGCAAGGATGTTAACACATCTCTGCTTCAAGTGGTTATCACCCCAGAATTCATGTCATAACTGCTATAAACATGTCATAATAATGCACACATCATAATGATGTTGTGACATCATAATACACCCAATAAGATAACAAGGGATATTCCAAAGAAATGTTAGGCCTTTGGTCATTAGCAAGTCAATCAATGACCTTTGCAAGGATGTTAACACATCTCTGCTTCAAGTGGTTATCACCACAGAATTCATGTCATAACTGCTATAAACATGTCATGGGAGATACCATGCTATATGTCATGTTAACATTATTGCTAACTGTCATGATGGCTATTAGGTATGACCACTTGCTGATGTATGACGAGTTATTATGGTTAAGCAATATGGCACGAGTGAGAGTGGGGTTGGTAAAGGATATAATCACGGCTCTGGTTCGGCCGTAGACACAGGGCCGGAAGCCAAGTGTCTCAGGTAATCACAACTGTGGGAATACCCTTTACCAACGCCATGGTCATGAGTGCAATATTGCTGTTATACAACAGTTCCACTTACAACAAATCACGTTTAAAAACATCAAATTGTGTTCTCTATCTGTCGCTCTAATAGATAGATAGTTACATGTATAGTTAATCAACTTGATAGTTCCAATCAATCGTCTTGGGGCTTACTGCAACCAAGCAATTGACTGTATGTTAGAAATGTGACGTTATGAAATTGCTGCTGTCTTGCTTTGAATGAATGTTCGAGTCAGACAACTCACTGTAAAATGCGGAATTATTACTAGCTCAAAAAAGTCAGAGTGAGTATTTTCTCAGATATCACCACTCCCGATGACTCTCGTAAAATCAGAAATTCATAACTAGTTTGACTATTAAACTATTGATAAATATGTAACATTTTGAGACTTGTCATGACAGTTAGTAACAAACTGATAGTAGTAAATCAGTGGACACGGCTTCTATCCAGACATGTTTATGTGAATCTTAAAAAGTGGTCTTTAGTTTAAGTTTAATGTAAAATTAAAAAGGAACAGGAGAAGACTTATTAAAGATTATGGTAGGTGATCATGCAGGGAACACTTTGGGTTCTCATTTCCCAACACATTTGCTCAACAAAGCACGCAGGGTTTGTATGAACAAGTTATTACCATCCTCCTCAGGGCCTGCCACGACGGAAAGGGAGAAAAGTACAAAGGTGACTGGTTTGAAACCACAAACACACACACATACATACACACACAGACACACACTCATACATGCACACAGACACACATACATACACAT